>NW_027095701.1:830866-1163277 GCF_036850995.1 Saccopteryx leptura
TGAGAATACGCATTGCTGAAAAACCAAGACTTAAGACTCAGCTCTGCCTTCTGAAATACTGATATACTGAACCTCGCCAGAATAAATCATAACTGACACCAAAGATATTGCACCACCAAATGCAGTGCTTGTTAAACTTATGATTATTTTATTTATGTATATTTTTTCTTTCTGTCTACCCCATGACAGCGTAGTATTCATAAAGACAGAAAGTGAGTCTGTCTCATTCAGTATAGGTAATCAATGTCGAGCACAGTGCCTGGCACATAATAGAAATACAATAAGTGTTTCCTGAATGAATGAATAAATAGTCATTTGCATATGTACACAGATATCCACAAATGACAGATACTGTGGACACAGAGAGATATGCTCATGAGCAATTCACATCTATGCTCACAGATGTACACACACCCAATGTACCTGAGTATATATACATAGAAAAAAATTATAGGTACACAAAGAATATGGAAAGAAATTGTCCTAACATTAACAGTAGATATATCTGTGTGAAAATTTGTTGTTGTTGTTTTTGAGATAATTTTTATGCACTTTTGCAATAAGAATACTTTTTTAATAATAAAACAGCTGTTAAAATTAAACATACTTGTCAAATCAAAGCACATCCTATTTTAAAATACATGAAGTACATTTATATAAAAGAAGTTCAAAAGACAGAAGTTAAAAGAGTAGAATGGGAAATCATTGACAGCTTTGCTGTCCTTAGCTTAAGATTACAGTCAGTAGTTTTTCCAAATAAAATAAATATGAGATATTAAAAATGAGAGTCACTGAAGGAGTGACTCCACACCTCCCACTCTCAGTTCTTTCCTTCTTCTTCCCATGTGCTTGATTGAAATGAGTTGTCCACAGTCACTGAGGATGGCTCCTCGGCTTCTGTCTGAGGCACTAATAAATTACTCCAGTTGCAATGGAGCAGAAGCCCTGAATTTGCAGAGCAACACCCCCTATTAGTCGTGCTGTGTGGATTCTGGTCTGTGTACATGCAGCAGTCTGCCTCCACCTCCTGTCCTCTCCCTAAATTCTTTTTAAAAAGGTAGGATTTGCTAATCTCTACAAACTACTTTTTTTCCCTGTTGTCTCCTTGAGACTTCATTCATGCCTCAAATTTCTGAATTTAGCTTCTTTAGGAAAATCTTTATGGGTAATAAGAGTCTTTCTAAGATGTTTCCCGCCACTCCTTGTGTACATTGGATGGGTTTCTTCATATCGCTAATATGTTCTTTTGCATGTACATTTCTTAAAATTGCATATTTCTGATTTGTGTGCCTTGCCCCCTTTTCTACCTGAATTGTTTTCAGTATTCTGTATTTTCTAAATTCTGTAATGGTAATTCAACAGAAATTGAAATGAGGAAAAGATGGATTTTTGTTTTCATTGAGAGTGATGTCAGCTTGCCAGATGGATGTAAAAATTTAAAGACTCTGAGAATCATCTTATTGAGATCAAAACCTCCAAAACACCTGATAATACTTTTATCAAGTCACTCATTTTAACAGGTAAAATGCAGTCATTTGTGATATTGGGTGTTTTCATGCTCAGAACAGAACATCTTTTTCTCATTTGTTGGTTTGAACAAAATGTTCCTTAATTTAGATGTTGCAAATTTATAATTTTTTATTTATGTGTATATATATATATATATATATATATATATATGTAAAAATAAGTGTATATTTAATTATATTTCTATTTTTATAGACTCCATTTATTCATTTGAAATCTTTGCACCTGCTTTTCTTAGTTTATATGCTGTATTTTTCTATCCTAGTTGAGTTAGGGGACTCCAGGACCACCATCAGTCTCAGTGATTGTCTTAGACTCACTGGATTCAGAAAACTGTTATGCTCATGGTTGTGTTTTATTTTTTTTTTAATTTTTTTATAATTTTATATTTTTAATGGGGTGACATCAATAAATCAGGATACATATATTCAAAGATAACAAGTCCAGGTTATCTTGTCATTCAATTATGTTCCATACCCACCACCCAAAGTCAGATTTTCCTCTGTCACCTTCTATCTTGTTTTCTTTGTGCCCCTCCCCAACCCCTTTTCCTCTCCCATTCCCCCCTCCCCCCTGTAACCACCAAACGCTTATCAATGTCTCTTAGTTTCACTATTATGTCCCACCTACGTATGGAATAATACAGTTCCTGGTTTTTTCTGATTTACTTATTTTGCTTCGTATCATGTTATCAAGATCTCACCATTTTGCTGTAAATGTTCTGATGTCATCATTTCTTATGGCTGAGTAGTATTCCATAGTGTATATGTGCCACATCTTCTTTATCCAGTCATCTATTGATGGGCTTTTTGGTTGTTTCCATGTCCTGGCCACTGTGAACAATGCTGCAATGAACATGGGGCTGCATGTGTCTTTACGTATCAATGTTTCTGAGTTTTGGGGATATATACCCAGTAGAGGGATTGCTGGGTCATAAGGTAGTTCTATTTTCAGTTTTTTGAGGAACCACCATACTTTCTTCCATAATGGTTGTACTACTTTACATTCCCACCAACAGTGTATGAGGGTTCCTTTTTCTCCACAGCCTCTCCAACATTTGCTATTACCTGTCTTGCTAATAACAGCTAATCGAACAGGTGTGAGGTGGTATCTCATTGCCGTTTTGATTTGCATTTCTCTAATAGCTAAAGAAGATGAGCATCTTTTCATATATCTGTTGGCCATTTGTATTTCTTCCTGGGAGAAGTGTCTATTCATATCCTCTTCCCATTTTTTTATTGGATTGTTTGTTTGTTTGTTGTTGAGTTTTATGAGTTCTTTGTATATTTTGGATATTAGGCCCTTATCTGAGCTGTTGTTTGAAAATATCATTTCCCATTTAGTTGGCTTTCTGTTTATTTTGTTATCAGTTTCTCTTGCTGAGCAAAAACTTCTTAGTCTGATGTAGTCCCATTCATTAATTTTTGCCTTCACTTCTCTTGCCTGTGGAGTCAAATTCATAAAATGCTCTTTAAAACCCAGGTCCATGAGTTGAGTACCTATGTCTTCTTCTATGTACTTAATTGTTTCAGGTCTTATGTTTAGATCTTTGATCCATTTTGTGTTAATTTTTGTACAGGGGGAGAGACTGTAGTCCAGTTTCATTCTTTTGCATGTGGCTTTCCAATTTTCCCAGCACCATTTATTGAAGAGGCTTTCTTTTCTCCATTGTGTGTTGTTGGCCCCTTTATCAAAAATTATTTCACTATATATATGTGGTTTTATTTCTGGACTTTCTATTATGTTCCATTGGTCTGATTGTCTACTTTTCTGCCAATACCATGCTGTTTTGATTGTCGTGGCCCTATAATATAGTTTGAAGTCAGGTATTGTAATGCCTCCAGCTTCATTCTTTTTCTTTAGGATTGCTTTGGCTATTCGGGGTTTTTTATAGTTCCATATAAATCTGATGATTTTTTGCTCTATTTCTTTAAAAAACGTCATTGGAAGTTTGATGGGAATTGCATTAAATTTGTATATTGCTTTGGGTAATATAGCCATCTTGATTATATTTATTCTTCCTAGCCAAGAACAAGGTATATTCTTCCATCTCATTATATCTTTTTGGATTTCCCTTAACAATGGTTTATAGTTTTCATTATATAAGTCCTTTACATTCTTTGTTATGTTTATTCCTAAGTATTTTATTTCATTGTTGGCATATAGAAAGGCTATTGACTTCTGTATGTTAATTTTGTATCCTGCGACCTTACTGTATTGGCTTATTGTTTCTAGTAGTCTTTTTGTGGATTCTTTGGGGTTTTTGATGTATAGGATCATATCATCTGCAAAAAGTGATACCTTTACTTCTTCTTTTCCGATATGGATGCCTTTTATTTCTTTGTCTTGTCTTATCGCTCTGGCTAGAACCTCTAGTACCACATTAAATAAGAGTGGAGAGAGTGGACAACCCTGTCTTGTTCCTGATTTAAGGGGGAAAGCCTTCAGTTTCGTGCCATTTAATATGATGTTAGCTGATGGTTTATCATATATGGCTTTATCATGTTGAGATATTTTCCTTCTATACCCATTTTGTTGAGAGTCTTAAACATAAAATTGTGTTGTATTTTATCGAAAGCCTTTTCTGCGTCTATTGATAAGATCATGTGGTTTTTGTTCTTTGTTTTGTTGATATGGTGTATTACGTTAACCAATTTACGTATGTTGAACCATCCTTGAGATTCTGGGATGAATCCCACTTGATCATGATGTATTATTTTTTTAATATGTTGTTGTATTCGATTTGCTAGTATTTTGTTTAGTATTTTAGCATCTGTATTCATTAGAGATATTGGTCTGTAGTTTTCTTTTTTTGTGCCATCCTTGCCTGGTTTTGGTATGAGGGTTATGTTGGCCTCATAAAATGTGTTTGGAAGTATTGCTTCTTCTTCAATTTTTTGGAAGACTTTGAGTAGAATAGGAATCAAGTCTTCTTTGAATGTTTGATAAAATTCGCTGGTATAGCCGTCAGGGCCTGGACTTTTATTTTTGGGAAGGTTTTTAATGGTTTTTTCTATTTCTTCTCTACTGATAGGTCTGTTTAGGCTTTCTGCTTCTTCTTGACTCAGTCTAGGAAGGTTGTATTGTTCTAGGAATTTATCCATTTCTTCTAGGTTGTTGAATTTAGTGGCATAAAGTTTGTCATAGTATTCTACAATAATTCTTTGTATATCTACGGTGTCCATGGTGATTTCTCCTCTTTCATTTTGGATTTTGTTTATATGAGTTCTTTCTCTATTTTCCTTGGTAAGCCTTGCCAAGGGTTTGTCAATTTTGTTGATCTTTTCAAAGAACCAGCTCCTTGTTCTATTAATTTTTTCTATAGTTTTTCTGTTCTCTATTTCATTTATTTCTACTCTGATTTTTATTATCTCCTTTCTTCGGCTGGTTTTGGGTTGTCTTTGTTCTTCTTTTTCTAGTTCCTTAAGGTGGGAAGTTAAGTGGTTCACTTGGGCTGTCTCTTGTTTGTTCATATATGCCTGAAGTGATATGAACTTCCCTCTTATCACTGCTTTTGCTGCATCCCATAGATTCTGATATGTCGTATTGTCATTTTCATTAGTCTGTATATATCTTTTGATCTCTGCACTTATTGCTTCTTTGACCCATTCATTTTTTAAAAGTATGTTGTTTAGTTTCCACATTTTTGTGGGATTTTTTTCCTTTTTTTGCAGTTGAATTCTAGTTTCAAGGCTTTATGATCAGAAAATATGCTTGGTACAACTTCAATTTTTCTGAATTTGCTGATGTTGTTTTTGTGGCCCAACATATGGTCAATTCTTGAGAATGATCCATGTACACTGGAGAAAAATGTATACTCAGTCACTTTGGGATGAAATGTCCTGTAGATGTCTATCATATCCAGGTGCTCTAGTGTTTTGTTTAAGGCCAGTATGTCTTTGTTGATTCTCTGTTTGGATGACCGATCTAGAGCCGTCAGTGGTGTATTGAGATCTCCAAGTATGATTGTGTTTTTGTCAGTTTTTGTTTTAAGATCAATAAGTAGCTGTCTTATATATTTTGGTGCTCCTTGGTTTGGTGCATATATATTAAGAATTGTTATGTCTTCTTGATTCAGTGTCCCCTTATCCATTATGAAATGGCCATTTTTGTCTCTGAATACATTTCCTGTCTTGTAGTCAGCATTCTCCGATATGAGTATTGCTACACCTGCTTTTTTTTGGATGTTATTTGCTTGGAGTATTGTTTTCCAGCCTTTCAGTTTGAATTTGTTTTTATCCTTGTTACTTAGATGCGTTTCCTGTAGGCAGCATACAGTTGGATTTTCTTTTTTAATCCATTCTGTTACTCTGTGCCTTTTTATTGGTGAGTTTAATCCATTTACATTTAGTGTAATTATTGATACTTGTGAGTTCCCTATTGCCATTTTATATCTTGCTTTCTGTTAGTTTTGTGTCTTGTTTGATCCTTCTCTTTCATTTTTCTATCTTTTGTTTTTATTTGGTTGTATTCCAAACATCTTTCCTCTGTTGCTATCTTTTTTATCTCATGTGCTTCTGTGGTGGTTTTTTCAATGGTAGTTACCTTTGAGTAATGAAAAGGGTCCCTACCCTGTTCATTGTAGCGAACTATTTTGTGAGTACTTTTGCACTCCATCGTCCTTTGCTACTGTTAATCTCCATCTTCTCCCCTCCTTCCTTTTTGTTGTTGTTACAGTTTAAATTTGGTTTTATTGTGTTCTTCTTGGAGCTTTTACTTGTGGCTCTGTTTTTTTTTTTTTTTGTTCTTTGTATCTGATTGGAGAACCCCCTTTATTAATTCCTGGAGTGGGGTTTTCTGATGATAAATTCCCTCATCTTTTCTGTATCTGTGAATGTTTTTATTTCTCCTTCATATTTTAAGGATAGCTTTGATGGGTATAGTATTCATGGCTGAAAGTTCCTCTCTTTCAGGACTTTAAATATTGGGGTCCACTCTCTTCTAGCTTGTAGAGTTTCTGCTAAGAAATCTGATGATAATCTAATGGGCCTTCTTTATATGTTGTATTCTTCTTTTCCCTGGCTGCCTTGAGAATTTTTTCTTTGCTGTTGGTTTGTGTCAATTTCATTATGATATGCCTTGGAGTAGGTTTGTTGGGGTTAAGAAAACTCGGAGTTCTGTTTGCTTCTTGAACTTGAGGCTTTAGTTCTTTCCACAGGCTTGGGAAGTTCTCATGTATTATTTGTTTGAGTATGTTCTCCATTCCATTTTCTCTCTCTTCTCCCTCTGATATACCTATTATTCTTATGTTATTCTTTTTGATGGAGTCAGATAATTCTTGTAGGGCTATCTCATTTTTTTAAATTTTTGAGTCTCTTTCTTCTCTCTGTTGTGCCTCAAGTTGCTTGTCTTCTATTTCACTAATCCTCTCTTCTATCTGACCTGTTCTATTAGCTAAGCTTGTTACTTCATTTTTCAGCTCGTGAATTGAGTTTTTCATCTCTGTTTGATTTGTTTTTATAGTTTCAATTTCCTTGGATATATATTTTTTGTGTTCATTGAGTTGTTTTTTGAGCTCCCTAAATTGCCTTTCTGTGTTTTCTTGTATATCTCAGAAGATTTTTAGGATTTCTATCTTGAATTCTCTGTCATTTAGCTCCAAGGTTTCCAATATATTAAATTTTATCTCCATAGATTTTTCCTCATCTAGCTGTGTTACCTCTCTTTCTTTTGTATCCATGATATTCGATTTTCTCTTCCTTAATGGCATCTGAGGGTGGTTTTGTTGATAGTATTAATGAGATTTAATAAAGAATAAAAAGTTACAAAATAATAAAAAAATAAAAAATCGAAAAGAGTTGTTTTTTTTTAAAAAATTAATAATGAAATAAAGAAAAATAAAATAAAATAAAAATTTTTAAAAAAGGAAATTATTGCCCCCCTCTTTTTTTCCTCTCCTCTCCTCTCACCTCTTTCTTGAGAAAATCTTGTTGTGAACTGTGAATTATAAAGAACAATGCCTGTGATGGAGTGCCTGAATTGGGCAAAAGTAATAAAGGGGCAAAAAAAAAAAAAAAAAAGAAAAAAAAAAGAAAAACGAAAAAAAAAAAGAAAAAAGAAAAAAAAAGAGCGTATGGACCCACAAAAAGCAAATAAGGAAAAAATTTGGGTCAAGAATAAAATGATTTGCTTTTAGGTGTTGGTTGACTAAGAGTTATGATGAGAGGAATAAGAGGAAAACGGAAAAATGGGGGGACAAATTAAAAAATTACTATTGTATTTAGTGGAACAAGAACTAGATAAAATGGAGAGCCAGGGATGGAAGCACTGCTAGTGAGTTAAAAAGGTGAAGTAAAAACCACCCAAAATGCCACAAACATAAGTTTGAGTCCCAGATAAGATAATTTGTTTGTTATTGAGGTTTGAATGAGAGGAGATGTAAAGGAGAAAGGAAGAAACTAATATAGAGGGAGAAAAGAAAGAGAGAGAGAGAGAAAAAAAGAGGGAACCACTAAAAGAAGAAGAAAGAAAGGAGAGAGAGAGAGAGAGAGTTAAGGGTTTTGGAGTGCAACCCTCATAGAGAGAAAGGAAGAGGAGAGAAAAGATAATGGGAGATGTAACACTTATGGGTAGTGTAGTTCAAGGAGAGGAGAGAGTAAGACCGGTAGAGAGTTAATCGGCCAAATTGGAGGAGGACAAAAAAAGTATCAAGAATGAAGATAAGAGAAACAAATGAACAAATATAATAAAATGGGATAGGTTATAAAGTCTGCAGATTATTCTTGATTTTGAGAGGTTATCTTCTTGCTTTTTCTTTTCTCTCCCTCTTCCTGGTCGGTGACTCTGTACTTTGGGTCCTGCCCCTTTGGCACGCTCAGGTAGAGGTTTGCAGTTGATAAGTCTCTATAGCAATGTCATGTATTGTGCTTTAGTCTCGTTGGCAGTCATGGCTCATTAGCATTTATAGGCTCTGACAGTGAGAGAGTCCGTGTTCCTGGAGCCTCTCTCCTAGTCTTTCCTTCCTCAATTATTAGCCTGATAATCCAGCTATGGGGTTGCTGCTGCCTCTGTCTGGATAGTAAGAGGCTCAAAGAGCTGGCAACTCCCCACTCTATTTCCACTCAGCACAGGGCTCTGTGTAAGGCTCAGTCAGTCAGAGCTGCTAGCATAATCAGGCGGGCTTTCTGCCCACTCAAAGACCTCTGTCTCTGTCTGCCACTCTGTCCGGTAACACAGGCGGGCGCCCACTTCTGGGGCGCTTGGAGGAAACTCTCACTCACTGGCTGCGTGCGCAGACCAGGATATCCGGCCAGCGGTCTCACGCTCTGAGTGAAACCCCCAACCGCAGGGAAAAGTTGCAGCGTTGGAATTGAGTCTCGCTCCGTCCCCGTGCATGGCTCCTGCAAGGCGCTGGGGCAGCCAGAGATTCCGCTTTGGCCCACACAAAGGCCCCTGACTTTGCCCCTCTATGCGATAACACGGGAGCGCACTGCCGAAGCACTCGGAGGAATCTCTCATTCACTATCTGTGCGCGCAAACCAGGATATGAGACAGGCCGCATTACCCTCTGAGTGAAACCCCCTCCAGCACGGAAAACTCCACCGTTGGAATTAGTTCTCACTCCCTCCCATGCGTGGCTTTCCCAGGGCACTGGGGCTGCCCAGAGACTCTGCCCTTGGCCCACAGAAAGACCTCTGACCCTGCCTCTCCGTGGGGCAACACGGGCACCCACTCTCGGGGCCTAGGAAGAAATCTCTCATCCAGTAGCTGCATGCACTGACCAGGAGACGGGGTAAAATGGCCACCCCGCTTGTCTTTCTTTGTTTGGGTTTGGCGCGAGTGTTAGCTTGTATTGCCCGGGTTGCCACAGGATCAGTTTTTCCTCGGCTTGGATCTCCGCGCCACAGCCTGGTTCGGCTGTTTGTGCCACGGCCTGGATCTATTCACCCCCTTTGCCCGCCTCAGTTTCTATATTCACAGTTATCAGAGAAGGCCGCCCTGTTTAGGTTAGTGAGGAAGGCGGAGCATTTCCTATTACGTATTTCCTTCGGGGTTTGGTTATATATTTAGCCAATTTTTCACTCGACCATACCTTTAGGTGTATTGCGAAGCATCTGGAGGCTCCAAGTATAGGTTTTTCTGTTTCTGGTTGAAGATCTTGTTGAGTTTTGGGGGAGATTTATTGGTATCGCTTCCTACCCCGCCATTACTCTGACGTCATCTCTGTTGTGTTTTATTTATGTGAAAGGACATATATTAAAATTAGCAAAGAGAAATAGTGCATGTTATGAAATTCAGGAAAAAGCAGGCACAAGCTTCCAAGTATCTTTTTTAAATACAGTCATATGAAGATGCTTAATTTGATTAGTAACAATGTGAGACAGTTTATAGGAATATTGCCAACCAGGAAAAATTGTGAAGGGTTTGAGGAACATAAGCAAAACAAATAAATGTTTGCACATTATTAAGTGCAACAGGAGATATTCTCATGCCTGAGTCAGAGGCCATGGATCACTCCTCAGTGCATGGGGCAAATTTTTCTGCAATGGGCCTTTGGCTGCAGGAAGGCAAGTGAGAGATAAAGATGAAGAAGTGGAGGAATGATGAAGAAGCAGATTGGTGCCTTTTGTGTGTGTCCTAGCCGGGGATTGAACCTAGACTTCCACACATTGATCTGATGCTCTTTTGCTGAGCCAACCAGTCCAGGCCACCACCTGTTTGCAATTTGAAGTGAAAACAGCAATGGTAAAAATCGTAAGAGGCAGAGATGAGAATCGCAACTTCCAAAGTTTTCTGATGACAACATTCTAGATAATTGAGGCTGTTACTTCTGTTTTTGTGTTTAAGCCTTAATGATTCCATAAAAGCTGGTTCACATGACCAAGTCAAAAAAACTTGGGTCTAGAAAAGCTAAACAGCATCCACTCTTGCTTCAGTGTGTCCAAGCTTTGGAAGGAAGACAGAGAAATAAAGGGAATACAGGGAAGACAACTGTGAAGGAGAAAACCAGAAGGTTTTATAGGCAGACCTCATTCTATTCTATTTTGTAACATTGTGCTTCATACATGTTGCCCTATTTTTTTTCTTTCATTTAAAACTGAAGGAAAGAACCCTCAACTAGTCAATTTTGATTACAGCTCACTCTATTGCATGGTTCATCTATATCCAAACCAGCAAATTATCCAAGGTTTGCTTCTGATTATTTATAATGTCTGGGGATATATATCCTTACACTTGATCATTCACTCATTCAGTGTAACCACATCACATCATTTGGAAAGATCAGAATGTTATCTTCTTGTCTGAGGCATAAGGGAAATCTCAACCCCCAAATAATTCCACTACCACCATCACAACTTGCTTTTCTGTGCACTCATCACCCACTAGGGCCAGAAGTTCCAATCAATACAACCACAAAAGCTTGGCAATCTTTGCAGAAGCTCTTCCCCCCTACTTAATAAAATCGTTTACAACACTCAAAGCCCACTTTTAGGCTCTGCCTCTCTGAAGTCTTCCCTTTGCCCGTAGGAGGGGCTGTACCCCATTGAAATGCCTTCTTTAGATATTAATCTATTCTGTGAATGTTCTTCATTTAACTATAAGTTCCAGTAAGTGTCTGTGGGTTTTGCATCCCCAGCCCTCAGCACCAGGTACTGCACAGGGTAGGCTTAAAAGCAGTGCTTTCACAAATGACAAAAAGCAATCCTCCACCAGATTGACTGAGGATGAGAGAAACAACCAGTTCTCCCCTGTTGTGTGTACCCAAAGCTGATTCCATCATTCTCTTCATCCAGTGCCCCTAGAACCTGCACAAAATCAGCTGGGAAAGCTGAGAGCAGAGGCTGTGTTTTCTCCAAGGTTGAGGAAATGATGGCGAGAGACCAGATTCTGCTGGCTCAGCCTCAGGGGTGCTTCTGGGTCAAGACAGCCTGTAGGTGGGTGGAAAGACCAGCAGCACCAAACAGAGGAACAGTGCATGCATGTAAACACGCAAACACACACACACAGACACACATGCACTCGCCAAAAATCACACAAAGGCAACGACAAGAGAAGTATTGATAAACTCTCCCCAAGCTCAAAAGTGCTGCATGGCTCAACAGGAAAAACTGACTATCATCACAGTCACATGACCTGCTGAGGCGCTTTTTCTTTTTTGCCCTTTAGACCCTGCCCTGTCTGCCCACACTGGGAGGACCAAAGAGCGCCTGCAGAGCCAAGGCTGCAGATTCCTTTGCCTCCATGATGCCTACCAGGCTGGGAATTTGGGGCCAGTACTGGGCAGGGCACAAAGATGGGCAGGGCAGACAGGGCGGAAATGAATGAGTGGTGCAGGACGACTTGAGGTCGACACGGGTTGGGGCAGATGCACAGGGGTGATTATGGTGCAGGGAGATATAGTGAGGCCCGGGGAGGAGACGGCATGATGTCAAGTGGGGGGCAGGGCAGGACTGGGCAGCTAGGCTCGCAGACACAATTTGAAGGAGAAGGGATAGGGATTGGAGAGGGAGCTGAGGGTTTCTTATGGCAGAATTTCTGCAATGTGCAGGGAGGCGCGGGGAGAGACATGGACAGAGTGGTGGGGGCAGTGCAGAAAAGAGCATATCCACTTCGCAAGTTACAAAGAAGTGTTCAGAAAAGAGCCTGCTTGGTGCTGTTTCTGTGAAAGAAAATTTTGTTGATGTCTCATGGTCGTTGTGATGGAAGGAACAGCATTTGTCACCTCAGTGAAATTTGAGTTTAGAAACAGGGAATTCTTGTTAGGGAAAGATATATTATTTAAAAAAAGAAAAACACAAAAAAGGCCTGACCTGTTGTGGCGCACTGGATAAAACATCTACCTGGGAAAACTGAGGTAGCCTGTTCAGAGACCTGCACTTGTTTGGTCAAGGCATATATGGGAGTTGATGCTTCCAGATCCTCTTTCCTTTCTCTCTTTCTCTCTTTTTCTCTCTCTTTCCCTCCCTCCTTTCTAAAATAAAAAGAACTCAGAAAACAGAAATTTAAAAAAAAACATAAAAAATTACGTGTCATGGATTCGGATGTGAAGTGTCTGCCAGCTCCCTGTCTGTGCGGGCTCACAGTGTGCACATGCAGACATAAATTTTTCATGTCACATGAGGTGCCCATTGTTCTTAGAACAAGTTCTTAGTCTGAGTTGCATGATATAGTTCTGTGGCAATGAGGATGAGAGTGTACTAGACTCTGAAAAAACCTTACATGTAAATGGGAGCCCATAACCTTTCGATATAGAGCTATGGAGTCTTCAGGTAGGTTGTTCACTTTAGTTTGGGGACCTCTGCTTTAGACCCAGCCCCAGTAGCCCTCACTTGGAGGGCTGAGGAGCACCCCCAGAGCCCAGTCCAAGGCTTCCACAACTGCCAGGGCAGCTACTTGGTGGGGACAGTGCTGGGCCATCAGCGGGCAGGGGCACAAAAAGGCGTGAGGCAAGGCAGGGTGAATGACGGAGGGTGTGGCGGACAGGGACAAGCAGAAGGAGCAGGGCGAGATGAGGCGAGGAAGACACAAGGTGGGGCAGAGGGCTAGGGGTTATTATGGGATAGTGAGGCATGGGGAGGAGCTGGGATGGCGTGGGGTGGGTGCAGGACAGAATGGGGCTGCAGGGCACATGAAAACAATGTGAAGGAGAGGGAATAGGGATTGGAGAAAGATCTGAAGGTTTATTTCAGCAGACATTCTGCTGTGTGTAGCAGGCCGTGGGGAGGGGCAAGGACAGTGAGAGGTGGGGCTGGCGAGGGGCAGGGGAAGCACAGTGAGGAGTGGATCCGCTCCTCATGTCATAAAGAATTGTTCAAAAAAGAGCCTCCTCACTTTTATGTCCCACCTACGTATGGAATAATGCAGTTCCTGATTTTTTCTGATTTACTTATTTCACTTCATATAATGTTATCAAGATTCCACCATTTTGCTGTAAATGATCCGATGTCATCATTTCTTCATCATTTCTTATGGCTGAGTAGTATTCCATAGTGTATATGTGCCACATCTTCTTTATCCAGTCATTTATTGATGGGCTTTTTGGTTGTTTCTATGTCCTGGCCACTGTGAACAATGCTGCAATGAACATGGGGCTGCATTGATAAGAGTGTGGTGGCTAAAGAGGGAGGGGGGAGAAGGAGAAAGAAAGGAGGAGGGGGAGGGGCACAAAGAAAACTAGATAGAAGGGACAGAGGACAATCTGACTTTGGGTGATGGGTATGCAACATAATTGAACGTAGAGGTAACCTGGAATTGTTATCTTTGAATACATGTATACTGATTTATTGATGTCGTTCCATTAAAAAAATAAAATTATTAAATAGAAAGAGCCTCCTCATGCCCTTTCTGTGAAAGGAAATTTTGTTCATGTCTCATGGTCATTGTGATGGAAGAAACAGCATGTGTCACCTCAGTGAAATTTGAGTTTAGAAAGAAGAAATCCTTGATTGGGAAAGAGATATTATTTTAAAAAACACAAAAAAGACCTGACATGTGTTGGCACAGTGGAAAAAGCATCAACTTCAAAACACTGGGGTCGTGGGTTCAGAGCCCTGCACTTGTCTGGTCAAGGCATATATGGGAGTTGATGCTTTCTGCTCCTTTTTTCTCTCTCTCTCTGTCTCTCTCTCTCTCTGTCTCCCTCCATCCTCTCTAAAATAAAAAAAAAAAAACAAAAAACAAAAATAAAACTATCACAAAAATGTACATGTTATGTATTTGCATGCGAAGTGTCTGTCGGCACTCTGTCTGTGAGGGCGCACAGTGTGCACATGAAGACATAAATTTGTCATGTCGCAGGAGAAGCCTGTTGGTGTTCTTAGAACCAGTTCTTATTCTGAGTTGCATGACATAGCTCTGTGAAAACGAGGATGAGAGGGTACTAGACTCTAAAAATACTTTTATGTAAATGTGGGCTCATAACCTTCCATTATGAAGGTATGGAGTATTCAGGTAGGTCGTTCCACTTTCGTTTGGGGGAAATGGCACCATTTCTGGGAGTCTTCATTTATAGGCCTATGGGCGATGCATTTCCACTGGTCTGAGTGGGTCCTGCGTTTCCCGCTGGCGTTGTAGACTGGTCGTGGAAACTTGGCTATGAGTCTGGGCACTGTCCAGGTTGTTCCTGTAAGGGAGAGGAGCAAGTAAGGGTTTCAACTGGGAGGGTCACAAGCGAGTCTGTGGTTGCCAAAATGGATGAGTGGGAGAATCGCAGGGAAGGGAGCTGGGAGACTGGAGCAGGAGAGAGACCAAAGTGTGGTGCATGCTGCTGCCCTGAATGCAGGTCCTGTGCAAAGGGAGAGGGTGCAGAGGGGTAGGTGGAGAGGGAGGAAAGGGGAGGTATTTTCAAATTCCGTTAATTTTCCAAGGACGGGAGGAGCATTGTGTCGCACTGAGGATGGTTATGAAGTGTCTGGGTCATGGGGCGGCTTCCAGGGTGGAGTCTCATAAAATATTGAAATGAGGTGGCCCAGGGGAAAGTTGTTCTCAGCTGGTTTCTCCAGTGTGTATGTCAAGACAGTATCCTCAGTGTGCTTTCTGTGGCCATATCTGCATAGTAAACCTTTGAAGGTTTGCTGTTGATGTATTTGCAGTTCAGTGCTACCTCCATGCATCTCCAGCAGCCATGGCTCATTTGGAGTGAGTTGGCGAAAGGTGCTGAGGGTGGCTCCATTGTGTCAGCTTCAGGTGCTAAGAAGTGCTTGGTTGCTAAGCAAAGGAGCAATGACCCAGATGGTCAAAACATCACCCCTAAGTGGGATTGCCAGGTGGATTCTGCATACGGGAGTTGGTCTCTCTGCCTCCCTTCTTCTCACTAAATAATAAAAAAAGAAACAGCAGAGAGCCTTTGCCAGTTAGCTCAAGTGGTTAGGAACATCAACTGAAAACACCAAGTTTGGGATTTGATCCCCAGTCAGGTCATATCTAATGAGTCCACGGCTGAGTGAAACAACAAATGAATGTTTCCCTTCCCACTCCCCTCTCTCTCCTTTCTTCTTTCTGTTTCTCTGTAAATCAATAAAAATTAAACTTTGGCCAGATATCTTCATTGGTTACAGCATTGTCCTGGACCATGAAGGTTGTGGTTTGATTACTTGGTTAGGGCACATACAGGAAAATCTCAATGTTTCTATCTCTCTCTGCCTCTCTCTCAAAAAGAACAACAAAGACAGCGGGGAGAACTAATTGGAAACCAAAGACTGTAGCCAGTTTCCTAATGTAAATCTCGGGGATTAAATGGAGTTAGGTAATGCCCTGTCTTCTCAGAAGAAAATCAGTCCTCAATGTAGCTCCATGCAGAAATCTCAGCTGATGAGGCAGGAAAGCTGGTTCCTCCCATCCTGCCCTGCAGCCCACCGTGCTCATCTGGGGGCTGATCTGGATGCAAGAGATGTCTTGAGGGGGAAGGATTCGCACCAGGCACTACCCTTTCCCAAACAGAGCCATGGGCTTGTGCAGGAGACATAGGGCATCTAAGCAAGTGCCAGGAGAGGGAGGGAGGTAGAGAGAGGTTGGACCTCCACTGTTTCAGATGGGCTGCCTGTGGTATCCTCATTTAAAACATTTTCAACGGCAGAGGGCGATTGGAGACACTTGAAGCCTCCTGAAGGCCACTCGGGCCAAAGGCCATGTGAGCCCTATTAGGCAGTGAGGGGAAGGGCAAGGCAGGGCCACATAGAAGGAACTCGACAGGTAGGGCAGGCTGAGTGTCATCGCTTAAGAGGGAACTCTGGAGGAGATCAGGCCTGGCAGATGAAAAGCAGGGTCTTGGAAACCAGTCTGATTTGGCAGGGTGAAGGAGATCACTGGGGGCAGACACTTGGGAGGAGGGACTTGATAGGGGTTAGGGTTAAGGTCAGGGTTAGCGTTAGGGTGAGGGTGAGGGTAAGGGTAAGGGTGAGTTTGACGGTGAGTGTAAGGGTGAGGGTGAGGGTTAGAAAGGTTAGGGTGAGAGTGAGGGTGACAGTGAGTGTTAGGGTTAGGTTTAGATTGGGCAAGTTTTAAAGTTAGGGTTAGGCTTACGAAGAATTGATGCTTCTCATCTCGTCCAGCCTGTTTGTCCCTCTCTCTTTCTCAAAAAAATATGGAGGAATTGTTCACCCTAAAGTCATGTCAAACCATTATATTTTGATTTTTTTAATCACTTTGTTCATTATCTCCTCAAATTTACTTTCTGCTCCTTGGTGTTTGCTGCAGTCTGAGATACTACAGCATTATTTTCAGTTCCTTCATATTTGGTGGGGTTTTTCTTTTTTCTGCTCAAAGAACTGGTCAAGAAACCCCCACCCCATAACCCCAGTCCTCAGTGACTCCTCTCCTGTTTCTTGGCAGTTGCCACAGAAAAAAGGCCCACCTTTCACACCTCCACTCCTGGGTGCTTCTCGGCCCAGGCTACACAAAGTATGGATCCTTCATCTCTAGCAAATGGAGTGTTGTAGTGTCCCAGACTTAAAGAATGTGAATCTACATTTTAGCAAAATACTAGGTTATTTATATACACTAAATGTTCAAAGTGCCTATTTTTTAATTATTTATATCTGAGAATATGGATGTATAAAGTTCTACCCTTTCCTAAATTTAACTCCTCATATTGGAAAGCCAAAATGACAAGCTCACAAAAACAGAATGGAAGCTGCCAGAACTGGGGGATGGAGAAAACAGAGAAGTTGGTACAAGGGAACAAACTTTTTGATATAACATAAATAATATCTGAGCATCTAAAAATAACATGGCAGCCTGACCAGTGGTGGTACAGTAAATAAAGCATCAACCAGAAACACTGAGGTGCCTGTTTGGAAACCTTGTGGTTGCTAGTTCAAGCATGGGGTCAACAATAGTATCCTAAGGCTGCTGGCTTGAGCCCTAGGTTGCTGGCTCAACATAAGAACTGAGTCAAGACACATATGAGAAGCAATCAATGAACAACTAAATTGACTGAACACCTTTCTCTTTTAGGTATGACCATTTCCACCATTACACATGAAAAAGTGGGGCATGCAATCACTAAAGCTTTTATTTCAGAGTGTTGGGAAAATGGTACTCTCATATCAGGACTGGATACATGTATGATTATCACATCTTTGGTTCTTAGGATTGAGAAGATTGTCCCTATGGAAATTGAAGACCTCTATGAAAAAATAGAAATCAGTAACATAATTTATAAAAGCACAATATCTCTGCTTTATAGCAGATAAAAATTTAAAATATCTGGTGCTACACAGAATAAAAAAAGTTTGTTTTTTTAACAAAATGAAATAGAACCAAATTTGCATTAATAACAACAATCTTTACTTTAAGACAAAACTAATTCTATTTCTTGCAAAAACTTATCCCAGTATATCATACATTTTAATTCAACTGGAACATAACTTTGTTTCATTTTATACAGAGTTCATTTTGTTATTGATTTTTCTGTAGCTTTATTGATATATACTAGAATTCTAATCCTTTAAAAAAATTTTAATTCTGGTAAAAACCAAAATTAAGTAATTGTATATGTTATGCCAGTATTCTTTACATTAATATTCATAAACAAAATCAATCTTGTTTTTGGTTGAGCTGTATTTACTGGTAGCACGATTATTTTTAATATTTTACAAGACATATTTACTAGTTGTCACATATATGATTAGTTTCTTGGTAATATTAAGCGATGCATAAATAAACATATAATTCTAATTCTCAAGCAAACTCCTACTGCCCTGCATTACAAAAAATATTTTTTAAAAAACCCACAATATTACAAATCAAAACATTCCTCTTCTTGTCCTCTGTATATAAACTCTTTCAGGTCTTATCTTTTTCTCTCAGTTCCATGGCAGTGCCTCCCAATTGGCTGTTGGAGCATTTTAAATCACCTCAGCATGACTAGAAGAAGTAGACACTATCTCCGGAGCATTTTCAGATAAGATAAAACTTATCCTAAATGTGTACCATAATAAAAATAAAAATATGAAAGTGCCATTTGGGTCAGAGAGGCAGCTCAGGTACCCTATGCCTGCATAAGGGTAAGATTAGTCTGTACCTCACTCAATTTAGTGGCTGACTCCTTCTAGCAGTTTCTGCTTAAATCCATTAAATTGTTGAAACATCAAGCTGAACTGAAGCAATATATACCATGATATCTAAAAAAGTCGAAACACAATTGGAAACTATAAACCTTAGAAAATGAACTGATAGAGTATTCAAATAACTCCCCACTAAAAATGGGCATATAAAATACTTTATGTCAGAAATCAGTAGGGAAATGCAAATTAAAACTGCAATAAGATGTTACTTCACACCTATCAGGAGGGCTTTCACTAACAAATCAATGAACAACCAGAGATGATGAGCATTTGGAGGAAGAAAACATTTCTCCAGCATTGCCTGCCTGCATGCAGTTTTTCCTTTTCTTTTCCCCTTTCCGAACTTTCACAATTCCACTTTTGCATATATGGCTGCAACACAGAAAGACTGTAAACACATTGATGCACTGCTAAAATCTGGACGACTTCCTTGCTCCTACCTCAGTTGTGTAACATAAATTTTCCTACCTTGTCTTTCTTTTATTTTTGCATATTCCAGACAAACAAGAGAGATAATTTAGTAATTTTTTCAGAGTAAATCTAGTTGAACTCTCAGCCAAATCACTTCTTCATCAACAAATGACCATTTTCTGTTGCCACTACAACCTTATTAAAGTTGCAAGCCCTAGTAATTAAAATCGTTAGCAGCTGATGCTGCTTAATTTGCTCACAATTAATTCCACCAAGGGAATATAAACACACAAATGTTTTCCACTATACAGCACACTGTCCTGTTGCCCACGCTATCTCACTCCCTCCAATTCTTCAATGCCCGTGAATCATTCTCCATTCTGTACTTATTCCGAGAAATTCTCCGATCCCTAAATAACTTTTCTATTTTATATACCGTCTGCCTTAAACATTCCCCATTTATTTCTAGATGAACATGCCACAATCATTTTCCTTTTTATCCTGGTCCCTCCATTACCATCTTGTCATGAACAAAGCCCCACTCCCACTTTGGCCTTTATAATAGCCTTTACCTGGCCCGGTCTGAGCACTTGTTTATAATTTCTTCCATGCCCTACTCTGCACACTCTCACAGTTGCTACCACACTTGACATTCCACAAACATACTGCTCCTACACCTGGCTGAGTTTCAATTACTTTCCAATCTTGAGAATCTCAGGGTGCAATGTGCCACCACAATCCTTTTACTTTTTTTTCAAAGCACTTGTGGCACACAAGCCATTTCACAGAAACCCCCTTCTCACTTCTGCTGTCTCACTGCTGCCTTGTTGAAAGAGTATATCAGCATGAGCTGCAGTCAATCCTTTTATCCATGCCTTTAGTACTTAATAGGGTTACAAAAAAATAAAATAAAGGGCAGGTCTATTTGATAATAAAATGCATTATAGAATAAATACTGTGAGAAAAGAAAATATAAAACATTATTAGAATCCTATATCATCCCCTCAACCAAACTGTTTCTGTGTATTTGAATAACTACTCATTACTAATATAAAACATGGAGTTCCCTAAAACATAATCATGCAACAAGATGCAAAGTGAAAAATGGGAAAAGACACAAAGGTGATGCAAAAGCAGTTTGAGATTTTCTGGTTATGTGTACTAGCTCTTAATTTCAAAATGTACATTGGAATAGCAGCAGAGGAATACATTTTTCTGGTGACATTTCCCTAGCTGTAATTTTCAAGACATCCATGAGATGGCAGCAAAAAGTTTTGTTTGTTTTTTCTAGAAACGCCCTTGGCAATTTTAATCCAAATGTATGCAAAACGCAGCAGCAATTATCCTGGCTGAATGGCTCGCTTTGCTGGAACATTGTCTTGCAATGCAGAGGTGGCTGGTTCAGTCCTTGGCTGGGGAACATACAGAAACTGATCGATGCTTCTGTCTTACCCTTATCCTCCTGCCTCCCCTTTGATTCAATAAAAATAAAAAATTAAAAAAATAGAAAAAAGTAAAGACAAAAATAAAAGGCAACGGAGAACATTTTTCTTGCCCTCAGAATTCATTGAGAATCCAGACATGCTATTCATTTCTATTTTAAGACCCTCACATGCCCCACCTTAAGTAATGTTCTCATTTGTGAAATGAGACAGAAATGATTGTTATCTGCAATTCACAGGTATTTGTACTAAAGACTGATTCTAACCTAATTCAAAACCCAGAAACGATGGTCCAAAATGAGACAGAAGAGTGTACACACATGGTATCCTGGACATATACAGCCATCAATGTTGTCCTTGCAATTTTTGAATACTGTTTTTTTTTGTAAGAACACCTGCACATAAACTAATGGTCTAGCTTGTCAAGCACTCAACCAAGGTGGAGTTGGGGTGGAAATTAGGCAGGAAATGGGATAAGATAGAATAGGAGAAGAGGGGAGTGAGGAAGTGGCTTGGCCCTTTCCAGGTGCTGAACCAATAAGAGATTCTTTAAGAGTGCTCTACCCACTTCTACCACCTCCCTGTCTGATGGCATTTTAAAATCTGTTCTTCAGTCCAGAGCACAGGTCTGCTTCTACCCATTTGTCCTTTTTTTGAGAATTCACCTGACAGAACCTTCCTACAGGCTCAGAATTAACACAAGAGCTGACTTATGGCTCCAACATCTACAATCAAAAAAATAAAAACTAAGTCTCCTCCTCTGTCAAATGGGGAGAACCACTCCCGCTTATGTGGCTGTGAGGATTCAGGAAAGCAGTGCTCGTTAGCTCCTGCCAACTGTGTGACCAGCACTTTGCCTCTGTGCTATTTTGACCCATGTCTCATACAAAATTTCTATCAGTTCCCTCCTCTCTGCAGCCACCACCACATAGCATGTGAGACCTTGGAGCTTAGGATGGCCCTCCTGCACTCTGTCCTTGCCATTCCCAGCTGAAGTCCAGGCCAATAATAAATGTATCTGGCCAAGTACCTGGAAGCCCGGGCTTAGCCAGGGACACCCTCTCAGTCCTTGCACTCTCACAACCTCTTCATTCCATGGAAACCACATTCTGATAAGAGATGCTGAGGGGCCGCATGAAAAGGGTAGGCATCTGGAGGAAAAGGGCAGAAGGACTCAGTGCCCATAACCTCCACCAATATTATGACTCGCTCCTGACATTCTCTAAAAGCAAAGTAGTTATGGCACGGAGGGGTCCCACCCACAGACACTGGGCTATTTTTCCTAACCTCCTCCCTGGAATATAATTCGAGATTCTCAAAATGTAGCAGTAATTCATATAGCCTTACTGGGGTCCCTGTAAAGATTAATTTTTAAAACTTATACATTTTTTAAAATAAATTAATGTGAACACATATTTTTTTTTACAGAGACAGAAAGATAGTCAGAGAGAGGGATAGATAGGGACAGACAGACAGAAATTGAGAGCGTTTTTATTATGTGCCAGGTCACAGATCTATCATCAGTTTTTTTTAGTGACCCCTTACGTGTTCATTTACTCCTGTCTTATATGTGCCTTGACCAAGGGGCTATAGCGAATCAAATTACCACGTGTTCAAGCCAGCAAACTTGGGCTCAAACTGGTGAGCTTTGCTCAAACCACATGAGCCCAGGCTCAAGCTGGTGCCCTTGGGATCTCAAAACTGGGTCCTCCGCATTCCAGGAAATGTTCTAACCACTGCGCCATCACCTGCTCAGGCTGGGAAAATTTTTTTAATTATTTTCTCTGAATTTTATTTAGTATCATGGTTCGTAATATGGGTGGAAAGGCTGTGTATTTTAAGGTTTTCTTGCCCTAAAATATTTTTATCACTCCATCTTTCCATAGGTTTCCTTATGTAGTTTATATTTTAATTAATTTTAAGGTATTTTGCAAGTAGAATTGTGATTTTGAGGGGGGGGGGTTATATAGGAGTAAATTTCCTTACCTTCAAAAAGTTATTTTTAGTTAAATTTATTACTGTTTACTATATTAAGTGTAATGACAACAAGTTACTTGCTTTATATCATTTCTAAGGTGAGAGGTAGTTGAAAGTTGCTTGAAATAAAATACATAATAATCTGTGATAAATGTTATTGAGATGTGCTTCCCTGCTGCCTCCTCGTGTGCACCTTGAGAATAACAGCTCAGATCAGTTCACCTGGAAAAACACATCAGTTGGGTGTTGTGCGTTATCTATCAATGTTGAATTGAAGGCTATCTAAAAGAAACATTTATAACTTGTAAATATAAGGAATTTCTAGTTACTGCTTGCTACTTCTGTCAATGTTAATTGTAGTGAAAGAAAGAGATATAATTGGTATCATTTCAGTCCTCTGAATTTGTCCAGATCTTGATCCATAGAACATACAATAATGCTCTCTCTTACATGTGCTTCTCTGTTGCCACCTCACGTGAATCTTGGGAAACATGCCTCAGTACAGGTCCAAAGGAATAGTTTGGTAGAGAGCATTGTCTATAAACTTTGATTCCAATTTGCCATTTCTGTTAAGTTTTTGTGTATTCTTAGTGTTTGGTCTTCAGAAAATCTCTCGATTCATTTTCTTTTCTACTTCATTTCCAGCCATGCTTTCATAAAGCATTTGAAAGTACCCGTTTTTTACCAGGCACTGTGCTAGAAACTCATGTCCCTGCACTCAATGTCTTCCAATTTTACTCTTTTAACTTCTGTCTTTTGAACTTCTTTTATATATATCTATTTCATGTATTGTAAAATAGGATGTGCTTTGATTTGACAAGTATGTTGATTTTTAGCAGCTTTTTTATTATAAGAAATGTTTTCTTATTGCAGAAGTGAAAGAAAAATGATCTCAAATACAACAACAATAAATTTGCATACAGATATATCCATTGTTAATATTAGGACACTTTGTTTTCATATTCTTTGTGTACCTATTATAATACTCTATGTATATATACTCAGGTATATTCGCTGTGTGTATATCTGTGTGCATAGATGTACATTGCACATAAGCATATCTCTCTGTGTCTACAGTGTCTGTCATTTGTGGATATTTGTGTACATATGCATATGGCCATTTATTCATTCATTCAGGAAACACTTATTATATTTCTATTTGTGCCAGGCTCTATGCTCAACACTGGTTGCCTATAGTGAATGAGACAGACTCACTTTCTTTCTTTATCAATACTAAACTGTCATGGGGTAGACAGAAAAAAATAGATATACATAAATAAAATAATTGAAAGTTTAACAGGCACTGAATTTAGTAGTGCAATATCTCTGGTGTCAGTTATGATTTATTGTGGCAAGGTTCAGTATATCAGTTTCTCAGAAGGCAGAGCTGAGACATAAGTTTTGGTTTTTCAACAATGTGTATTCTCAGGTATAAAACTGAGAAAATATAAAAGTTATAAAACAAACACCCTGAGAGGTGTTCTGTGAGCAAGAAAACCTAGCTTGTATGTGGTTACCAATGCTCAGATAAATTTTGATGTCCAAAGTTTTGGAGGTCTCTCAATCCAGACTGCTGCCAGGACACAAGACAAAGTGCATGTTAAAAAAGGAGTCACTTTGTGCTAAACAATTAGAAATAGTGTTTATGCCTCTGAGTTTAAAGAGCAATGAATAGTCTTCTGGTGCTGTCACCACAGAACTCTAGATTATCATTTTATTTTCTAATTACCTCTGGTTTTCTCCAGTAAATTTTTTCTCCAAAAGACAATGGCTTGCTCTAAACAGAGAGCTCAGTAGTTAAAGCATCACACCCATACTCTAATATCATAGGTTTGCTCCTGGGTCAAGGCACATACAGAAACAGATTGCTGTTTCTGACTATCTGTCTGTCTTTTTCCCCCTTTATCGTGCCTCTAATATGAATAAAAAAATAAAAGAAAAAATGACACTGGCTTTTTTGTTGTTGTTTTTGCAGCTTAAATTACATAGAAGACTGAATTATGTATTTCCAAATCGCACCTCAAAAAAAAAATGGTTATGTTGTAAAGTACCATATTTCCCCATGTATAAGAAGCCTCCCAGTATAAGACGCACTTAATTTTGGGGCACAAAGTTTGAGAAAATGATAACAAATGCGAATAAATGAGAAATGCAAGTAAAAAAGCTACAACCACTGTATAAGACCCACCCAGTTTTCTAACCACGCATTTTTCATAAAAGATGAGTCTTATACATGGGGAAATATGGTATACACCCTCCAAATGTCTCTATGAATATTTATTTTTTCTTTACAGAGACAGGGATAGAGTCAGAGAGAGGGACAGATAGGGACAGACAGACAGAAATGGAGAGAGTTTTTATTATGTGCCAGATCATAGATCAATCATCAGGTTCTCGTTGTGACCCTTTACATGTACATTGACTCCTGTCCCATATGTGCCTTGACCAAGGGGCTACAGCTGATCGAGTGACCGCTTGCTCGAGCGAGTGACATAGGGCTCAAGCTGGCGAGCTTTCCTCAAACCACATGAGCCCACGCTCAAGCTGGCGACCTTGGTATCTCAATCCTGGGTTCTCCGCATCCAATCAAATACTCTAACCACTGCACCATCACCTGCTCAGGCTGTGAAGATTTTTTTCTTTTACTTTCTCTGGATTTTATTTAGTATCCTGGTTCATAGTATGGGTGGAAAGGCTGTGTATTTTAAGGTTTTCTTACCCTAAAATATATTCATCACTACATTTTTCCATAGGTTTTCCTATGTAGTTTTTACTTCCATTAATTTTAAGGTATTTTGTAACTTGAATTGTGACTTTGAGGAGGGGTGTATTTAGGAGTGAATTCCCTTACCTTCAAAAGAGATATTTTTAGTTAATTTCTATTACTGTTTACTGTATTAAGTGTAATTACAACAAGAAAAATGCTTTATATCATTTCTAAGGTTAGAAGTAATTGAAACTTGCTTGATAGAACATACAGGATTATCTGTTTTGTAATAAAAAAGCTGTTAAAATTCAAAGTACTGTCAAATCAAAGCACATCGGATTTTTCACTACACTAATAGATTTTCATAAAAGAAGTTTAAAAAACAAAAGTAAAAAGGGTAGAATGAAAAGTCACTGAGTGCAGGGACATGACTTCCTAGCACAGTGCCTGGTATATGATAGGCACTTTTAAAGGCTTTATGAAAGCGTGGCGACAAGGAAAGAAGAAAAACAGGATGAACCGAGAGATTTTAAGAAACAAACCACTAAGGATACACAAAAACTTTACAGAAATGGCAAATGGAAACAACGTTTATAAACAATGTACTCTACCAAAATATTCCTTTGAACCTGTACTGAAGCGTGATTCCGAAGATGCACACGAGATGGCACCAGAGAAACACATATAACAGAGACCATTATTGTATGTGCTCTGGAGCAAGTTCCAGCCAACTTCAGAGGATTGAAATGATACCAAGTATATCTCTTGCTTTCACTACAGTTAACGTTGAAAGTAGTAGCAAGCAGTAATCAGAAATTTATTATATTTGCAAGTTATAAAAGTTCCTTTTTTAAAATTTATTCTTTACAGAGACAGAGAGTGAGTCAGAGAGATGGATAGACAGGGACAGACAGGAACAGAGAGAGATGAGAACCATCAATCATTAGTTTTTCATTGCGCATTGCAACACCTTAGTTGTTCTTTGATTGCTTTCTCATATGTGCCTTTACCGCGGGACTTCAGCAGACCGTGTAACCCCCTGCTGGAGCCAGCAACCTTGGGTTCAAGCTGGTGGGCTTTTTGCTAAAACCAGATGAGCCTGTGCTCAAGCTGACTACCTCGGGGTCTCAAACCTGGGTCCTCTGCATCACAGTCCGACGCTCTATCCACTGCATCACCGCCTGGTCAGGCTAAAAGTTTCTTTTAGATAGCCTTGGATTCAACATTGATAGATAATGCACAACATCCAACTGCTGTATTTTTCAAGGTAAACTGCTCTGAGCTGTTATTCACAAGGTGAAAATGAGGTGGCAGCAGAGAAGCACACTTGGAAAACATTTACCACAGATAATCTTGTATGTCATTTCAAGCAAGTTTCAACTACTTCTAACATTAGAAATGATATAAAGCATATTTTTGGTTGTCATTACACCTAATATAGTAAACAGTAATAGAAATTAACTAAAAATCCCTTTTTTGAAGGTAGGGAAATTCACTCCTCAATAACCCCCCCTCAAAGTCACAATTTGTGTTACAATATTTCTTAAAATTAATGGAAATAAAAACTACATAAGAAAACCTATGGAAAAATGTAGTGATGAATATATTTTAGGGCAAGAAAACCTTAAAATACACAGGCTTTCCACCCATACTAAGACCAAGATACTAAATAAAATCCAGAGAAAGTAAAAGAAAAAAATGTTCACATCCTAAGCAGGCCATTGAACAGTGGTTAGAGCATTTGACTGGAATGCGGAGGACCCAGGGTTGAGATCCCCAGGGTGCCAGGTTGAGCATAGGCTCATGTGGTTTGAGCAAAACTCACCAGCTTGACCCCAAGGTCGCTGGCACAAGCAAGTGGTCACTCGATCAGCTGTAGCCCTTGGTCAAGGCACATATGAGACAGGAGTCAATGAACACAGAAGAAGTCACAACAAAAAACTGATGATTGATCTGTGACCTGGCACATAATAAAAACTCTCTCCATTTCTCTCTGTCTGTTTCTATCTCTCACTATCTCTGACTCTCTCCCTGTCTTTGTAAAATAATAACAGAAAAAAAGAAATGTTCACGGAGACATTTGGAGAGTGTATACCATATTTTCCCATGTATAAGACTCATGTTTTTTGAAAAATGTGGGGTTAGAAAACTGGGTGCGTTTTATACAGTGGTTGTAGTATTTTTTACTTGTATTTCCTGTTTATTTGCATTTGTTATTATTTTCTTAAACTTTGTGCCCAAAATTAAGGTGCATCTTATACTGGGAGGCTTCTTATACATAAGGAAATATTGTCCTTTACAATCTTATCATTTAATTCCTCTTGCGGTGAGGTTTTGAAAAACATAATTCATTCATTTTGCAATTTATGCTGCAAAAACAAAAACAAAAAAGCCATTGTCATTTTTTCTTTTATTTATTTATTCATGTTAGAGGCAGGATAAAGTGGGGAAAAGACAGACAGATAGTCAGAAACATCAATCTGTTTCTGTATGTGCCTTGACCCAGCAGCAAACCTATCACATTAGCGTATGGGTTTGATGCTTTAACTACTGAGCTCTCTGGTGATAGCAAGCCATTGTTTTTTGTGGAAAAAATTTAGTAGAGAAAAACAGAGGTAACTAAAAATGAAATGATAATCTTGTTTGCTTTGGTGAAAACACCAGAAGACTTTTTTTGCTCTTGAAATTCAGGGGAATAAACACTATTTCTAATTCTTTACCACAAAGTGACCCCTTTTCTAACATGCACTCTCTCTTGTGCCATGGCAGTAGTCCAGAATGAGAGACCTCCTAAGCTTTGGACATCAGAATTTATCTGAGCATTGGTCACCACATACAAGCTAGGCTCTTTTGCTCACATGGTCTTTGTTTCATAACTTCTATATTTTATCTGTTTTATACCTGAGAACACGCATTGCTGAAAAAAAGAGACTTATGTCTCAGCTCTGCCTCTGAGAAACTGATATAATGAACCCCGCCACAATAAATCATAACTGACACCAAAGATATTGCACTACCAAATTCAGTGCTTGTTAAACTTACAATTATTTTATTTATGTATATATTTTTTTCTGACTACCCCATGACAGTGTAGTATTCATAAAGAGAGAAAGTGAGTCTGTCTCATTCTCTATAGGTTACCAGTGTAGAGCAGAGTGCCTTGTACATAATAGAAATACAATAAGTTTTTCCTGACTAAATGAATAAATAGTCATTTGCATACATACACAGATATCCACAAATGACAGACACTGTGGACACAGAAAGATAAGCTCCTGTGCAATGCACATCTATGCACACAAATGTACACACTCCCAATGTACCTGAGTATATATACATAGTGTAATATAATAGGTACACAAACAATATAAAAAGAAAATGGCCTAATATTAACAGTAGTTATCTCTGTATGAAAATTTGTTGTTTTGTTTTCTTATCATTTTTTCTTGACCTTCTGCAATAAGAATACAGTTTTTATAATAAAATACCAATTAAATTCAACATACTTGTAAAATGAAAGTAAATGCTATTTTAAAATACTTTAAGAAAATTTAAATAAATGAGTTCAAAAGCAGAACTAAAAATGAGAAAACATAGAGTGGAGAAATTACACATGTAGTTCCTAGCACAGTGCTTGGTATATGATGGGAACATTCAAAGGATTTATGAAAGCATTGCTGGAAGGAAAGAAGAAAAACAAGATGAACCGATAGATTCCCAGATATCAAATCACTAAGAACACACAAAAACTTCACAGAAACAGCAAATTGGAATCAACGTTTCTAGACAATCTTCTCTATCATTACTTTGCTTTGGATCTGTACTGAAGTGTGATTCCCAAGATGCACACAAGGTGGCAGCAGAGAAGCACATGTAACAGAGAACAATATTTTATGTGCTATGCAGCAAGTTTCAGCAAACTTCCGAGGATTGAAATGATATCAAGTATGTCTATTGCTTTCACTAAATTAAGGTTGAAACAAGTAGCAAACAGTAACTAGAAATTCTTTATATTTACAAGTTATAAAAGTATCTTCTAAATAGTCTTGGTTTCAACATTGATAGATAATGCACAGCACCCAACTTTTGTATTTTTCCAGGTTAACTGCAATGAGCTGTTATTCCCAAGGTGCACACGAGGTGGCAGCAGAGAAGCGCACTTGGAAAACATTTCTCACAGACAATCCTGTATTATCTTTCAAGTAGGTTTCAACTACCTAAAACCTTTGAAATCATATAAAGTATGTTTCTTTTTTTCATTAAACTTACTCTAGAAATCAGTAATAAAACTAACTAAAAAACCCTTTATTTCTTAAGTTAAGAAATTCACTCCTAAATAACCTCCACTCAAAATCAATATTCAAGTTACAAAATACTTTTTACTTAATGGAAATAAATCTACATAAGAAATCCTATGGAAAAATGTTGTGATGAATACATTTTAGTGGAATAATACCTTAAAATACACAGCCATTCCACCCATACTATGAAACAAGATACTAAACAAAATCCAGAGAAAGTAGAAGACCTGGGAGGTTTTCTGGGACAAAAGAACCTAGCTTGTAAGTGCTGACCCAGGCTCAGATAAATTCTGAAAACCAAAGCTTAGGAGCTTACTCAGTCTGGACTGCTGCCATGGCATAAGAAAAAGTGCATGTCAGAAAAGGTGTCAATTCATGCTCAACCATCAGAAATACTGGTGCCTTGAACCAAAACCGAACCTATCACATTGCTGTATGGGTGTGATGCTCTAACGACTGAGCTCAGTAGTTAGAGCATCACACCCTTAGTCTAGGGAAAACCTGAGGAATTTTAAAAAATAAAATAATTATCTAGTCTGCTGTGGTGACAACAACAGAAGACTTATTTTGCTCTTGACAGTCAGGGGTATAAACAGTATTTCTGATGGTTGAGCACGAATTGACACCTTTCCTGACATGCACTTTTTCTTATGCCATGGCAGCCGTCCAGACTGAGTAAGCTCCTAAGCTTTGGTTTTCAGAATTTATCTGAGCCTGGGTCAGCACTTACAAGCTAGGTTCTTTTGTCCCAGAAAACCTCCCAAGGTCTTTTTTTCAGCACTTGAGAATTCTCTCAGTTGTGTAGCAGAGAACACGCATTGCTGAAGAACTGAGACTTATGTCTCAGCTCTGCCTTTCGAGAAACTGAAATACAGAACCTCGCCACGATCAATGACAACTGGAAACAAGACATTGCACTGACATATCCAGTGCTTGTCACAACTTATAATTATTTTATATATGTATATTTCTTCATCCTCTGTCTACAGCATGACAATGTATTATTCAGAAAGAGAGAAGGTGAGTCTTTCTTTCATTATAGGCAACCAGTGTCAAGCACAGTGCCTTGCACCTAATAGAAATATAATAAGTGTTTAATGAATGGAAAAATAAATAGTAATTTGCATGCATACACAGGTACCCATAAATGATAGACACTGTGGACACAGAGAAATATGCTCATGTGCAATGCACATCTATGCACACAGATGTATGCACACCCAATGTACCTTAGTACATATAGATAGAGAAATAAAATAGGTACATTAAGAATATGGAAAGTTAATGTCATAATATTAACAATAGTTATCTTTGTATGAAAATTTGTTGTTTTGTTTTCTTAACATTTTTTCTTGAACTTATGGAATAAGAATACAGTTTTTATAATAAAAAACACTTATATTAATCATACTTGTCAAATCAAAGCACATCCTATTATACAATACATTAAGAATATTTAAATAAAGGAGTTCAAAGACAGAAGTAAACATAGTAGAATTGGAAGACATTGAGTGCTGCAACTACTCATATAATTCCTAGCACAGTGCCTCGTATATGATGATGGGAAGATTCAAAAGCATTATGAAAGCATTGCTGAAAGGAAAGAAGAAAAGCAAGATGAACCAATACATTCCAAGAAATGAAATCACTAGGAATACACAGAATCATTAGAGAAACGTCAAATTGGAATCAACGTTCCTAGACAATCCTCTCTACCATTCCTTTGCTTTGGATCTGTACTGAGGCACGATTTACAAATGCAAACGAGGTGGCAGCAGAGAAGCATATATAACAGAGACTATTTATGTTCTATGCAGTAAGTTTCAGCAAACTTTAGAGGATTGAAATGATCTCAAGTATGTCTATTGCTTTCACTACAATTAACGTTGAAACAAGTAGCAAACAATAATTAGAAATCCCTTGTATTTACAAGTTATAAAAGTATCTACTAAATAGTCTTGATTTTAGCTTTGATAGATAATGCACAGCACACAACTTTCATATTTTTCCAGGTGAACTAAACTGAATGGTTATTCCCAAGGTGCACATGAGGTGGCAGCCTAAAATCGCACTTGGAAAATATTTCCCACAGACAATCCTCTGTTATCTTTCAAGCAGGTTTCAACTACCTAAAACCTTTGAAATCATATAAAGCATGTTTCTAGTTGTCATTACACTTACTCTAGAAATCAGTAATAAAAAATATCTAAAAAACCCTTCCTTTGCTAAGTTAAGAAATTTGCTTCTAAATAACCCAGGCTCAAAATCAAAATTCAGTTACAAAATACCTTAAATTAATGGAAATAACAACTACATAAGAAAACCTATGGAAAAATGTTGTGATGAATACATTTTATTGGTAAAAAAAAAAAAAAACCCTTAAAATACACAGGCTTTCCACCCATACTATGAAACAGGATACCAAACAAAATCCAGAGACAGTAAAAGAAAAAAATTTTCAGACTGAGCTGGTGGTGCCACAGTTGATAGAGTATTTGACTGGAATGCGGAGGACCCAGGTTTGAGACCCCAAAGTGGGCAGCTTGAGTGTGGGCTTATCTGGTTTGAGCAAAGATCACCAGCTTTAGGCCAATGGGCTCACTGGCTCGAGCAAGGGTTCACTGGGTCAGCTGTAGTTCCCAGGTCCAGGTACAATGAGAGAGCAGTCAATGAGCAACAAAACTGTCACAACAAGTAACTGATGATTGATCTGTGAACTGGCACATAATAAAAAAAAAACTCTTTATATTTCTGTCTGTGTGTCCCTATCTATCTCTCTTTGACTATCTCCCCGTCTCTGTAAAAAAATAAAATAAAAAATAAATTAAAATATAAATAAATAAAAAGAAAAAAGAAAAGAAAGAAAAAATTAAAAGTTCACAGAAACATTCGGCGATTGTATACCATATTTCCACTCATTTAAGACTCATCCGTTTTGAAAAATGTGGGGTTTGAAAACTGAGTTCATCTTATACAGAGGTTGTAGTGTTTTTTACTTGCATTTCCTGTTTCTTCACATATGTTATCATTTTCTCAAATTTTGTGCATGAAAATGAAGATGCTTCTTCTACAGGGAGGCATGTTATGCATGAGGAAATATGGCCCTTTAAAACCTTACTACCTATTTCCTCTTGTGGTGAGATTTTCAAAAACATACTTTATTCCTCTATGCAATTTAAGCTGCAAAAAGAACAAAAAATAGCCATTGTCATTTTCTCTTTTATTTGATTATTAATGTTAAAAACAGGAAGTGGGTGGAAAAAAAGAGACAGATAGTCAAAAACATCAATCTCTTTCTGTATGTGCCTTGAACCACAACCAAACCTATGACATTACTGTATTGGTGTGATGCTCTAACTACTGAGCCCTTTGGTGTAAGCAAGCCATTGTCTCTTGGGGGACAAAATTACTAGAGAATACCTGAGGCAATTAAAAAATAAAATAATAATCTAGTCTGTTGTGGTGATAACACTAGAAGTCTTTTCTATCCTCTTGACAGTCAGGAGCATAAACAGTATTTCTGATGGTTGAGCATGAATTGACACCTTTCCTAACATGCACTTTTCCTTGTGCCATGGCAGCAGTTGAGACTGAAAAACCTCCTAAGCTTTGGTTTTCAGAATTTATCTGAGCCTGGGTCAGCACTCTCAGGCTAGGTTCTTTTGTCCCAGAAACCTCCCAGGTTTTTTTTTTTTTCAGCACTTGATATTTCTCTCAGTTTTGTAGCTGAGAACACGCATTGCTGAAGAACTGAGACTTATGTCTCAGCTCTGCCTTTTGAGAAATTGATATACTGAACCTCACCCCAATCAATAAAAACTGGGATCAAGACATTGCACTACAATATCCGGTGCTTGTCACAACTTACAATTATTTTATGTATGTATATTTCTTCTTCCTCTGTCTACAACATGACAGTGTATTATTCATAAAGAGAGAAAGTGAGTCTGTCTCTTTCAGTCTAGGCAACCAGTGTCGAGCACAGTGCCTGGCACATAATAGAAATATAATAAGTGTTTAATGAATAAAAGAATAAATAGTAAATTGCATGCATACACAAGTAATCAAAAATGATAGATACTGTGGACACAGAGAGATATGCTCATGTGCAATGCACATTTATGCACACAGATGTATGCACACCCAATGTACATTAGTACATATAGATACAAAAATATAATAGGTACACCTAGAATATGGAAAGTTAATGTCATAATATTAACAAATGTTATCTCTGTACGAATATTTGTTGTTTAGTTTTCTTATCATATTTTCTTGAACTTCTGCAATAAAAGTAAAGTTTTATAATACAAAAGCAGTTAAATTCAACATACTTGTCAAATCAAAGCACACCCTATTTTACAATACATTAAGAAGATTTAAATAAAGGATTTAAAAAGATAGAAGTTAAAATATAGAAAGGGAAGACATTGAGTGCAGCAACTACTCATGTAGTTCTTAGTACAGTTCCTGGTATATGATGGGAACATTCAAAGGCTTTATGAAAGCATTGCTGGAATAAAAGAAGAAAAACAAGATTAAGCAACAGATTCCTATAAATCAAATTACTAAGAATACACAAAAAATCTAGGCCCTGGCTGGTTGGCTCAGTGGTATAGCGTCGGCCTAGCGTGCAGGGAACCTGGGTTTGATTTTCGGCCAGGGCACATAGGAGAAGCGCTCATTTGCTTTTCCACCCCCCGCCCCCCTCCTTCCTCTCTGTCTCTCCCTTCCCCTCCCGCAGCCAAGGCTCCATTGGAGCAAAGATGGCCCGGGCGCTGGGGATGGCTCTTTGGCCTCTGCCCCAGGTGCTAGAGTGGCTCTGGTCGTGGCAGAGTGACGCCCAGACCGGCAGAGCATTGCCGCCTGGTGGGCAGAGCGTCACCCCTGGTGCGCGTGCCGGGTGGATGCTGGTTGGGAGCATGCGGGAGTCTGTCTGACTGTCTCTCCCCACTTCCAGCTTATGAAAAATACAAAAAAAAAAAAAAGAATACACAAAAAATTTAGAGAAACGTCAAATTGAAATCAACATTTCTAGACAACCCTCTCTACCATTCCTTTGCTTTGGATCAGTACTGAGGCGTGATTCCCAAGATGCACAAGAGGTGGCAGCAGAGAAGGACATGTAACACAGACCATTATTGTATATGCTATGCAGCAAGTTTCAGCAAACTTCAGAGGATTGAAATGATACAATATATGTCTATTGCTTTCACTACAATTAACGTTGAAACAAGTAGCAAACAGTAACTAGAAATTCCATATATTTACAAGTTATAAAAGTATCTACTAAATAGTTTTGGATTCAGCATTGATAGATAACACAAAGCAACCAACTTTTGTATTTTTCCAGGTGAACTGCACTGAGCTGTAATTCCCAAGGTGCACACGAAGTGGCAGTAGATAAGCGCACTTGGAAAACATTTTACACAGACAATCCTGTATTATCTTTCAAGCAGGTTTCAACTACCTAAAACCTTTGAAATCATATAACGTATGGTTCTTGTTGTCATTACACTTACTCTAGAAATCAGTAATAAAAACTAACTAAAAAACCCTTTCTTTTTTAATTTAAGAAATTTACTCTTAAATAACCCCTGCTCAAAATCAAAATTCAAGGTACAAAATACCTTAAATTATTGGAAATAAAAACTACATAAGAAAACCTATGGAAAAATGTTGTGATGAATACATTTCATTGGTAAAAAAAACTTAAAGTACACAGCCTTTCCATCTATATTATGAAACAGGATACTAAACAAAATTCTGAGAAAGTAAATAAAAATTTTCACATCCTGAGAAGGTGGTGGCGCAGTGGATAGAGCATTTGTCTGGAATGCGAATGACCCAGGTTTGAGATCCCAAGGTTGGCAGATTGAGCGTGGGCTTATCTTCTTTGAGCAAAGGTCACCAGCTTTACCCCAATGGGCTCACTGACTCGAGTAAGGGGTCACTGGGTCAGGTGTAGTTCCCTGATCAAGGCACAATGAGAGTGCAGTCAATGAGGAACAAAGGTGTCACAAGAAAATTCTGATGATTGATCTGTGCCCTGGCACATAATAAAAAAAGTCCTCTTTACATTCCTGTCTGTGTGTCCCTGTTTATCCCTCCCTCTGACCCTCTCCCCGTTTCTGTAAAAATAAAAATAAATAAATAAATAAATAAGTAGTTCACAGAGACATTCTTTTGGTGTATACCATATTTCCCCTCGTTTAAGACTCATCCTTTTTGAAAAATGTAGGGTTTGAAAACTGGGTTCGTCTTTTACAGTGGTTGTAGTGGTTTTTACTTGCATTTCCTGTTTCTTTACATTTGTTATCATTTGCTAAAATTTTGTGCCCAAAAATGAAGATGCGTCTTCTACAGGGAGGCATGTTATGCATGGGGAAATATGGTCCTTTAACACCTTACTACCTATTTCCTCTTGTGGTAAGATTTTCAAAAACATAATTTATTTCTCTATGCAATTTAAGCTCCAAAAACAACAAAAAACTATCCATTGTCATTTTTCTTTTATTTAATTATTAATGTTAGAAGTAGGAGGTGGGGGGGGGGGAACAGACAGATAGTCAGAAACATCAATCTGTTTCTGTATGTGCCTTGAACCAGAACCAAACTTATGACATTACTGTACGGATGTTATGCTCTAACTACTGAGCTCAGTAGTTAGAGCATCACACTCATAGTCTAGAAAAAACCTGAGTCAATTAAAAAATAAAATAATAATCTAGTGTGCTGTGGTGACAACACCAGAAGACTTTTCTATGCTCTTGATAGTCAGAGACATAAACAGTATTTCTGATGGTTGAGCATGAATTGACACCTTTTCTGACATGCACTTTTTCTTATGCCATGGCAGCAGTCCAGACTGAGAAAGCTCCTAAGCTTTGGTTTTCAGAATTTATCTGAGCCTGGGTCAGCACTTACAAGCTAGGTTCTTTTGTCCCAGAAAACCTCCCAAGGTCTTCTTTTCAGCACTTGAGAATTCTCTCAGTTTTGTAGCAGAGAACATGCATTGCTGAAGAACTGAGACTTATGTCTCAGTTCTGCCTTTCGAGAAACTGATATACTGAACCTCACCACGATCAATGAAAACTGGGAACAAGACATTGCACTGACATATCCAGTGCTTGTCACAACTTATAATTATTTTATATATGTGTATTTCTTCATCTCTGTCTACAGCATGAAAGTGTATTATTCAGAAAGAGAGAAAGTGAGTCTGTCTCTTTCTCTCTAGGCAACCAATGTTGAGCACAGTGCCTGGTACCTAATAGAAATATAATAAGTGTTTAATGAATGAAAGAATAAATAGTAATTTGCATGCATATACAGGTACCCATTAATGATAGTCACTGTGGACACAGAGAGATATGCTCATGTGCAATGCACATCTATGCACACAGATGTATGCACACCCAATGTACCTTAGTACATATAGATAGAGAAATATAATAGGTACACTAAGAATATGAAAAGTTAATGTTACAATAATAACAGTAGTTATCTTTGTATGAAAATTGTTGTTTTGTTTTCTTATCATTTTTTCTTGAGCTTCTGCAATAAGAATACAGTTTTTATAATAAAAAGCAGTTATATTAAACATACTTGTCAAATCAAAGCACATCCTATTATACAATTCTTTAAGAATATTTAAATAAAGGAGTTCAAAAGACAGAAGTAAACATTGTAGAATTAGAAGACATTGAGTGCTGCAACTACTCATATAATTCCTAGCACAGTGCCTCGTATATGATGATGGGGAGATTCAAAGGCTTTATGAAAGCATTGCTGGAAGGAAAATAGAAAAGCAAGATGAACCAATACATTCCCAGAAATGAAATCACTAGGAATACACAAAACCTTTACAGAAATGGCGAATTGGAATCAACGTTTCTAGACAATCTTCTCTACCATTCCTTTGTTTTGGATCTGTACTAAGGCATGATTTACAAATGCAAACGAGGTGGCAGCAGAGAAGCACATATAACAGAGACTATTAATGTATGTTCTATGCAGCAATTTTCAATCAAACTTCAGAGGATTGAAATGATCTCAAGTATGTCTATTGCTTTCACTACAATTAACGTTGAAACAAGTAGCAAACAATAACTAGAAATCCCTTCCATTTATAAGTTATAAAAGTATCTACTAAATAGTCTTGATTTCAGCTTTGATAGATAACGCACAGCACACAACTTCCGTATTTTTCCAGGTGAACTGCACTGAGCTGTTATTCCCAAGGTGCACACCAGGTGGCAGCGGAAAATCGCACATGGAAATCATTTCCCACAGACAATCCTGTATTATCTTTCAAGCAGGTTTCAACTACCTAAAACCTTTGAAATCATATAAAGCATGTTTCTTGTTGTCATTACACTTACACTAAAAATCAGTAATAAAAAATAACTAAAAATCCCTTCCTTTTCTAAGTTAAGAAATTCTCTTCTAAATAACCCAGGCTCAAAATCAAAAGTCAAATTACAAAATACCTTAAATTAATGGAAATTAGTACAACATAAGAAAACCTATGGAAAAATTTTGTGATGAATACATTTTATTGGTAAAAAAAAAAACCCTTAAAATACACAGGCTTTCCACCCATACTATGAAACAGGATACTAAACAAAATCCAGAGACAACAAAAGAAAAAAATTTTCACAGCCTGAGCTGGTGGTGGCCCAGTGGATAGAGTATTTGACTGGAATGCAGAGGACCCAGGTTTGAGATTCCAAAGTAGGCAGCTTGAGCGTGGGCTTACCTGGTCTGAGAAAATCATACCAGCTTTAGCCCATAGGCTCACTGGCTTGAACAAGGGGTCACATGGTCAGCTGTAGTTCCCTGGTCAAGGCACAATGAGAGAGCAGTCAATGAACAATGAAGGTGTCCCAACAAAAAACTGATGATTGATCTGTGACCTGGCACATAAAAAAAAATTTTTTTACATAACTGTCTGTGTGTCCCTGTTTATCCCTCTCTCTGACTCTCTCCTTATGTCTGTAAATAAAATGATATGAAAGAAAGAAATAAAAAGGTTCACAGAGACATTCTTCAGGTGTATACCATATTTCTTCTCGTTTAAGACTCATGCTTTTTGAAAAATGTGGGGTTTGAAAACTGGGTTCTTTTTATACAGTGGTTGTAGTGTTTTTTACTTGCATTTCCTGTTTCTTTGCATTTGTTATCATTTTCTCAAATTTTGTGCCCAAAAATGAAGATGCATCTTCTACAGGGATGCATGTTATGCATGGGGATATATGGTCCTTTACTACCTTACTACCTCTTCCCTCTTGTGATGAGATTTTGAAAAACATAATTTATTCTCTCTGCAATTTAAGCTGCAAAAACAACAAAAAATAGCCAATGTCATTTATTCTCTTATTTAATTTTTAATGTTAGAAGGAGGAAGTGGGGAGGGGGAAAGCAGGTAGTTAAAATCATCAATCTGTTTCTGTATGTGCCTTGAACCAGAACCAAAACTATGACATTACTGTATGGATGTGATGCTCTAACTACTGATCTCTCTGATGTAAGCAAGCCATTGTCTTTTGGGGGAAAAAATTACTAGAGAAAACGTGAGGCAAATAAAAAATAAAATAATAGTCTACTCTGCTGTGGTGACAATACCAAGACTTTTCTACTCTCTTGACAGTTAGGGGCATAAACAGAGTTTCTTATTGTTGAGCATGAATTGACACCTTTCCTAACATGCACTTTTTCTTGTGCTGTGGCAGCAGTCCAGACTGAGAAACCTCCTAATCTTTGGTTTCCATTATTTACCTGAGCCTGTGTCAGCACTTACAAGTTAGGTTCTTTCGGTCACAGAACACATCCCAGGGTCTTTGTTTCATCACTTGTAAATTTTATCAGTTTTATAGCTGAGATTATGCATTGGTGAAGAACCGAGACTTATGTCTCAGCTCTGTCTTCTGAGAAACTGATATAATTAACCTTGCGATGATCAATCACAACTGGGACCAAAGGTATTGCACTACCAAATCCAGTGTTTGTCACAACTTATAATTTTTAATGTATATTTTAATTTCCTCTGTCTACCTCATTACAGTGTAGTATCAATAAAGACAGAAAGTGAGTCTGTCGCATTCAGTTTAGGCAACCTGAGTCGAGGATAGTTCCTGGAATATAATAAAAATACAATAAGTTTTTACTGAAAGAGTGAATAAATAGTCATTTGCATACTGTTGGGCGGATAAAATGTATTATGCTCACTTTGTTAAAGATGCCATCGCCCAGGTGATATTAATGTGTGTTGGAGGCAGACAAGATCATTGTAGCCTGGGGCTTGGTTTTGGGATTAAGCCTCTCCCACCCATCTTGATGTGGGGTGGTACAATCCAATCATGCCTCAGAGAAGTGACTTTGTATTAGAGACTTCCCTGTTATGTATATTGGATTAAGGGTTTGGATTTCTACACTATAAAATGGGGACGGAACGAGAGTTTGGGCTCTTGGTTCCTGAGATTAGCATGAGAGAGCAGAGAAAGTAGAGCCAGCAGCGGAAGGCGGCCACGTGGAGGAGGCCAGGAAAAGCAGCCAAGATGGTGGAGTGCTGAGTGAGATGCCAGTTTGTACAGAGTTTGTATCTGGGATAAGGCAGGAGATGGGGAACTGAGGAGAAGAAGGCTGGTGAGCTAGAAACCTTTGATTCTAGGAAACTCGGATAAGTCAGTGGCTTGGTGAGCACTGAGTGTGACTGGGTTTTGGAGCCCAGTGTGTATTTTTATTTGCCCGCCGGGTGCAAGGTAGGATTAAAGGTTATGGCCCACCAGTTTTTGGCTCCATGGTTTCTTTACCGACTGTCCGAATCCAGTGCGAACCTGCATGGGCCGGGCTGCTGTGTTAGTGGCCCCGGCCCTGCCTGCTGGCTTTACACATACATACACAGATATTCACAAATGATAAACACTATTGAAAGAGAGAGATATGCTCATGTGCAATGCACATCTTTGCACACATTTGGTACACGCACCCAATGTACCTGAGTACATATACATAGAAAAATGTAATTGGTGCACTAAGAATATGGAAGGAAAATGGCATAAACTTAACAGTTGATATCTATCTATGAAAATTTGTTGTTTTGTTTTTCTTATCATTTTTTTGCACTTCTGCAATAAGAATACCGTTTTTATAATAAAAAAGCTGTTAAAATTCAATATACTTGTCAAATCAAAGCATATCACATTTTACAATATATTAAGTAGATTTAAATGAAAGAATTTCCAAAGGCAGATGTAAAAATAGTAGAATGGGAAGGGACTGAGTGCAGGGACATGTGTTCTTAGCACAGTGTCTGGTATATGATGAGCTCTTTCAAAGGCGTTATGAAAGCATGGCTGGAAGGAAAGAAGATAAACAAGATGAACCGAGAGATTTTCAGAAAACAAACCACTATGCAAATTAAGGTACAAAAACAACAACAAAAAAGGCATTGTCATTTTTATTTATTTATTTATTAATGTTAGAAGCAGGATAAAGGGGGAAAAATACACATATTTAGTCAGAAACATCAATCTGTTTCTGTATGTGCCTTGACCCGGGAGCAAACCAATGACATTAGCATATGGGTATGATTCTTTAACTACTGAGCTCCCTGGTGACAGCAAGCCATTGTGTTTTAGGGAAAATATTTACTAGAGAACCAGAGATAATTAAAAAATAAAATGATAATCTAGTCTGCTGTGGTGACAACACCAGAAGACTTTTCTTTGCTCTTAAAATTCAGGGGCTTAAACACTATTTCTGATTGTTTAGCACAAAGTGACCCATTTTCTAACATGCACTTTCTCTTGTGCCATGGCAGCAGTCTAGAATGAGATATCTCCTAAGCTTTTGACATTAGAATTTATGTGAGCATTGGTCACCACATAAAAGCAAATGACTAGTAAAAGAAAGCTGTTTGATTATGCAAATGGAATGCAAAACCAACTGTTATTTTATTAGTGAAAATGCAGTATACAAAAGGCTGAAATTTGTGGTGTATTTGTACATACCCTTATCACCTAATTTCTTTGAGTAATATATCAAGCACTTTCTACAATCACAACGGCATGAAACTAGAAATGAATCACAACAGAAAAGCTCAAAAATTCTCAAACACATGGAAACTAAATAGCAGGGTGTTAAATAATGAATGGATTAAGAATGAGATCAAAAAGAAATAAAAAAATTCTTAGAAACGAATGTCAATGAGCATACAACAACTCAAAATTTATGGGACACAGAGAAAGCAGTGCTGAGAGGAAAGTTTTAGCACTACAGGCACACTTTCAGAAGATAGAAAAAGCTGAAATAAACAACTTAACCCTGCATTTAAAAGAATTAGAAATAGAACAGCAAGTAAAGCCCAAATGTAGTAGAAGGAAGGAAATAATAAAGATCAGAGCAGAAATAAATGACATAGAGGCTAAAGAAACAATACAGAAGATCAATGAAACTAGGAGCTGGTTCTTTGAAAAAGTAAACAAGTTTGATAAACCTTTAAGTAGACTCACCAAGAAAAAGAGAGAGAGGACTCAAATAAATAAAATTAGAAATGAGAGAGGAGAAATAACAACTGACACAAGAGAAATACAAAATATTGTAAGAAAATACTATGAAGAACTGTATGCCAAAAAACTAGACAACCTAGATGAAATGGACAAATTCCTTGAAACATACAATCTTCCAAAAATCAATCTGGAAGAATCAGAAAAACTAAACAGACTGATTACAACAAAGGAGATCGAAACAGATATCAAAAAACTCCCAAAAAAGAAAAGTCCAGGGCCCGATGGCTTCACAACAGAATTCTACCAAATATTCAAAGAAGAACTAACTCCTATCCTTCTCAAACCATTTCAAAAAATTCAAGAGGAAGGAAGACTTCCAAGCTCCTTTTATGAGGCGATTATAATTCTGATTCCAAAACCAGGCAAAGACAACACAAAGAAAGAAAATTATAGGCTAATATCTCTGATGAATATAGAAGCTAAAATCCTCAACAAAATATTAGCAAACCGGAACCAACAATATATGGAAAAAATCATACACCATGATCCAGTGGGATTTATTCTGGGGAGGCAAGGCTGGTACAATATTCGTAAATCAATCGATGTGTTTCATCACATAAACAAAAAGAAGGAGAAAAACCATATGATAGTTTCAATAGATGCAGAAAAAGCATTTGATAAAATCCAGCACACATTCATGATCAAAACTCTCAGCAACGTGGGAATACAAGGAACATACCTGAACATGGTAAAAGCCATCTAAGAGAAACTCACAGCCAACATCATACACAATGGGCAAAAATTAAAAGCAATACCCTTAAGATCAGGAACAAGGCAGGGATGACCCCTTTCACCACTCTTATTTAACATGGTCCTGGAAGTCCTAGCCACAGCAATCAGACAAGAAGAAGAAATAAAAGGCAATCAAGTTGGAAAAAAGTAGTAAAACTATCATTATTTGCAGATGATATGATATTGTATATAGAAAACCCTAAAGTCTCAGTCAAAAAGCTATTGGACCTGATAAATGATTTCAACAAAGTGGCAGAATATAAAATCAATACTCAGAAGTCAGAGGCATTTTTATACACCAACAATGAACAGTCAGAAAGAGAAATTAATGAAACAATCCACTTCACAATTACAACCAGAAAAATAAAGTACCTAGGAATAAACTTAACCAAGGAGACTAAAGACTTGTACTCGGGAAATTACAAAGCATTGATAAAAGAAATGAAGGAAGATACAAACAAGTGGAAGCATATACCGTACTCATGGTTAGAAAGAATAAACATCATTAAAATGTCTATATTACCCAAAGCAATCTATAAATTCAACACAATACCAATTAAAATACCAATGACATACTTCAAAGATATGGAACACATATTCCAAAAATTTATATGAAACGAAAAGAGAACACGAATAGCCTCAGCAATCTTAAAAAAGAAGAATAAAGTGGGAAGTATCACACTTCCTGATATCAAATTATACTACAAGGCCATTGTACTCAAAACAGCCTGGTACTGGCATAAGAACAGGCATATAGATCAATGGAACAGAACAGAGAACGCAGAAATAAACCCACAGTTCTATGGACAACTGATATTTGAAAAAGGAGGCAAGGAAATAAAATGGAGTAAAGACAGCCTCTTTAACAAATGGTATTGGGAAAATTGGACAGCTACCTACAAAAAAATGAAACTAGATCACCAGCTTACACCACTCACAAAAATAAACTCAAAATGAATAAAAGACTTAAATGTACGCCGTGAAAGCATAAGCATCTTAGAAGAAAACATAGGCAGTAAACTCTCTGACATCTCTGGGAGCAATATATTTGCTAATTTATCTCCATGGGGAAGTGAAATAAAAGGCAGGACAAACAAATGAGACTATATCAAACTAAAAAGCTTTTGCACAGCTAAAGACAATAAGAACAGGGGAAGTTTGGGATTTTGGGATATCATAACTATGTGGCCTGATTGTCATTAATAACTTAAAAAGTCACAGATGAGTGAAAACAGCTGAAAAAAAGCATTTAGTGGATTTTGGCTTTCCAGTATGAGGAGTTCAATTTTGTAACTGGTAGAATTTCTACATATCCATAGTCTCAGAAATAAATAATTAAAAATAGAGACTTGTCAACATTTAGTGCATATAAAGAATCTTCGGCTTTGCTAAAATGCAGATTCTCATTCTGAAAGCTGGGATACTACAACACTCCCTTTGCTAGAGATTAAGGAACCATACTTGCAGTAGCCTGGTTCTAGATGCAGCCAGGAGTGGAGGTGTGAGATATGGGCCTTTTTTTGTGGCAACTGCCAAAGAACCAGAGAGAAGTCTCTGGTGTCTGGGATTATTGGTTGGGGGATTATTGTTGACCACTTCTTTTAGCAGAAAAAAATAAAAGTATTTTTAGAAACTGAGACTAGAGGTCACTGTGTGCCTCACCAAATATGCAGGCACTGATAAAAATGCTGACACTGAAAAATCTCAGACTGCGGCAAAAACCAAGGAGCAGAAAGTAAATTGGAGAAGATAATAAAAAAGTGATAAAAAAAATCAAAATATAATGTTTTATCATGACTTCAGGTTGAACATTTTTCCCCTTTTTTTGAGAAAGAGAGAGAGACAAACAGGCTGGGAGAGATCAGAAGCATCAATTATTCATAACCCTAACTTTAACCCTCAAGCTCACCCACACCCTCACCCTAACCCCTGCCAAGCCCCACCTCCCAAGGCTCTGTACACAGTGATCACATTTACCCTGCCCTATCAGGCTAAAAGCCACAACCCCGCCCTTCAACTGCCAGGCCCAAACTCCTCCAGAACTGCCTCTTCAGAGATGGCACTCAGCCTGCCTTACCTGTCGGTGTCCCTCTCCCCTTCCCCATTCTTGCCTTTTCCCTCACTTCCTAAGAGGGCTCACCTGGCCTCTGTCCTGAGTGGCCGTCAGGAGGCTTCAAGAGGCTCTAATCACCCTCTGCATTTGAGAATGTTTTATATCAGGATGCCACAGGCTGAGTCCCCTTAATGGCCGGTCTGTAACAGCGGAGGTCCACCCTCTCTCTTCCTCTGTCCTTCTCCCAGCACTTACGGGGAAGCCCTGTGTCTCCTGTACAGGCTGGTGGCTTCTCTGGGGAAAGGGCAGTGCCTGGCAAATGTCATTTACCCTCAAGCCAGCTCTTGCCCCCAGACCAGCCCCCAGAGCAGCCTGAAGCAGGCTGCAGGGCAGAGTGGGAGGGACCAGCTCCCCTGCCCCATCAGCTGAGATTTCTGCATGGAGCTACCTCATGGACTGATTTTGTTCTGAGAAGACAGGGCAATACCTAACTCTTTTTAATCCCCGAGATTTACAGTAGGAAACTCTTTATGGTCTCTGGTTTACAATTAGTTCTCTCTGCTGTCTTTGCTGTTGTTTTTGAGAAAGAGTTAGAGAGAGACAGAAACATCGAGATATTTCTGTATGTGCACTTACCAAGAGATCAAACCGACAACATCCGTGGTCCAGGACTATACTTTAACCAACCAAGTTATCTGGACAGGGTTTAATTTTTATTGATTTATAGAGAAAATGAGAGAAGAAAGGAGAGAAAATGAGTGGGAAAGAAAATTTTCATTTGTTGTTCCACTCAGCCATGGACTCATTGGTATGGCCTGACTGGGGATCAAATAAACAACCTTGGTGTTTTCAGTTGATGTGCCTAACCATCTGAGCTAACTGGCAAATGCTCTCTGCTGTTTCTTTCTTTTTTTCCTTAATTTAGTGAGAGGAAGGGAGGCAGAGAGACCACCTCCTATATGAGGAATCTTCCCAGCAAGCCCACTAGTGGGAGATATTCTGACCATTTGGAGCATTGCTTCATTTCTTAGCAACCATGCTCTTCTTAGCACCTGAGCCAGACACCATGGAACCACCGTCAGCACCCAGGGTCAACTCTCTTCAATTGAGCCATGGCTCCAGGAGAATAATGTAGGTAGCACTGTACTGCAAATTCATCAACAGAAAACGTTCAAAGAGTCACTGTTCGGTTATGGCCATGGACAGCAAACTGAGGATACAGTCTTGACAAACACACTGGAGAAATCAGCTGATCACAACTTTCTACTGGCCACCTCATTTTAATATTCTATGAGATTCCACCCTAGGAGCCACCCAGACCCTTCATAACCCTCCTTAATGAGACACACCACTCCTCCCCTTTCAAGAACATTTACTGTTTTTGTGGATGCCTCTTCTTCCCTCCCTCCCCACCTTCCCTCTGCACCCTCTTCCTTCCCACAGAACCCACACCCAGGCCAGCAGTGGGCACCTCACTCCAGGCTCCCTCATGCACCATTCTCTCAGCTCCCTTTCCTACGACTCCCCAACTCAGCCATGGTGGCCCCCACAAACTCCCCTGGGACCCCCCCATCCAAAACAATTCCTCGCTTCTCTCCCAGCACAGGAATGCCCTGGAAACCGCCCAGACTCACCGTGAATTTCCGAGAACCCTCTACGATGCTGGCGGGAATCATGGGCCCCATTCAAACCAGTGGGAAAGCATCCCTTGTAAGCCTACCACTGAAGACTTTGTGAAAAGGCGCCATTCCCTCCAAACAAAAGTGAACAACCTACCTGAAAACTCCATAGCTGAATAATGGAAGGTTGTGAGCCCCCATTTACATGTAAGTTATTTTCAGAGTCTAGTAAACTCTCATCCTTGTTCCCACAGAGCTACGTCACAAAACTCAGACTAAGAACCAGTTCTAAGAACACCAACAGGCACCTCCTGCGACATGACAAATTTATGTCTTCATGTGCTCACTGTGTACCCTTACAGATAGGGTGACGGCAGACACTTCGCATCCAAATTCATGACACTACTTTTTTGTTTCTTTTATTTTTCCTTTTCCATTTTTTTAATTTAAAGAGAATGGAGGGAGAGAGGGAGATGGAGAGAGAGAGATAGAGAAATAGAGAGAAAGAGAGAGAGAGAGGAAAGAGGAGCAGGAAGCATCAACTCCCATAAATGCCTTGACCAGACAAGTGAAGAGCTTTGAACCGGCGACCTCAGTATTTTCACGTCGACTCTTTATCCACTGCGCCACCACAGGTCAGGCCTTTTTTGTGGTTTTTTAAATAATATCTCTTTCCCAATAAAAAACTCCCTATTTATAAACTCAAATGTCACTGAGGTGACAAATGCTGTTTCTTCCATCACAACGACCATGAGACATGAATAAAATTTCCTTTCACAAGAAGAACACAATCAGGCTCCTTTCTGTACACTTCTTTCTAACAGGAGGAGCGGATTTGCTCAGCTCTGCACTGCCCCTGCCCCTTGACATCGCCGCCCCTTGCTGTTCTTGCCCCTCCCCGAGCCCCACTGCACATTACATAAAGTCTGCTGTAAGAAACCCTGGGCTCCCACTCCAATCCCTATCCCCTCTCCTTCAACTTGTGTACCTGAGCCTGGCCACCCTGTCCTGCTCTGATCACACCCTATGCCATTTCCTCTGCTCCACATGCCTCACTATCTCTCCCAGCACCATAATCACCCCTCGCTGTCTGTCCCACCCTATATTGTCCTTGTGCATTTTCTCCCCGCTCCTTCAGCTCCGCCCTGTCTGCCCCTCCTTGCATCATTCACTCCGCCCTGCCCTGAGCCTTTGGTGCCCCAGCCCTGTGCCCGCCCAGCACCATCCAAGGCCCAGTAGCCATCATGGTGGCTGCAGAAGCCCCCGCCTGGGATCTGGGTGCTTCTCTGCCCTCCCAGTGCTGGTGAGGAGCCACTGAACCATTTCACCCACAGATGTTGTAAAGTACCAAAGGCTACAGAATTAATATTAATATTTTAGGAGGCTTGGAGGACATTTTATTAATTTGGGTTAAGGTGTGCAGAGAAATTGTGAGAATAGCCTCTGTACTGTGTGATTAGCATAACCAGGATGGCTCTTGCCATTGTATTGTAAATGAAAAGGGAAGGAAAGCATAGATTCCCTGACATTCCACCACACCTGTGGGGAAAGGAGTGAATGGCTAGCCAGGTGCAGGAAGGGAAAAGCCAAAATAAACCTTTTCTTATAACTATGAGCCATTTGCGGGCATTTGTCCCCACAGAAAATACCTCTCTTATGTAAATGCATGTGGTTAATACGTCTGACTCTGGACAGAGAGATGGCAGATGAACACTAGAAAATATAGGAAGGCCTTTTAATATGTAAAGAGATATCTTTCTACCATTGTGTTGACTTGTAAATTTTGTTTTCTCCAAAATGATGTATGGTTTGCAAATTGAACGTGGTCCTATCATGTTAAAGGACATATGACTATAACCAATAGCTGTAAGGGGCTCCCAATTGCAATTTTTGCTTCTGTACTTCCCACTTACAAAACTATAAAAACTAAGTAGAACAAAGGGCCGGCGCGCTCTCCGTCAGATTTCTGTCGGAGTTCCCGCCGCTTGGCCAAGCTAGACAATAAAACTTTAATGTGTAAATGACAGACTTTGCTCCTGTCTTCCATATTTCGGGTCCCTCCGAATTTGGATTAACACTGGCGGCCGGGGCGGAATCTAAATGGCGGAAAGGACCTAGCGCTTCAGAGGTTATGTGACTGCGGAGATGGGCAGTTTTTCCTGTTGAGCCTCCCTATGGTCTTGGGTTTGGGGAGGGTTTGTTGCTGCCTGTCTTTTCGCCGCCTCCGTGTGTGTTTCTGTGAGTGCGTGTGTGTTTGCGTGTTTATGCACGTGCGCTGCTCCTCTGTTGGGTGCTGCTGGTTTTTCCACACACCTCCAGGCTTTCTTGTTCCAGAGTTCCCCTGAGGCCATGCTGGCTGAATCTAGGTTTATGCAATTTTTCCCATACCTTTAGGAAAACAGCCTCCGCTCTCCGCTTTCCAAGTCAATTTGGTGCAGGTTCCAGGGGCGCTGAATGCAAAGAACCATGGACCCAGCTCTGGGTCCGCACACCCGGGGAGACCTGGTTGTTCATGACCTCCTCAGTCTATCTGGAGGAGGCTTGCTTTTTGACGTCTGTGAAAATGCTGCCATTCAGCCTACCATGTGCAAGACCTTGTGCTGAGTGCTGGGGATGCAAAACTCGCAGATTCTTAAGGGAACTGATAGCTTAAATGGGGAGCATTCACAGAATATAAGAATATCTAAAGAAGGCATTTTGATGGGGTACAGCCCTCCTATGGGCACAGGGAAGATTTCAGAAAGGCAGAGCCTAAATGTTGGCTTTGAGTGATGTACAGGAATTCATCAAGTAGGAGGGAAATGCTCCTGCGAATGTTTCCAAACTTTTGTGGCTGTTGTGATTGGACTTCAGGCCCTAGCGGGTGCTGAGTGCACATAAAAGTGAGTTGTGATGATGATAGGTGAATTATTTGGGGGTTGAGATCTCCCTTATGATGCAGAAAGAAAGATAACTTTCTGATCTTTCCAAATGATGTGATGTGGTTACATTGAATGACTAAATGAACAAGTGTAAGGTTATATAGCCCCGGAACTTAGAAATAATCAGAGGAAAACCTTGGATAGTTTGCTAGTTTGGTTCCAGATGAACCATGCAATAGAGTAAGCTGTAATCAAAATTTACTAGTGGAGGGTTTTTGTCTTCACTTTTCAAAGAAAATAAAAAATAGGGGAACAGCTATCAAGCACAATGAAGCTATACACAATAGAATGAGATCTGCCTATACAACCTTCTGTTTTTCTGCTTCACAGATGTCTTTCTTGTATTCTTGTTATATCTGTGTCTTCCTTCCAAAGCTTGGACACACGGAAGTAAATGTGGATTCCAATGAGCTCATCTAGACCCGAGTTTTTTTGACTTGGTCGTGTGAACAAGATTTTATGGAATCATTGAGCTACAACACAAAAATAGGAGAAACAGCCTCAATTATCTTGAATATTGTCATCAGAAAATTCAGGAAGATGCTATTTTCATCTCTGTCTCTTACTATTTTACCATTGCTGTTTTCACTTTAAATTACAAGCAGGTGGTGGCCTTGGCTGGTTGGCTCAGCAATGAAGCATCGGGCCCGTGTGTGGAAGTCCTGGGTTTAATTCCTGGCTAGGACATACAGAAGAGGCGCCCATCTGCTTCTTCAAACTTCCCCTTCTCTTTCCTCTGTATCTCTCTCTTATCCTTCTGCAGCCAAAGCTTCATTGGAGCAAAGTTAGCCCCGGGCACTGAGGAGGGCTCCACTAGACACTAGAATGTCTCCAGACACTAGAATGGCTCAGTTGCAACAGAGCAATGCCCTGATAAGCAGAGTATTGCCCCCTGTGGGCATGTAGGGTGGATCACGGTCGGGTGCATGTGTTGAGTCTGATTGCTGTACTGCTTCTAACCTTGGGGGGAAAATAATAATCAAGTAAATTAAGAAGAGGTGGTATTAGACTTTTATCATCTGGGGTCTCCAGAGTTCCTCATATCACTGTGCTGCTCTAGACATTTTACTTCTCTTGTAGCACCTAGGCATTATTTGGCTTCTCCACCTGACTTGTTGCTTTTAAGCAAAAGGGACTGAGTTTTAACTATCACTGGATCCCCACTGCCTAGCATGGAGCTTAGCAGAAAGTAGGTGCTTAGTAAAATGTATAGAATGAATGAGGAAACTGAGGTCTGCAAAGAACACATGTTTCCACCATGGATTTTGAGTTATGTCAAGCCTATATATTGTGCCAGGCACTATGCTAAGTGCTTAACATGTAGCATCTCATTTAACTCTCATATAATAACACTGCTATTCAATTTTAAAAATAAAAGCATAGGTATGAAACAGTTCACTTATTCATAGAGCCTGCAAAGAGTGCTGAGGTATGCAGCCCATTGGTTGAGACCTTACTCAATTTTCTGCTAGACCTCCAATTTTGTATTGAGGTTTCTGGGGTGTGTGTTCATCAAGATACACTGTGTTGTCATAGGTCTCCCCAGACTTTCTCATTTCACAAAATTTTGGTTATCTCTGATAAACTTTGGCTTAGCCTAGTGTATAAAATACATTACAGTGCACATCATATTTCCTATTACTCCCATGTATCAGTACCCTCAATACTGCCCCTATTTGGAATCAGAATTTCTACATCATTTAAAATTTTACTAGTGACAGGAGAAGTTTAAGATTATGGGAGATCAAAACTATGTGGCCTGATTGTCATTAATAACTTAAAAAGTCACAGATGAGTTAAAACAGCTGACAAAAAGCATTTAGTGGATTTTGGCTTTCCAATATGAGGAGTTAAATTGTGTAACTGATAGAATTTCTACATATCCATATTCTCAGATATAAATAAATAAAAATAGAAACTTGTCAACATTTAGTGCATATAAATAACTTGGAATTTTGCTAAAATACAGATTCTCATTCTGTAATTCTGGAATACCACAACACTCACTTTGCTATAGATTAAGGAACCGTACTTGGAGTAGCCTGGGACTGGATGCAGCCAGGAGTGGAGGTCTGAGATGTGGGCCATATTTCTGTGGCAACTGCCAAAGAACCAGAAAGGAGTCTCTGGGGACTAAGATTATGGGGTGGGTATTTGTTGACTTCTTCTATTAAAAGAAAAGGAAAAGAATTTTGTAAAACCTAGACTAGAGATCCCTGTTTGCCTCACCAAATATGCAAGCACTGAAAAAAATGTTGCAGTATGTCAGAATGCGGCAAACACCAAAAAGCAGAAAGTAAATTTGAGGAGATAATGGAAAAACTGATTTTAAAAAATCAAAATATAATGGTTTGACATCACTTCAGGGTGAACTTTTTTCTCCTTTTTGTTTTTTGAGAAAGAGAAAGGGATAAACAGGCTGGGAGAGTGAGAATCATGAATTATTGATAACCCTAAACCTAACACTCATCCTCACCCTCAACCACACCCTCACCCTAACTCTCACCCTAAAACTAATTCTAACCCTAACCACCACCAAGCCACACCTCCCAAGGCTCCGCACCCAGTGATATCCTTTAAACTTCCCTATCAAGCTTGCTGCCATGATCCCGCCCCTCATCTTCCAGGCTCCACCTCCTACAGAGGCTCCGTCTTCAGTGATGGAACTGTGGCTGCCCTACCTGTCAAACCCCTTCTCCGCAGTCCTTCCCTTGCCCTTCCCCACTGCCTAGTAGGGCTCACCTGGCCTATGGTCTGAGTGGCCTTGAGGAGGCTTCAAGTGGCTCCAATCACCCTCCACAATTGAGAATGTATTAAATCAGGACACCACAGGCTGACTCCCATTAGCGGCCAGTCTGGAACAGCGGAGGTCCACCCTCTCTATTCCTCCCTTTCCTTCCTGGTACCTGCAGAAATGCACTGTGTATCCTGCAGAGGCCGGTGATCTTCTGGGGAAAGGGCAGTGCCTGGCGTGAGTATTTCAGCCTCAAGCCAGTTCTTGCACCCAGACAAGCCCCCAGACAAGTGAAAACTGGGCTGCAGGACAGGGTGGGCAGGACCAGCTCCCATACCCCATCAGCTGAGATTTCTGCATGGAGCTACTTGGTGGACTTATTTTCCTCTGAGAAGACAGGGCAATACCTAACTTATTTTAATCCCCCAGTTTTACAGTAGGAAACTGGCTATGGTCTTTGGTTTACAATTAGTTCTCCTTGCTCTCTTTGTTGTTGTTTTTGAAAAAGAGGCAGTGAGAGACAGAAACATTGAGATGATCCTGTATGTGCCTTAAACAAGGAAACAATCTGAAAACATCTGTGGTCCAGAACGAAGCTCTAACCAACGAAGCTATCTGGCCAGTATTTAATTTTATTAATTTATACAGAGCCAGAAAGAAGAAAGGAGAGAGAAGGGAGTGTGGAGGGAAACATTCATTTGTTGTTCCACTCAGCCATGTACTCATTGGTTATGCCCTGACTGGGGATCAAATACACAATCTTGGTGTTTCTGGTGGATGATCCTAACCACTTGAGCTAACTGGCAAAGACTTTCTGCTGTTTATTTTTCTGCACACAGGACTTCCTGTTCAAAAAAAGTGCAGAGATTGGGGTGGGGACTCTGTGGCTCATACTTGTGGGGTGCTCTACCTAAAGAAAGCACAAAGCTAGAAAACCTTTTGGCCAAGTTTGGAGTGAGTTGGGCAATGCTCTGTATATTCACAGGGCTGCCAAACCCTGACAAGGTGAAGAATGAACAAATTAAGGCTGTGTGTGTACCCAAGTCACCCCACCAAAACAAAGGGTGGATCTAATGGGGGGTGAAATATAAGAAAGCAACCAGGTAACTCAGTGCAGACCGTGCTCTGAAAACAATAAATTAAAACAGGACATGCAAAGCACACATCATGCAGTCTCTTTTACACCAGGCATCCCTGCTCAGATTAAAAGTGCAAGGAAGCTCACACACCACAGGCGGTCCATTCAGAACCCACTCAGGCCAGGTGACATGACAGGCACGGTGTGCACCTCCCCTGCAACAACTGGCAGGCTGAAACCATTTTACCACACAACTTAACAAAGAAAACTTTTTCAAGACCAGGCAAGATGACAATTTATTTAACTCAAAGGAACAAAAACAGAAAGTTAAGCAAAATGGGCAGACAGAAGAATATATCCTAAATGAAGGAAAAGGATAAAGAATTGGTGCATCTCATCTCTCTTCCTGTCTGTCCCTATCTGTCCCACTCTCCTTCACAAAAAAAAACAAACAAAAGAAAAAGAAGAGAAGAGAAAATAAAAAGGACATTATCATGTCTGGTAATCCTAAAGAGTTTGGCTTGACCTATAGCCAGCTAGGAGCACCCTAATCTCTCCAAGTTATATGTTCCCCACTAAGTTAAACTTTCCCCTTCCTTTTGTAGGAATAGGGCCTATCTAGAAAGCTCATCACAGTCATGATCTCATAACAGTTATGAGCAAAGAGCTGCTGAGCACTAGTCATTCCAAAAGACACCTGGGCAATGCTGAGCTTTCTATGCTTAAACTGTCATTTTCAATCACCAATCCTATGCAACTCATTTCCTCTGAGAAGTCCCATGAGAATGTAATAGTGGCCACGTGTTCTTCCTTTTCTTTTCCATAAGGCATTAATGTAGTTAATATATAATACATTATATAATATAAGTATTTCATATTTCTGAAAACTTCGAAAAAGAGGACATCTTTTTTACTATAACAGTGGCACAAACTATGAATGAGAGAGTACTTGCTTATCATCTGGTTTAGACTCTAATCTTTGTAAAATCATGATAAAGAGATTAAAACTACACACATACATATATACACATACATATATGTATATTATTGTGTAATAAGGAAAGAAAATTTTTCTCAGTTAATACAAAAATATACCTGTTGGAGATTAACATTTTGATTAAAGAACACTCTGATGGAGTCTCTTGTAAATTAAAATAGGTGACCTCTGATCCATATAACGTATTACGGCTTATGTGTTTGCATTTACACTCATTTCTTTCTCAGCTTATTTTTAGCATTTTCCCTTTGTACACCCAATTATGCCACCCGCAGACAATTTAATTTAATGCACGTTCCTTGTATCTCAAGGCTGTACCTGCTTTTCATAACTAGCAATAGCCTAGAGAGAACAGAAATGACTCAAGTTATGCTTTCAGAACAAATGGGGTGAGGGAATCAAAAAATTTTTATAAGTTTTTAACACTGGATCAGTCACATATCCAGAGGTAATAATATGCAGAAACTGCTCAAAACAGAAAGACTCAATAGAAAAGATATCAACCATATTCTTCCATTAACAAAGCACCAGGTCGTGGCTTTCCCAATTTTGATTCTACCATCAAAGGTAAGAATCACTGAGCCCACAAATAAATTTAGTGGCTCAAATTCTATTGGTTAAAATTACTTTTGAGCCTCACTGTATTCTCCTGGTCAAACAAAGTAGCCCCCCAACCTCACCCTGGGGTGGCATGCACAAAAGAAAAAGAAAAAGCAGTTAACTTGTGCATAGGGTGCGGCCATCAACAACGCGTTCAGAAGTAGCCTGTATATGGCCAACTGTCCGCAGTCTGAGGCAGACAGGTGGCTACCAGACCATCTGGAGCAGAGAATGCTCAGAGTCACACAAACTAGGCTTGGCATTTGCTCACACAAACCTCTTGTAGAAATGAAGGAAACTAAAGTAATGCTGACTTATGCAAAGATTTAACATATCCATTAAAAAAAAATCCTCTCATTCTCATCTTCTCTTTGCACTTGTCTGATCAAGGCATATATGGGAGTTGATGCTTCCTACTTCTCTTTCCTCTCTCTCTCTTGCTCTCTCTCTGTCTCCCTCCCTCCTGTCTAAAATGAAAAAAAAAAAAACCAAAAAACAAAAATTAAAAAAAAGTATGTGTCATGGATTTGGATGTGAAGTGTCTGCCAGCACCCTGTCTGTGAGGGCGCACAGTGTGCATATGAACACATAAATTTGTCATGTCACAGGAGGTGCCTGTTGGTGTTCTTAAAACCAGTTCTTAATCTAAGTTGCGTGATATAGATTTGTGGGAACAAGAATGAGAGTGTACTAAACTCTGAAAAAAACTTACACGTAAATGGGGGCTCATAACCTTTCATTATTGAGCTCTAAAGTCTTCAGGTAGGTCGTTCACTTTTGTTTGGGGGGAATGATGTCCTTTCAGGGAGTCTTGAATCACAGGCCTATGGGGGATGCATTCCCACTGGTCTGAGTGAGGCCCACGGTTCCTGCCAGCATCGTAGACCCTTCGAGGAAACTTTGCGGTAAGTCTGGGCAGTGTCTAGGGTAATCCTGTGGGGATAGAAAGGCGAGGAAGGGTTTCGGTCAGGGCACGTTGCCGGCAAGTCTGTGGGGGCCACTGTGGCTGAGAGTGGGAATTGCAGGGAAGGGAGCTGGGAGAACAGTGCTGGATAGAGCCCAGAGCATGGTGACTGCTGCTGCCCTGTGTGCAGGTCCTGTGGGAAGGGAGAGGGTGTAGAAGGGAAAGTGGGGAGGGAGGAAAATATAGGCATCCTCAAATCCCTGAATGTTCTGAAAATGGGAGGAGCGGTGTGTCGCAGTGAGGAGTGTTATGAAGGATCTGTGTCATGTGGCGGCTTCTAGGATGCAGTCTCATAAAATATTGAAATGAGGTGGCCCAGAGGAAAGGTGTTTTCAGCTGGTTTCTTCAGTATGTGTGTTAAGACAGTATCCTCAGTGTGCTGGCTGTGCCCATAACCGTATAGTGACTCTTTGAAGGTTTCCTGTTGATGTATTTACAGTGCAATGCTACATTCATGCTTCTCTTGAAGCCATGGCTCAATTGGATTGAGTTGGCCCCTGGTGCTGAGGGTGGCTCCATGGTGTCCGCTTGAGGCAGTATGAGAAGCTTGGTTGCTAAGCAACAAAGCATCACCCCAGATGATGCACTAGTGGGCTTGCTGGGTGGATACCACATACGGGAGTTGGTCTCTCTGCCTTCCTTCCTCTAACTAAATAAAAGAAAATAAAAGAAAGAAACAGCAGGGCGCTTTTGCCAGTTATCTGAGGTTGTTAGGAACATCCACTGGAAAAAAACAAGGTTGTGTATTTGATCCTGAGTCAAGGCATAACCAATGAGTGCATGGCTGAGTGGAACAACAAATGAGTGTTTCTTTTCCCACTCCCTTCTCTCTCCTTACTTCTCTCTGTTTCTCTATAAATTAATAAAAATTAAACACTGGCCAGATAGCTTCATTGGTTAGAGCACCGTCCTGAACCACGGAGGTTGTTGGTTTGATTCCTTGGTTAGGGCACATACAGGAACATCTTGATGTTTCTGTCTCTCTCTGTCTCTTTAAAAACAACAACAAAAACAGCAGGAAAAACTAATTGTAAGCTAAAGACCGAAGCCAGTATCCTATTGTAAAACTCAATGATTAAAAGGAGTTAGGTTTTGCCCTGTCTTCTCAGAAGGAAATCAGTCCATGAGGTAGCTGCGTGCAGAAATCTCAGCTGATGGGTCAGGGAAGCTGGTCCTGCCCACCCTGCAGCCCACTGCGTGCTGATCTGGGGGCAAGAGCTGGCTTGAGGGTGAAGGACTCACTCCAGGCACTGTCCTTTTTCCAGAGGAGACACCGACCTGTGCAGGAGACACAGGGTGTCCCCACAAGTGCTGGGCTAGAAAGGGAGGGAGAGAGAGGGTGGACCACAATGTTCCAGACTGGCATCTAAGGGGAGGCTGCCCGTGGCATCCTGATTTAAAAGCTACTCAATTGCGGAGGGTGATTGGAGCCACTTGAAGCATCCTGAAGGCCACTCAATCCAGAGGCCAGGTGAGCCCTTTTGGGCAGTGAGGGGAAGAGCAAGGGTGAGGCCGTGGAAAAGGAGCACAACAGGTAGGGCAGGCTGATTGCCATCGCTGAAGATGGAGCGTCTGGAGGAGGTGGGGCCTAGCAGTTCAGGAACAGGGTTATGGCAGCCAGCCTGATAGGGCTGGGTGAAGGTGATCACTGGGAGCTGATCCTGGAAACATGGTATCTCTATAACCAAGTAGTGGTGCAGTGGAGAGAGCATCATACTGTAATGCAGAGCACGGAGTTCAAAACCCAGGTTCCTGGCTTGAATGAGGGATCACTGGCTTGAACATGAAATCAGACATGAAACTGGTTGGTGGCTTGAAACCTAAGATTGCAGGCTTGAGCAGTGTCACTTACTCTGTGGTAACCATGCCAGTCAAGGCATATATGAGAAACGAATCAATGAACAACTAAGGGCCACAATAAAGAATTATGACTTTTCCAAAAAAAAAAAAAGAGTGGATGCTGATGAGCTTTTCTAGACATAAGTTTTCTTTGACCTGGTCATGTGAACCACCTTTTATGGAATTATTAAGGCTTAAACAAAAAAAAAACCAGGAGAAACAGCCTCAATTATCTAGAATGTTGTTATCAAAAATTTCAGGAAGATGCTATTTTCATCTCTTTCTCCTACTATTTTTACCATTGCTGTTTTCACTTTAAATTACAAACAGGTGGTGGCCTTGGCTGATTGGCTCAGCGGTAGAGGGTCGGGCCAGTGTGTGGAAGACCTGGGCTTAATTTCCAGCTAGGACACACAGAAGAGGCACCCATCTGCTTTTCAACCATCTGCCTCTGCTTCCTCTCTATCTCTCCCTTCCCCTCCTGCTGCCAAAGCTCCATTGGAGCAAATTTGGCCCCAAGCACCAAAGAGGGCTCCATGTTCCCTGCCTCAGGTGCTAGAATGGCTCCTGTTGCAACAGAGCAACATGCCAGATTGGCAGACCTTTGCTCCCTGGTGAGCATGTTGGGTGGATCCTGTCCGGGTGCATGTATGGAGTCTGACTGCATTCCCGCTTCTAACTTTGGGGAAAAAACAATGATAAATAAATTTTAAAAATGTGGTGTTAGCCATTTATTATCTGGGTTCTCCAAAGTTTCTCATCTCACTATGGTGCTCTAGACATTTTTCTCTTTTGTAGAACCTAGTCATTATTTGGCTTCTCCACCTACTTCTTGCTTTTAAGTGAAAGGGACTGAGTTTTAATTATCACTGAATCCCCAGTGTCTAGCATGGATCTTAGCAGATAGTAGGTGCTTAGTAATATTTATAGAATTAATGAGGAAACTGAGGCCTACAAAGAACATGTGTAACTGCCATGTTGTTGTTTTTTTACTAATGTCAAGTTTATATTTTGTGCCAGGCATGATGCTAAGTGCTTAACATGTAGCATCTCACTTAACTCTCATAAAATTTCCCTGCTATTCAAATGAGTAAATAAAAGCATAAGTATGAAGCAGTTAATTTTGTCATAGAGCCTGCAAAGAGTGCTGAGGTGTTCAGCCCATCGGTTGGGACCTTACTCAATTGTTTGCTGGACCTCCAATCCTGGATTGAGGTCTCTGGGGTATGTGCTCATAAAGACCCACTGTGTTGTCATGGGTATCCTCAGACTCCCTTTTTTCACAAACTTTTTGTTATCTCTGATATACTGTGGCCTAGCTTATTGTATAAAATATATAGTACAGTGTGCATCATATTTCTTGTTACTCCCATGTAACAGCACCCCGAAAACTGCCAACTTTGGAATCAGAATTTCTACATCATTTAAAAATTTTTCTAGAGGCAGGGGAAGTGTGGGATTATGAGAGATAAAAACTATGTGGCTTGATTTTCATTAATAACTTAAAAATTCACGGATGAGTTAAAACAGCTGACAAAAAAGCATTTAGTGGATTTTGTCTTTCCAATATGAGGAGTTAAATTTAGTAACTTGTAGAATTTCTACATATCCATATTCTCAGATATAAATAATTAAAATAGGGACTTTTCAACATTTAGTGCATATAAATAACCTGGGATTTTTCTAAAATGTATATTCTCATTCTGCAAGTCTGGGATACTACAAAACTCTCTTTGCTAGAGATTAAGGAACCATACTTGGAGTAGCCTGGGAGTGGATACAGCCAGGAGTGGAGGTGTGAGATGTTGTCCATTTTTCTGTGGCAATTGCCAAAGAACCAGAGAGGAGTCTCTGCGGACGGGAATTATGGGGTGGGCATTTTTTGACCAGTTCTTTTAGCAGAAAAAAGAAAAGGATTTTTGTGAAACTGGGACTAGAGGTCCTTGTTCGCCTCACCAAAAATGCAAGCACTGAAAAAAATGCTGTAGTATCTCAGACTGTGGCAAACACCAAGAAATAGCAAGTTAATTTGAGGAGATAATGAAAAAAGTGATAGTAAAATCAAAATATAATGGTTAGACATGACTGCAGTTTGAACATTTTCCCTCACTTTTTTTTTTTTGAGATAGAGAGAGGGACAAATAGGCTGGGAGAGATGAGAAGCATCAATTTTTCATAACCCTAACCCTAACCCTCACATTTATACTCAACCTCACCCTCACTCTCAACCTAACCCCCACCAAGCCTCACCTCCCAAGGTTTTGCACCCAGTGATCCTCTTCACCCTGCACCATCAGGCTGGATGCCAGGACCACGCCCCTCATCTTCCAGTCCCCACCTCCTCCAGACCTCCATCTTCAGCGATGGCACTCAGCCTGCCCTACCTGTTGGGTTCCTTCTTTGCTGCCTTGCCCTTGCCCTTCCCCTCACTACCTAAGAGGGCTCACCTGGCCTCTGGTCTGAGTGGCTGTCAGGAGGCTTCAAGTGGCTCTAATCACACTTTGCATTTGAGAATCTTTTAAAACAGGACACCACAGGCTGACTTTCCTTAATGGCCAGTCTGGAACAGTGGAGGTTCACTCTCTCTCTCCCTCCCTCCTTCTCCTGGCACTAGCGGGTCGCCCTGTGTCTCCTGCTCAAGCCAGTGGCTTCATTGGAAAAAGGGCAGTGCCTGGCATGAGTCTTTCACCCTCAAGCCAGCTCTTGCCCCCCAAACCAGGCCCCAGAGCAGCACATAGCAGGATGCAGGGCAGGGTGGGCAGGACCAGCTCTGCAGCCCCATCAGCTGAGATTTCTGCATGGAGCTACCTCGTGGACTGATTTTCTTCTGAGAAGACAGCACAATACCTAACTCCTTGTAATCCCCAAGTTTTACAGTAGGAAACTGACTATGGTCTTTGGTTTACAATTAGTTTTCCCCACTGTCTTTGTGGTTGTTTTTGAGAAAAAGGCAGAGAGAGACAGAAACATCAAGATGTTCCTGTATGTGCCCTAACCAAGAAATCAAACTGACAACCTCCGTGGTTCAGGACGATGCTTTATCTAACCAAGCTATTTGCCCAGGGTTTAATTTTTATTGATTTATGGAGACACAGAGAGAAGAAAGGAGAGATAAGGGAGTGGGGAAATAAAACATTCATTTGTTGTTCCACTCAGCCATGGAATCATTGGCTATGACCTGACTGGGGATCAAATCCACAACCTTGGTATTTTTGGTAGATGTTCCTAACCACCTGAGGTAACTAGCGAAAGCTCTCTGCTGTTTCTTTCTTTTTTTCTTTTATTTAGTGAGAGGAAGGGAGGCAGAGACACCAAATTCCATGTGCAGGATCACCCAGCAAGCCCAATAGTGGGAGATGTTCTGACCATCTGGAGCATTGCTCTGTTGCTTAGCAACCAAGCTCTTCTTAGAACCTGAGGCGTACACCATGGTGCCACCCCAGCAACCAGGGTCAACTCGCTCCAATTGAGCCATGGCTGCAGGAGAAGCATGGAGTTAGCACTGCACTGCAAAGTCATCAACAGCAAACATTCAAAGAGTCACTATGCGGTTATGTCCACGGGCAGCAAACTGAGCATACAGTCTTGACACACACACTGGAGAAACAAGCTGAGAACAGCTACCCCATGGGCCACCTCATTTCAACATCTATGAGACTCCACCCTAAAAGCCACCCCATGACCCAGACTGTTCATAACCCTCCTTAATTTGACACACCACACCTCCCCTCCCGGGAACATTCACGGACTTTGTGGATGCCTCTTCTTTCCTCCCTCCCCACCTTACCCTCCACACCTTCTTCCTTCCCACAAAACCTACACCCAGGGCAGCAGCAGGCACCTTGCTCCGGGCTCTCTCCTGCACTGGTCTCCCAGATCCATTCCCTACAATACTCCCACTCAGCCACGGTGGCCCCCACAGACTCCCCTGGGACCTCCCCAACCAAAATCCTTCCTTGCTTCACTCACCCTTCAGAATGCTCTGGAAACCACCCAGACTCACCAGAAAGTTTCCACGAGGGGTCTCAAACGCCGATGGGAACCACGGTTCCAACTCCAACCAGTGGGAATGCATCTCCCTTAGGCCTATGACTGAAGACTCCCCGAAAGGATGCCATTTCCTCCAAACAAAAATGAACGACATATCTTAAGAATCCATAGCTCCATAACGGAAGGTTATGAGCCCCCATTTACATGTAAGTTTTTTTCAGAGTCTAGTACACTCTCATCCTCGTTCCCACAGAGCTATGTCATGCAAATCAGACTAAGAACTGGTTCTAAGAACACCAACGTGCACCTCCTGCGACATGACAAATTTATGTTTTCATGTGCACACTGTGTGCCCTCACAGACAGGGTGATGGCAGACACTTCACATCCAAATTCATGACATGTACTTTTTTGTGTTTTTTTATTTTTGGGGGGTGAGGTTCATTTTAGAGAGGATCGAGGGAGTAAGAGAGAGAGAGAGAGAGAGAGAGATAGAAAAGAGGAGCAGGAAGCATCAACTCCCATATATACCTTGACAAGAGAAGTGCAGGGCATTGAAAGTACAACCTCAGTATTTCCAGGTCGACGCTTTATCCACTGCAGCACCACAGGTCAGGCCTTTTTTGTGTGTTTTTTTTAATAATATCTCTTTCACAATCAAGGATTCCCTCTTTCTAAACTGAAATTCCACTAAAATGACAAATGTTGTTTCTTCCATCACAATGACCATGAGACATGAATTAAATTTCCTTTCACAGAAAGGACATGAGCAGGCTCTTTTCTGAACACTTCTTTCTAACATGCAGAGTGGATATGCTCTGCCCTGTGCTGCCCCCGCCCCTCACCTTTCCTGACCACACTGTCCTTGCCCTTCCCCACGCCCCGCTGCACATCACAGAAAGTCTGCTGTAAGAAACCCTGGGCTCCCACTCCAATTCTTATCCCCTCTCCTTCACCTTGTGTACCTGCACCTCGGCACCCCGTTCTGCCCTGAGCCCTCCTCACACCATCCCCGCTCCTCCCCTTGCCTCACTACCCCTCCCCGCACCATAATCACCCATTGCCATTGCACCACCCCTTATCGTTTTTGCGCCTTTAGCCCTGTTCCTTTAGCTCTGACCTGTCCACCACGCCCCGCGTCATTAGCTCTGCCCCACCCTGCACATCTTTGTGACCCAGCCCTGTGCCTGCCCAGCATGGCCCAAGGCCCAGTAGCTGTCATGGCAGCTGCAGACATTCCCGCCAGTGCTCTGCGGGCACTCCTCGGCCCTCTCACTGCTGGCGCCTGTGGTAGATAACAAAGGGCGAAAAAGACCTAGTGCCTCAGCAGTCATGTGACTGTGAAGATGGCCAGTTTTCCCTGTTAAGCCATGCACAGGTCTTGGGCTTTAGTAAGGTTTGCCCCTTCCTGTCCTGTCTTCACCTCCATGTCCGTTTCTGTGAGTGCGTGTGTGTGTTTACGTGTTTGCGCATGTGCACTGCTTCTCTGTTGGGTGCTGCTGGTCTTTTGGCCTACCATTAGGCTGTCTTGGCACATAGAGGCACTGAGGCCATGCTGGCATAATCTGAGTTCATGTCATCCTTTCCCAAACCTTGGAGAAAAATCAGCCTCCACTCCCTACTTTCCCAGACAAGTTGGTGCAGGTTCCAGAGGCGCTGGATGCAAAGAACGATGGACTCAGATCTGGGTCTGCACAACTGGGGAGACCTCTTTGTTCATGAGCTGCTCTGTCCATCTGGAGGATGCTTGCTTTTTTTTTTTTTTTACTATTTCTTTTTTTTATATATATAATAATTTTATTTTTTTAATGGGGTGACATCAATAAATCAGGATACATATATTCAAAGATAACAAGTCCAGGTTATCTTGTTGTTCAATTATGTTCCATACCCACCACCCAAAATCAGATTGTCCTCTGTCACCTTCTATCTTGTTTTCTTTGTGCCTCTCCCCACCCCCTTTCCCTCTCCCATTCCCCCCTCCCCCCCCGTAACCACCACACTCTTATCAATGTTTCTTAGTTTCACTATTATGTCCCACCTACGTATGGAATAATACATTTCCTGTTTTTTTCTGATTTATTATTTCGCTTCGTATCATGTTATCAAGATCCCAACATTTTGCTGTAAATGTTCTGATGTCATCATTTCTTATGGCTGAGTAGTATTCCATAGTGTATATGTGCCACATCTTCTTTATCCAGTCATCTATTGATGGGCTTTTTGGTTGTTTCCATGTCCTGGCCACTGTGAACAATGCTGCAATAAACATGGGGCTGCATGTGTCTTTAGGTATCAATGTTTCTGAGTTTTTGGGATATATACCCAGTAGAGGGATTGCTGGGTCATAAGGTAGTTCTATTTTCAGTTTTTTGAGGAACCACCATACTTTCTTCCATAATGGTTGTACTACTTTACATTCCCACCAACAGTGTATGAGGGTTCCTTTTTCTCCACAGCCTCTCCAACATTTGCTATTACCTGTCTTGCTAATAACAGCTAATCGAACAGGTGTGAGGTGGTATCTCATTGCCGTTTTGATTTGCATTTCTCTAATAGCTAAAGAAGATGAGCATCTTTTCATATATCTGTTGGCCATTTGTATTTCTTCCTGGGAGAAGTGTCTATTCATATCCTCTTCCCATTTTTTATTGGATTGTTTGTTTGTTTGTTGTTGAGTTTTATGAGTTCTTTGTATATTTTGGATATTAGGCCCTTATCTGAGCTGTTGTTTGAAAATATCATTTCCCATTTAGTTGGCTTTCTGTTTATTTTGTTATCAGTTTCTCTTGCTGAGCAAAAACTTCTTAGTCTGATGTAGTCCCATTCATTAATTTTTGCCTTCACTTCTCTTGCCTGTGGAGTCAAATTCATAAAATGCTCTTTAAAACCCAGGTCCATGAGTTGAGTACCTATGTCTTCTTGTATGTACTTAATTGTTTCAGGTCTTATGTTTAGATCTTTGATCCATTTTGTGTTAATTTTTGTACAGGGGGAGAGACTGTAGTCCAGTTTAATTGTTTTGCATGTGGCTTTCCAGTTTTCCCAGCACCATTTATTGAAGAGGCTTTCTTTTCTCCACTGTGGGTTGTTGGCCTCTTTATCAAAAATTATTTAACTATATATATGTGGTTTTATTTCTGGAATTTCTATTCTGTTCCATTGGTCTGAGTGTCTATTTTTCTGCCAATACCATGCTGTTTTGATTGTCGTGGCCCTATAATATGGTTTGAAGTCAGGTATTATAATGCCCCCAGCTTCATTCTTTTTCTTTAGGATTGCTTTGGCTATTCGGGGTTTTTTATAGTTGCATATAAATCTGATGATTTTTTGCTTTATTTCTTTAAAAAACGTCATTGGAAGTTTGATGGGAATTGCATTAAATTTGTATATTGCTTTGGGTAATATAGCCATCTTAATTATATTTATTCTTCCTAGCCAAGAACAAGGTATATTCTTCCATCTAATTATATCTTTTTTGATTTTTCTTAACAATGGTTTATAGTTTTCATTATATAAGTCCTTTACATACTTTGTTATATTTATTCCTAAGTATTTTATTTTTTTTGTTGCAATCGTGAAGGGGATTTTTCTTTTGAGTTCCTTCTCAGTTGTTTCATTGTTGGCATATAGAAAGGCTATTGACTTCTGTATGTTAGTTTTGTATCCTGCGACCTTACTGTATTGGCTTATTGTTTCTAGTAGTCTTTTTGTGGATTCTTTGGGGTTTTCGATGTATAGGATCATATCATCTGCAAAAAGTGATACCTTTACTTCTTCTTTTCCGATATGGATGCCTTTTATTTCTTTGTCTTTTCTGATTGCTCTGGCTAGAACCTCTAGTACCACATTAAATAAGAGTGGAGAGAGTGGACAACCCTGTCTTGTTCCTGATTTAAGGAGGAAAGCCTTCAGTTTAGTGCCATTTAATATGATGTTAGCTGATGGTTTATCATATATGGCCTTTATCATGTTGAGATATTTTCCTTCTATACCCATTTTGTTGAGAGTCTTAAACATAAAATTGTGTTGTATTTTATTGAAAGCCTTTTCTGCGTCTATTGATAAGATCATGTGGTTTTTCTTCTTTGTTTTGTTGATATGGTATGTTATGTTAACCGTTTTACGTATGTTGAACCATCCTTGAGATTCTGGGATTGAATCCCACTTGATCATGATGTATTATTTTTTTAATATGTTGTTGTATTCGATTTGCTAGTATTTTGTTTAGTATTTTAGCATCTGTATTCATTAGAGATATTGGTCTGTAGTTTTCTTTTATTGTGCCATCCTTGCATGGTTTTGGTATGAGGGTTATGTTGGCCTCATAAAATGTGTTTGGAAGTATTGCTTCTTCTTCAATTTTTTGGAAGACTTTGAGTAGAATAGGAACCAAGTCTTCTTTGAATGTTTGATAAAATTCACTGGGATAGTCGTCAGGGCCTGGACTTTTATTTTTTAGGGAGGTTTTTAATGTTTTTTTCTATTTCTTCTCTACTGATAGGTCTGTTTAGGCTTTCTGCTTCTTGACTCAGTCTAGGAAGGTTGTATTGTTCTAGGAATTTATCCATTTCTTCTAGGTTGTTGAATTTAGTGGCATAAAGTTTGTAATAGTATTCTACAATAATTCTTTGTATATCTACGGTGTCCGTGGTGATTTCTCCTCTTTCATTTTGGATTTTGTTTATATGAGTTCTTTCTCTTTTTTCCTTGGTAAGTCTTGCCAAGGGTTTGTCAATGTTGTTGATCTTTTCAAAGAACCAGCTCCTTGTTCTATTAATTTTTTCTATAGTTTTTCTGTTCTCTATTTCATTTATTTCTGCTCTGATTTTTATTATCTCCTTTCTTCGGCTGGTTTTGGGTTGTCTTTGTTCTTCTTTTTCTAGTTCCTTAAGGTGGGAAGTTAAGTGGTTCACTTGGGCTGTCTCTTGTTTGTTTATATATGCCTGAAGTGATATGAACTTCCCTCTTATCAATGCTTTTGCTGCATCCCATAGATTCTGATATGTCGTATTGTCATTTTCATTAGTCTGTATATATCTTTTGATCTCTGCAGTTATTTCTTCTATGACCCATTCATTTTTTAAAAGTATGTTGTTTAGTTTCCACATTTTTGTGGGATTTTTTTCCTCCTTTTTGCAGTTGAATTCTAGTTTCAAGGCTTTATGATCAGAAAATATGCTTGGTACAACTTCAATTTTTCTGAATTTGCTGATGTTGTTTTTGTGGCCCAACATATGGTCAATTCTTGAGAATGATCCATGTATACTGGAGAAAAATGTATACTCAGTCACTTTGGGATGAAATGTCCTGTAGATGTCTATCATATCCAGGTGCTCTAGTGTTTTGTTTAAGGCCACTATATCTTTGTTGATTCTCTGTTTGGATGACCGATCTAGAGCCGTCAGCAGTGTATTGAGGTCTCCAAGTATGATTGAATTTTTGTCAGTTTTTGTTTTAAGATCAATAAGTAGCTGTCTTATATATTTTGGCGCTCCTTGGTTTGGTGCATATATATTAAGAATTGTTATGTCTTCTTGATTCAGTGTTCCCTTATCCATTATGAAATGGCCATTTTTGTCTCTGAGTACTTTTCCTGTTTTGTAGTCAGCATTATCTGATATGAGTATTGCTACACCTGCTTTTTTTTTATGTTATTTGCTTGGAGTATTGTTTTCCAGCCTTTCAGTTTGAATTTGTTTTTGGCCCTGGCCGGTTGGCTCAGCGGTAGAGCGTCGGCCTAGCGTGCAGAGGACCCGGGTTCGATTCCTGGCCAGGGCACACAGGAGAAGCGCCCATTTGCTTCTCCACCCCTCCGCCGCGCTTTCCTCTCTGTCTCTCTCTTCCCCTCCCGCAGCCAAGGCTCCATTGGAGCAAAGATGGCCCGGGCGCTTGGGTGGCTCTGTGGCCTCTGCCTCAGGTGCTAGAGTGGCTCAGGTCGCAACATGGCGACGCCCAGGATGGGCAGAGCATCGCCCCCTGGTGGGCAGAGCGTCGCCCCTGGTGGGCATGCCGGGTGGATCCCGGTCGGGCGCATGCGGAGTCTGCCTGACTGTCTCTCCCTGTTTCCAGCTTCAGAAAAACGAAAGAAAAAAAAAAAAAAAAGAGAATTTGTTTTTATCCTTGTTACTTAGATGAGTTTCCTGTAGGCAGCATACAGTTGGATTTTCTTTTTTAATCCATTCTGCTACTCTGTGCCTTTTTATTGGTGAGTTTAATCCGTTTAAATTTAGTGTAACTATTGACAGTTGTGAGTTCCCTATTGCCATTTTATATCTTGCTTTCTGTTAGTTTTGTGTCTTGTTTGATCCTTCTCTTTCGTTTTTCTATCTTTTGTTTTTATTTGGTTGTATTCCATACATCTTTCCTCTGTTGCTATCTTTTTTATCTCATGTGCTTCTGTGGTGGTTTTTTCAATGGTGGTTACTTTTGAGTAATGAAAAGTGTCCCTACCCTGTTCATTGTAGGGAACTATTTTGTGAGTACTTTTGCACTCCATCGTCCTTTGCTACTGTTAATCTCCATCTTCTCCCCCTCTTTCTTTTTGTTGTTGTCACAGTTTAAATTTGGTTTTATTGTGTTCTTCTTGGAGCTTTTAATTGTGGCTCTGTTGTTTTTTTTTTGTTCTTTGTATCTGATTGGAGAACCCCCTTTAGTAATTCCTGGAGTGGGGGTTTTCTGATGATAAATTCCCTCATCTTTTCTGTATCTGTGAATGTTTTTATTTCTCCTTCATATTTGAAGGATAGCTTTGATGGGTATATTATTCGTGGCTGAAAATTCCTCTCTTTCAGGACTTTAAATATTGGGGTCCTCTCTTGTAGAGTTTCTGCTGAGAAATCTGATGATAATCTAATGGGCCTTCCTTTATATGTTGTATTCTTCTTTTCCCTGGCTGCCTTGAGAATTTTTTCTTTGCTGTTGGTTTGTGTCAATTTCATTATGATATGCCTTGGAGTAGGATTGTTGGGGTTAAGAAAACTCGGAGTTCTGTTTGCTTCTTGAACTTGAGGCTTTAGTTCTTTCCACAGGCTTGGGAAGTTCTCATTTGTTATTTGTTTGAGTATGTTCTCCATTCCATTTTCCCTCTCTTCTCCCTCTGATATACCTATTATTCTTATGTTATTCTTTTTGATGGAGTCAGATAATTCTTGTAGGGCTATCTCATTTTTTTAAATTTTTGAGTCTCTTTCTTCTCTCTGTTGTGCCTCAAGTTGCTTGTCTTCTATTTCACTAATCCTCTCTTCTATCTGACCTGTTCTATTAGCTAAGCTTGTTACTTCATTTTTCAGCTCGTGAATTGAGTTTTTCATCCTGTTTGATTTGTTTTTATAGTTTCAATTTCCTTGGACATATATACTTTGTGTTCATTGAGTTGTTTTCTGAGCTCCCTAAATTGCCTTTCTGTTTTCTTGTATATCTCGGAGGATTTTTAGGATTCTATCTTAAATTCTCTGTCATTTACCTCCAAGGTTTCCAATATATTAAATTTTTTCTCCATAGATTTTTCCTCATCTAGCTGTGTTACCTCTCTTTCTTTTGTATCCATGATATTCGATTTTCTCTTCCTTAATGGCATCTGAGGGTGGTTTTGTTGATAGTATTAATGAGATTTAATAAAGAATAAAAATTTAGAAAAAAATAATAAAAAAATAAAAAATCGAAAAGTTTTTTTAAAAAAAATTAATAATGAAATAAAGAAAAATAAAATAAAATAAAATTTTTTAAAAAAGGAAATTATTCCCCCCCTACTTTTTTCCTCTCCTCTCCTCTCCCCTCTTTCTTGAAAAAATTTTGTGGTGAACTGTGAATTATAACAAACAATGCCTCTGATGGAGGGCCTGAATTGGGGAAAATTAATAAAGGGGCAAAAAAAAAGAAAAAAAAAAAAAGAAAAAAGAAAAAAAAAAAAAAAGAAAGAGCGTATTGACCCACAAAAAGCAAATAAGGAAAAAATTTGGGTCAAGAATAAAATGATTTGCTTTTAGGTGTTGGTTGTCTAAGAGTTATGATGAGAGGAATAAGAGGATAACGAAAAAATGGGGGAACAAATTAAAAAATTACTATTGTAATTAATGGAATAAGAACTAGATAAAATGGAGAGCCAGGGATGGGAGCACCGCTAGTGAGTTAAAAAGGTGAAGTAAAAAAACCCCAAAATGCCACAAACATAAGTTTGAGTCCCAGATAAGATAATTTGTTTGTTATTGAGGTTTGAATGAGAGGAGATGTAAAGGAGAAAGGAAGAAACTACTATAGAGGGAGAAAAGAAAGAGAGAGAGAGAAAAAAAGAGGGAACCACTAAAAGAAGAAAAAAGAAAGGAGAGAGAGAGAGAGAGAGAGAGAGAGAGAGAGAGTTAAGGGTTTTGGAGTGCAACCCTCATAGAGAGAAAGGAAGAAAAGACAAAAGATAATGGGAGATGTAACACTTATGGGTAGTGTAGTTCAAGGAGAGGAGAGAGTAAGACCGGCAGAGAGTTAATCAGCCAAATTGGAGGAGGAAAAAAAAATATCAAGAATGAAGATAAGAGAAACAAATGAACAAATATAATAAAATGGGATAGGTTATAAAGTCTGCAGAGTATTCTTGATTTTGAGAGGTTATCTTCTTGCTTTTTCTTTTCTTTCCCTCTTTCTAGTCGGTGACTCTGTACCCCGGGTTTTGCCCCTTTGGCATGCTCAGGTAGAGGTTTGCAGTTGATAAGTCTCTATGGCAATGTGATGTATTGTGCTTTAGTCTCGTTGGCAGTCGAGGCTCATTAGCATTTATAGGCTCCGATAGTGAGAGAGTCCGTGTTCCTGGAGCCTTTCTCCTAGTCTTTCCTTCCTCAATTAGTAGCCTGATAATCCAGCTATGGGGTTGCTGCTGCCTCTGCCTGGATAGTAAGAGGCTCAAAGAGCTGGCAACTCCCCACTCTATTTCCACTCAGCACAGGGCTCTGGGTAAGGCTCAGTCAGTCAGAGCTGCTAGCATAATCAGGCGGGCTTTCCGCCCACTCAAAGACCTCTGTCTCTGTCTGCCAATCTGTCCAGTAACACAGGTGGGTGCCCACTTCCAGGGCGCTAGGAGGAAACTCTCACTCACTGTCTGTGCGCGCAAACCAGGATATCCAGCCAGAAGTCTCATGCTCTGAATGAAACCCCCAACCGCAGGGAAAAGTTGCAGCGTTGTAATTGAGTCTCGCTCCGTCCCCGTGCGTGGCTTTTGCAAGGTGCTGGGGCGGCCCGAGATTCCGCTTTGGCCCACACAATGGCCCCTGTCTCTGCCCCTCTGTGCAATAACACAGGCGTGCACAGCCGAGGCACTCGGAGTAATCTCTTATTCACTATTTGTGCACGCAGACCAGGATATGAGGCCGGCCGCGTTTCCCTCTGAGTAAAACCCCCTCCAGCACGGAAAATCTCCACTGTTGGAATTAGTTCTCACTCCCTCCCCTGCATGGCTTTCCCAGGGCGCTGGGGCTGCCCAGAGACCGCCCTCGGCCCACAGAAAGACCTCTGACCCTGCCTCTCCGTGGGGCAACATGGGCACCCACTCTCGGGGCCTAGGAAGAAATCTCTCGCCCACTTACTGCGCGCACGCCGACAAGGAGACCGGGTAAAATGGCCGCCCCGCTTGTCTTTCTTTTTTGGGTTTGGCGCGAGTGTTAGCTTGTATTGCCTGGGTTGCCACAGGATCAGTTTTTCCTCGGCTTGGATCTCCGTGCCACAGCCTGGTTCGGCCGTTTGTGCCATGGCCTGGATCTATTCACCCCCTTTGCCCACCTCAGTTTCTATATTCACAGTTACCAGAGAAAGCCGCACTGTTTAGGTTAGTGTGGAAGGCGGAGCATTTCTTACTCCCTATTTCCTTCGGGGTTTGGTTATATATTTAGCCAATTTTCCACTCGACCATACCTTTGGGTGTATTGCAAAGCATCTGGAGGCTCCAAGTATAGGTTTTTCTGTTTCTGGTTGAAGATCTTGTTGAGTTTTGGGGGAGATTTATCGGTATCACTTCCTACCCCGCCATTACTTTGAGGTCATCCCAGGATGCTTGCTTTTTGTCATTTGTGAAAATACTGACATTTGGCTTACATTGTGCAGGACCTTGCACTGAGTTCTGCGGATGCAAAACCCACAGACTCTAGGAAACTGACAGTTTAAATGGGGAACATTCACAGAATAGAAGAATATCTAAAGAAGGCATTTTGCTGGAATACAGCCCCTCCTATGAGCACAGGGAAGACTTCAGAGAGGCAGAGCCTAAAAGTGGGCTGAGTGATGTATAGGAGTTCATCAAGTAGGAGGGAAGGGCTCCTGCAAAGTTTGCCAAGCTTTTGTGGCTGTTGTGATTGGAACTTTAGGCCCTAGAGCAGGGGTCTCAAACTCAACTCAGCTGTGGGCCTCAGAGCAAGATCACAGCCCTTTGGCGGGCCACACTAGGTCTACAAAAGGCAACTGTTACGCAACACTTTTCTCACTGCAGTTGAAAACAAAAAAAAAAAAATCAGTACAACAAGGACAATCATACATGCAGTTTACTCAGTGTCACAAAATGACCAGAAACTGTAATTCACATCACAACTGCTGTTAACTAAGCTAATATCTAGCTAGGATGCTAGAGAAATAAAAAAATACAAGTAGGCCCTTAGGCTTACATAATTTTATCCAAAATATTTTAACTTCGTAGATTAGTCTGCAGGCCACACAAAATTGTTCGGCGGGCCACATGCGGCCCGTGGGCCATGAGTTTGAGACCCCTGCCTTAGAGGGTGATGAATGCACAGAAAAGCGGGTTGTGATGGTGACAGTGGAATTATTTGGGGGTTGAGATCTCCCTTATGCCTCAGAAAGATAGATAATTTTCTGACCTTTCCAAATGATGTGATGTGGTTACATTGAATGACTGAATGAACAGGTGTAAGGATATATAGCCCAGAACGTAGAAATAATCAGATGCAAACGTTAGATATTTTGCTGGTTTAGTTCCAGACCAACCATGCAATAGAGTGATCTGTAATCAAAATTTACTAGTGGAGGTTTTTTTGCCTTCAGTTTTAAAAGAACGAAAAAAATAGGGCAACATCTATGAAGCACAATGAATGTACACCCAAAAGAATGAAATCTGCCTATACAACCTTCTGGTTTTCTGCTTCACAGCTGTCTTTCTTGTATTCTCTTTATTTCTGTGTCTTCCTTCTAAAGCTTGGAAACACTGAAGCAAGAGTGGATACTGATAAGCTCTACTGGACAAGAGTTTTCTTTAACTTGGTCCTGTGAACCAGCTTTTATTGAATCATTAAGACTTAAACAAAAAAACAGGGGAAACAGCCTCAATTATCTTGAATGAGTCATCAGAAAATTTAGAAAAATGCTATTTTCATCTCTGTCCCCTACTATTTTTACCATTGCTGTTTTTACTTTAAATTACAAACAGGTGGTTGCCTTGGCTGGTTGACTCAGTGGTAGAGCATCAGCCCAGTGTTAGAAGTTTTAGGTTTAAATCCCGGGTAGGAAACACAGAAGAGGCACCCATCTGATTCTTCAAACCTCAAACTCTTCTTCCTCTCTATATCTCTCTACACCTCCTGCATCCAAAGCTCCATTGGAGCAACGTTTACCCCAAGCCCTGAAGAGGGCTCCATGGCCTCTGCCTCAGGCACTAGAATGGCTCCTGTTGCAACAGAGCAATGCCCCAGACGTGCAGAGCATTGCCCCCTTGTGAGCATATGGTGTGAATCCCGGTCGGGGGCATGTGTGGAGTCTGACTGCTGTCCCGTATCTAAATTTGGTGGGAAAATATTAATTAAATAAATTAAGAAGAGGTGGTCTTAGCCTTTTATCATCTGGGTTCTCCAGAGTTCCTCCTTTCACTGTGCTGCTCTAGACTTTTTCTTCTGTTGTAGCACCTAGGGGTTTTTTGGCTTCTCCATCTGACTTGTTGCTTTTAAGTGAAATGGACTGAGTTTTAACTATCACTGGTTCCCCATTTCCTAACATGGAGCTTAGCAGATATTAGGTGCTTAGTAATATTTATAGAATGAATGAGAAAGCTGAGGCCTACAAAGAACACATGTCTCCACCATGGTTTTTGACATATGTAAAGCCTATATTTTGTGCCAGGCACTATGCTAAGTGTGTAACATGAAGCATCTCATTTAACTATCATATAATAACCCTGCTTTTCAAATGAGGAAATGAAAGCATAAGTATAAAGCAGTTCACTTAGTTATGGAGCCTGCAAAGAGTGCTGAGGTGTTCAGCCATCGGATGGGACCTTACTCAATTGTCTTCTGGACCTCCAATCCTGGATTGAGGTTTCTGGGGTGTGTGCTCATCAAAACCCAATGTGTTGTCATGAGTCTCCCCAGACTCCTTCCTTTCACAAACTTTGGTTTATCTCTGATATACTGTGGCCTAGCCTAGTGTATAAAATATATAGTACACTGTGCATCATATTTCTTGTTACTCCCATGTAAGAGCACCCTGAATACTGTGACCTCTGAATCAGAATTTCTACATCATTTAAAAATATTACTAGTGGTAGGGGAAGTATGGGTTTAGGGGAGATAAAAACTATGTGGCCTGATTGTCTTTAACAACTTAAAATGTCACGGATGAGTTAAAACAGCTGACAAAAAGCCTTTACTGGATTTTGGCTTTCCAATATGAGGAGTTAAATTTAGTAACTGGTAAAATTTCTACATATCCATATTTTAAGATATAAATAATTAAAAATAGGGACTTTTCAACATTTAGTGCATGAAATAACCTGGGATTTTGCTAAAATGCAGATTCTCATTCTGTAACTCTGAAATACTACAACACTCCCTTTGCTAGAGTTTAAGGAACCGTACTTGGAGTACCCTGGGACTAGATGCAACCAGGAGTGTAGGTGTAAGATGTGGGCCATTTTTCTGTGGCAACTGCCAAAGAACCAGAGAGGAGTCTCTGGGGACTGGGTTAATGCGGTGGGGGTTTCTTGACCAGTTATTTTAGCAGAAAAAAGAAAAGGATTTTTGTGAAACTGAGACTAGAGGTCCCTGTTCACCTCACCAAAAATGCAAGCACTGAGAAAAATGCTGTAGTATCTCAGAGTGTGGCAAACACCAAGGGGCAGAAAGTAAATTTGAGGAGATAATGAAACAAGTGAAAAAAAAATCAGAATATTAAGGTGTGACGTTCCTTCTGGGTGAACATTTTTCCCCTTTTTGTATTTTTGAGAAAGAGAAAGTGATAAACAGGCTGAGAGAGATTAGAAGCATCAGTTATTTATAGTCTAAACCTAAACCTCACCTTCAAACTTAACCTCACCCTCACCTTCACTTAAACCCTCCTAACCGTCACCCTCAAACTCACCCTCACACTTACTCTCACTCAAACCCTCCTAATCCTTACGCTTATCCTAACCCTCACCCTTACCTCACTCTAACCATCACCCTATCTCTAACCACCGCCAAGCCACACCACCCAAGGCTCTGCACCATGTGATCTCCTTCAGCATGCCCTATCAAGCTCGCTGTCATGACACCGCTCCTCATCTGCGAGGCACCACTTACTACAGAGGCTCCATCTTCAGCGATGGCATTCAGGCTGCCCTATCTGTCAAACTCCTTCTCCACGGCCTCGCCCTTGCCCTTCCCCTCACTGTCTTAAAAGGCTCACCTGTCCTATGGCCTGAGTGGCCTTGAGGAGTCTTCAAGTGGATCAAATCACCCTCTGCATTTGAGAATGTTTTAAATCAGTATGCCACAGGCTGCCTGCCATTTGTGGCCAATCTGGAACAGCGGAGGTCCACTCTCTCTCTCCCTCCCTTCATTTCCTGGTACTTGCGTGGATTCACTGTGAATCCTGCAGAGGCTGGTGATCCTCTGGTAAAGGGAATTGCCTAGCACAAGTATTTCACCCTCAAGCCAGTTCTTGCCCCCAGACCAGCCCCCAGAGAAGTGCACAGTGGACTGCAGGACAGGGTCAGCGGGACCAGCTCCCATACCCCATCAGCTGAGATTTCTGCATGGAGCTACCTAGTGGAACTATTTTCCTCTGAGAAGACAGGGCAATTCTGAACTTTTTTAATCCCAAATTTTACAGTAGGAAACTGGCTACGGTCTTTGGCTTACAATTAGATCTCCCCACTATCTTTGTTGTTGTTTTTGAGAGAGGCAGAGAGACAGAAACATTGAGATGATCCTGTATGTGCCTGAAACAAGAAATCAATCTGACATCCTCCGTGGTCCAGAGCAAAGCTCAAACGAAAGAAGCTATCTGGCCAGGCTTTAATTTTTATTAATTTATAGAGAGACAAAGAGAAAAAAGGAGAGAGAAGGGAATGGGAAGGAAAACATTTATTTGTTGTTCCACTCAGCCTTGTACTCATTTGTTATGTCCTGACTGGTGATCAAATACACTATCTTGGTGTTTCCAAGTGGAAGTTTCTAACCACAAGAACTAACTGGCAAAGGCCTTTTGCTGTTTTTTTCTGCACAAAGGACTGCCTGATCAAAGAAGTGCAGAGATTGTGGGGCGCTGCTGCTCATACGTGCTGAGATTCTCTACACAAAGAAAGCACAAAGCCAGCAAAACCTTGTGGCCCAGTGTGGTGTGTCTTGGGCAATGCTCTGTATTTGCACAAGAATGCCAAGCCCAGAAAAGGTGAAGAATGACCAAATTGAGGTTGTGCATGTACCCAAGCTACCCCACCAGCAAAAGTGTGGATCTAATGGGGGATGAGATACAAGAAAGTAGTCAGGTAACCCAGTGCAGACCGTGTTTTGATGACAGTTCATTAAAACAGGACATGCAAAGCACACATCATGCAGCCCCTTTTACACTAGGCAACCCTTCTCAGATTAAAAGTGCAAAGAAGCTCACATACTACAGGCATCCCATTCAAAACCCACTCAGGCCAGGTGACATGACAGGCACTTTCTGCACCTCCCCCGCATCAACTAGCAGGCTCAAACTATTTTAAAACACAATGTAACAAATAAAACTTTTTCAAGATTGGGCAAAATGACTATTTTATTCAACTCAAAGGAACAAAAACAGAAAGTAAAGCAAAATGGGGAGACAGAAGGATATAACCTAAATGAATGAACAGGATGAAAAATTGGTGCTTCTCCTCTCTCTCCTTGTCTGTCCCTATCTGTCCCTCTCTCTGTGAAAACTCCCCCCCCAAAAAAAAGAGAAGAGAGAAAAAAAGTAGTAAATAACATTATCATTTCTGGTAAGGCTAAAAGAGTTTAGCTTCACCTATAGCCAGTGAAGAGCTCCCTAATCTCTCCAAGTTATATGTTCCCATCTAGTTAAACGTTCCCCTTCCTCTTGTAGGAACAGGGTCTATCTAGAAAGCTCATCTCATTTATGATCTCATCACAGTTATGAGCAAAGAGCTGCTGAGAACTAGTCATTCCAAGAGACACCTGGGCAAGGCTGAGCCCTCTATGCTCAAAATGTCATTTTCCACTCACCAATCATATGCCCCTAATTTTCTTCAAAAAGTCTCATGAGAATGTAATAGAGGCCACGGATTCTTCCAATTTTTTTCATGAGGCATTAGAGTAGTTGTATTTCCTATCTCTGAAAACTTGGGGAAAGGGGACATCTTTTTTACTATAACAGTGGCAGAAACTATGAATGACAGATAGTACTTGTTTATCATGTGGTTTAGACGCCAATCTTTGTAAAATCATGATAAAGAGATATAACTATACACAAACATATATACACATATGTATATTATTGTGTAATAAGGAAAGAAAACTTTTTTCAGTTCATACAAAAATAAACCTGTTGAAGATTAACATTTTGATTTAAAAACACTCTGATGGAGTCTCTTGTAAATTGAAACAGGTGACTTGTGATCCATGTAACGTGTTATGGCTTATGTGTTGCTTCCACTCTCTTTTTCTTTCTCAGCTCATTTTTAGAATTTTCCTTTTGTACAACCAACTATGCCACTCACAGACTACAATTTATTGTAATGCACATTCCATGTATCTCAAGACTGTACCTGCTTCTCATAACTAGCAATAGCCTACAGAGAACAGGAATGATTCAAGTTGTGCTTTCAGAACAAATGTAGTGGGGGAATCAAACAATATCCATCAGTCTTTAACACTGGAACAGTCATGTATCCAGAAGTAATAATACTCAGAAACTGCTCAAAACCAAATGTCTCAGTGGAAAAGGTGTCAACCATACACTTCCATTTACAAAGCACCAGGTTGTGGTGTTCTCACCCTTGATTCCACCATCAAGGAAAGAATCACTGAGCTCATAAATGAATTTAGTGGCTAAAAATTTTATTGGTTAATAATTTCTTTGAGCCTCACTGTATTTTCCTGGTCAAACAAAGTAACCCTTTACCCCACCCAGGGGTGGCATATGCAAAAAAAAGTAAAGCAGTTAACTTGTGCATAGGGAGCTGCCATAAAACCTAAGAGGGCTCTTTCTGTATGAAAATTTGTACTTATAGGAATCTGTGGATTAATAAAAAATTAGTATCCCATGAAAGAGGCATATCTCTTCAAGAAAGTTATTATACAGTAGCTCATCATCAAATGTTTTCATTCTAAAAAGTATATATCAGCTCAAACTTGTGAAGATATATACAATGAAAAAGATAATTACACACATACTTTAAAAAGGGAAATTCAAGTGATATAAATCTTCTGTGACATTTTTACTAATATTCATCTATATCAGAATGTATGAGTTGGAAAAAAAGTAATGCATTTTTAGGCAAATTTTACAATGGTGTTCAAATTGACTTTTGAAGTCCAAAATAACCAAACTATTACTGCACAGTTCATCAGGACATTAGAACGTATAATCAAACAAATAATTTTTTTTTGACAGAGTGAGAGAGATAGAGAGAGAGGGACAGATAAGGAAGACAGTCAGGAAAAGAGAAAAATGAGAAACATCAATTCTTCATTGTAGCATCTTAGTTCTTAACTGATTGCTTACTCATATGTGTTTATAGTGAGGCTACAGTGGAGTGAGTGACCTCTTGCTCAAGCCAGTGTCCTTGGGCTCAAGCCAGCAACAACGGGGTCATGCCTATGATCCCATGCTCAAGCCAGAGACCCCAAAAGCGTACAAACTTTATGCTATAACATAAATAAGATCTGAGGATCTAAATTATAACATGGCAGCCTGACCAGTGGTACAGTAGATAGAGCATAAACTGGAAATTACTGAGGTGACTGGTTGGAAAGCTTGTGTTTAAAAGCTCAAGCATGGGATCAAAGATATGATCCCAAGGTTGCTGGCTTGAGCCCAAGTTTGCTGGCTCAACATAAGCTTCCAAGTCAAGGCACATATGAGAAGCAATCAATGAACAACTAGAGTGACTGGACACCTTTCTTTTTTAGTCATGACCTTATCCAAAATTACACATGAAAGAGTGAGGCATGCAATTACTAAAGCTTTTATTTCTGAGTGTTGGGAGAAGGGTCCTTTCACATCTGGACTTGAAAGATGTATGATTATCACATCTTTGGTTCTTAGTAGAATTGAAAAAAATATCCCTATAGTGACCGAAGACCTCTATGAAAAAATAGAAATAAGTAACATAATTTATAAAAACATAGTATCTTTGCTTTATAGGCAAATAAAAATATATAATATCTTATCAGGTGCTACACAGTATAGAAAAAGTTTTTTTTAACAAAGTAAAATAGAACCAAATTTGCATCAATAACAACAATCTTTACTGTAAGACAAAACTAATTCTCATTCTCTCAGAAACTTATCCCAGTATATCAACTTTTTAATTCAATTAGAACATATCTTTGTTTAATTTTATACAGAGTTCATTTTGTTATTGATTTTTCTGTAGCTTTATTGATATATACTAGTATTCTAATCCTTTAAGGAAATTTTAATTCTGGTAAAAACCAAAATTAAGTAATTGTATATGTTATGCCAGTATTGTTTACATTAATATTCATAAACAAAATCAATCTTGTTGTTGGTTGAGCTGTATTTACTGGTAGCATGATTATTTTTAATATTTTACAAGTCATACTTACTAGTTGTCACATATATGCTTAGTATCTTGGTAATATAAAGCAAAGTATACATAAATTTACAATTTTAATTTTCACGCAAACTCCCACTGCCCTACACCACAAAAAATATCTTCTAAAAACCCACAATGTTACATACCGAAAACATTCCTCTGCTGGTCCTCTGTATATAGACTGTTTCCGGTCTTATCTTTTTCTCTCAGTTCCATGGCAATGCCTCCAAGTGGCTGCTGGAGAAATTTAAATTGCCTCAGCATGACTAGAAGAAGCAGACACTACCTCAGTTGCATTTTCACATAAAGTAAACCTTATCGTAAATGTGCACGATAATAAAAATATGTAAGTGACATTTGGATCAGAGAGGCAGCTCAGGTACCCTATGCCTGCTTAAGGGGCAGATTAGCCTATACCTCGCTCAGTTTAGTGGCTGACTGCTTTTAGCAGTTCCTGCTTAAATCCATTAAATTGGTGAAACATCAAGGTGAACTGAAGCAATATATATCATGATATCTAAAAAAGTCAAAACACAATTGGAAACTATAAACCTTATAAAATGAAGTGATAGAGTATTCAAATAACACCCCACTAAAAATTGGCATATAAAAATACTCCATTTCAGAAATAATTAAAGCAATGCAAATTAAAACTGCTATGAGACATTACTTCACACCTGTCAGAAAGGCTTTCACTAACAAATCAATGAACAACCAGAGATGATGAGGATGTGGAGAAAGGAAACACTTCTCCAGCATTGCCTGTTTTCATGCAGCTTTTAATTTTCTGCTCCCCTTTCCAAACTTTCACAATTCCACTTTAGCATATATGGCTGCAACACAGAAAGACTATAAACACATTGATGCACTGCTAAAATCTGGACGACTTCCTTGCTCCTACCACAATTCTGTAACATAAGTTTTTCTACCTTGACTTTCTTTTATTTTTGCATAAGCCAGACAAACAAGAGAGAGGTAATTTAGTAAGTTTTTCTGTGTAATTTATTCGAACTCTAAGCCGAATCAATTCTTCATCAGAAAGTGACCATTTTCTGATGCCACTACCAGCTTATTAAAGTTGGAAGCCCTAGTAATTATAATCGTTAGCAGCTGATGCTGCTTAAATTTGCTCACAATTCCTTCCACCAAGGGAAAAAAAACACACAAATTTCTTCCACTATGCATCACACTGTCCTATTCCGCATCCAGCCTCACTCCCTCCAATTTCTCACTTCCTGTGAATCATTCTCCATTCTGTCCTCAAATCTGACAAATTCTCCATTCCCTAAATAACTTTTATACTTTATGTAAAGTCTGCCTTACATATTCCCCATTTATTTTTAGATGAACATGCCATTACCATTTTTCTTTTAACCCTGATCTCTCCATTACCACCTGTCATGAAAATAGTTTCACTTCCACTTCTGTTTTTATAACACCCTTTACCTGGCCTTGTCTCTGCACTTGTTTATAATTTTTTCCATGCCCTACTCTGCACACTCTCACAGTTGTAACAACCATTGACACTCCTCAAACATACTGCATTTTTACCTGGCTGAGTTTCAATCACTTCCCAGTCTTGAGAATCTCAGGGTGGAATTTGCCACCACAATCCTTTAACTTTTCTTTCCAAATGTCTTGTGGCACTCAAGCCATTTCACAGAAACCCCCTTCTCACTTCTGCTGTCTAAATGCTGCCATGTTGAAAGAGTTCATCAGCATCAGCTGCAGTCAATCCTTTTATCCATGCCTTCAGCACTTAATAGTGTTGGAAAAAAATAAAGTAAAGGGCAAGTCTAATTGAAAAGAAGATGCATTATAGAATAAATACTGTGAGAAAAGTAAATACAAAAAATTATTAGAATCCTATATCATCCCCTTGACCAAACTGTTCCTCTGTATTTGAATAACTACTCATGACTAATATAAAACATGGAGTTCTCTAAAACATAAGCATTTAATGAGATGCAAAGTGAAAAATGGGAAAAGACACATCAGTGATGCAAAAGCAGTTTGACAGTTTCTGGTTATATGTACTAGCTTTTAATTTCAAAATGTATATTAGATAGCAGCAGAGGAAAACATTTTTTCTGGTGACATTTACTTAGCTGTTATTTTCAAGACGTCCATGAGATGGCAGCAGAAAAGTTCGTTTGTTTTTTTCTAGAAACACCCATGGCTGTCTTAATCAAAATGTGTACAATACACAGCAGCAATCTTCCTGGATGAATGGCTCACTTGGCTGGAGCATTGTCTTGCAATGCAGAGGTGGCTGGTTCAGTTCTTGGCTGGGGCACATACAGAAACAGATCGATGCTTCTGTCTCCTCCTTATTCCCCGTCCTCTCTCTGGATTCAATAAAAATAAAAAATTAAAAAATAGAAAATAATAAAAACAACAACAAAAAAAGAAAATAGGAAATATTTTTCCTGCCCACAGCATTCACTGATAATGCAGACGTGCTATTTATTCCTATTTTAAGACCCTTACATGCCTCACCTCACTTAATGTTCCCATTTGCCAAATGAGACAAGGGACAATTGCTATCTGCATTTCACAGGTATTTGAACTAAGGATGACTCTAAACTAATTCAAAACCCAGAAATTATGATCCCACATGGGCCAAGAGAGTGTACACACAGAGCATCCTGGAAAAATACGGCCATCAAAGTAGTCCTTTTAATTTTTGCATACTGTTTTTTTTTTTCCAAAACACCTGCACATAAGCTAATTGTCCAGCTTGTCAAGCACTCAACCATTGTGGAGTTGGGGTGGAAATTGTGCAGGAAATTGGATAGAATAAGATAAGATAGGAGGGGAGTGAGGAGGTGGCCTGGCCCTTACCAGGTGCTGAAACAACAACAGATTTCTTAAGAGTGCCCTCCCGACTTCTACACTCTTCCTGTCTGATGTCATTTTAAAATCTGCTCTTCAGTCCAGAGCACTGGTCTGCTTCTACCCATGTGTCCTTCCTTTGATGCTTTACCTGACAGAAGCTTCCTACAGGCTCAGAATTAACTCAAGAGCTGACTTCTGGCTCCAACGTCTACAAGCAAAGAAATGAAAACTCAGTCTCATCCTCTGTCAAATGGGGAGAACCACTCCCACTCAGGTGGCTGTGCGGAGTCAGGAAAGTGGTGCTCGTTAGGCCCTGCAAACCATGTGACCAGCACTTTTCTTCTGTGCCTTTTTAACCCATGTCTCATACAACATTTCTATCAGTTCTCTCATCTCTGCAGCCAACACCACATAGCATGTGTGACCTTGGAGCTCAGGATGGCCCCCCTCCACTCTGTAATTTCCATTCCCAGCTGATATCCAGGCCAATAATTAACTTATCTGACCAAGCACCTGGAAGCCCAAGCTTAGCTGGGGACATGCTCCCAGTCCCTGCACTCTCACAACCTCTTCATTCCTTGGAAACCACAGTATGAGAAAGGACACTGAGGGGCCACATGAAAAGGGCAGGAATCTGGAGGAAAATGGAAAGACTCAGTGCTCATAACTTCTACCATAATTATGACTTGCTCATGACCTTCTCTAGAAGCAAAGTATTTATGGCACAGAGGGGTCCAACCCACATGTCTCTGGGCTGATTTTTCTAAAATATTTATTGGAATCTAATTTGAAATTCTCAAGATGTAGCAGGAATTAATGTGGCTTTACTCGGGTCCCTGTAAAGATTAATTTTTAAAACTTACAAATTTTTAAAAATTAATTAATTTTAAAGGTTTTTATTCATTAAGTTTAGAAACAGAAGACAGAGAATGGTGTAGAGGAGCAGGAAGCATCGATTGGTAGTTGCTTCTCCTATGTTTCTTGGCAGCAAACAGTAAATAGTCATAGGATTCATAGTCACTTAATGGAAAATTTTTCATTGCTGCACTCTCCCATAGCAGGGACTTACCTGTCCTCATGAATCCATCTGGTTCCCTTGGGCTGAAAACCAAGAGCATTATTGAAGGCTTATTTCCTCCTCATGTCCCCTGTTCAGGTGCCATTTGTTGCTCTTTTTTGGGATTTATGAAAATGATCCACAAAAAATTAGGCAGCAACAATACTGCAAGTGTAGGACCATAATCTCTCCAGTACTGAGGTGCCACAGAGAAATCAGCTATCCAATTTATTAAGCAGAAACTTAACATCATTCATGAGAAACTAACAAGCAGAATTCAGTGTCCAATTATATTATTAATTTTGAAAAACTAATTATATTTCTCTTGCCTTTTCTGAGACATAACACCAAATTATCTTCTGTCTGTATCCTGACCTGCAGAAAGTTCCAGCAGGGCCAAGCATCATGTACTTGAGGCCTTCCCTGGATGTGCAACTGCCTTTAGTAATATATGATTGGTTTTACAATTTACTTCCTCAGGATGGGAATGGAAAGTCACTTGACGCTTTGGCTTTCCTACAACAAATAACTGCCTGCTCATAGCAAGCTACATGGGGAAACCAAGCTTCCTAAGAGCCCCTCCATCTTTTTCTTGCTCCCTATCTTACCTTGCCATTAAAGAAGTTAAAGGGGAGTTTTCACATTCAACCTAACAGAAAAGATGGTCATTCCAGAGCTGACTTTATCAGTAGGTACTGCTTTAAACTCTAGAATGTGAGCAAATATTTTCCCCATATCAGTACACTGAGACCTGAAGAAGAACACAGAAAACATTGTGATGCTACGTATTCATTGGTGTATACCTCTATATTACTCCTCAATCCTCAGTGGTTAACTCACTGCATTAATGGCCTGTCGTTTCTACATTCCCAGGCCAATCATTCTGGTTCCAGAATAAACTTTCAACATGTGTTTTTCACCCAGGTTGGGACAATTGCAGTGTATGCAGACACTTTGGATTGTCATGAGCCTGGGCTGAGGGAGGGTCTTAATGGCAGCCAGTAAGTGAACAGAATGAAGAAAAATAAGCACCCACAATGCAAGGAAATTTTTTTAAATTTTTTATTTATTCATTTTTAGATGGGAGAGAGACAGAGGAGAGAGAGACAGAGAGAGAGAAGGGGAGAGGAGCTGGAAGCATCAACTCCCATATGTGCCTTGACCAGGCAAGCCCAGGGTTTCAAACCGGCGACCTCAGCATTTCGGAAATTTTTAAAAAGCAAAATAAAACACAGAAGCTTGTACAACTAGATAAGAGGTGTATTCCATTATGAAGATACAATAATAAAAACAGTAGAGTAATGACACATGAAAAGACCAAATGACAAAACAGAAAAAAATGCCCAGTAATACCTGCACATCCATATGAAAATTTTGTTTGAGATATCTTTTTAGTTGCATGGAAACAATATGCATTATACAATAAATGCTGTGAAAAATAAAAATAAAAATATTGGAACCTTATATTATAACCTTCACAAAACTCCATTGCTTTTAGATTTTAATGACTATTCATTACTAATATAGGACATGGAGTCACCTAAGTCCTAAAACATAGAGGACAGAGATGGACTAAGTTTGGTTGAGGCCTCGGGTGCAGAAGAAAATCCTGGGCCCCTTGTCATTAGAAAAAACTGTCAAGTTGGGCACTTGAGAAACCCTTCTGAATTTGGAGCACAGGGTACATGCCCAGTGTTTCCACCATTAAATCCACCTCTGACAAAGGTACAAAAAGATTGAAAATAAAATAATGGGTAAAGGTGGTACAAAGGTAAGTTTACATTTTTTAGTATGTCAACAGTTATTTGTGGGATTACTATTTATGAACAATTGTGTTCTTTCCATATAAACAAATGTAAACCTCCTTTCACATTTATCTGTATTACATACATAAGTATATAATAACATACAGTACACTTGAGGGCACAATATACTAAGAGAAATGAACAAAACTTCATATCAGTGACTTCAGTTAACTAGGCAGTTCCAAATTGGTCTATGCTCTATAACATAAATTCTTCTATACAGAACAGAGGTACAAGAAAAAAAAACAAATCATAATCATAACAGATTTAACACAATGCCTCTCCACTTCTAGACTGAGCATGCCTCTTTCAGAATCAATATGTTCCACCTAAGCAGATGGTAAGGCAGTGGATATAGATTTGCACTGGGAAACAGAGGACCCATGTTTGAATCCCAAGTTTGCTGGCATGAGCACGAGTTCACCAGCTTGAGTGCACAGAGTCGTTTTATTGAGCATGGGATCATACACATGACACCTATGGTTGCTGGGTTGAGCAAAAGGTCACTCTCTCTGCTGAAAACCCCCCCACAAACTGTCAAGGCACATATGAGAAAGCAATATCAAACAACTGAGGAGACTAAGGATCAATAATGAAAAATTAAAGCTTCTCATCTCTGTCCCCATCTGTCCCTCTTGCTATTTTCTCTGTTTCTGTAACACACACAAACACAAAAACACAAACACACACACACACACAGAACCAAAAGATTCCCAGAAAACAAATCACTAAATATACAAAAAATTTTTACAGAAACGGCAAATTGAAATCAATGTTTGTAGACAATCCACTGTACCAAAATTTTTCTTTGGACCTGCACTGAGGTGTGATTCCCAAGATGCACACGAGGTGGCAGCAGAGAAGCACATGTAACAGAGACCATTATTTTATGTGCTATGTAGCAAGTTCCAGCAAACTTCAGAGGATTCAAATGATATCAAGCATGTCTCTTGCTTTCACTACAGTTAACATTGAAAAAAGTATCAAACAGTAACTAGAAATTCCTTGTATTTACAAGCTTTAAAAGTATCTTCTAGAATCTAGATAGTATTGGATTCAACATTGATAGATAATACACAACACCCAACCGCTGTATTTTCCAATTGAACTGCTCTGAGCTATTACTCCCAAGGTGCACATGACGTGGCAGCAGAGAAGTGCACTTGGAAAACATTTACCACAGAGAATCCTGCGTGTTCTTTCAAGCAAGTTTCAACTACCTCAAACCTTTGACATAATATAAAGCATGTTTCTTGTTGTCATAACATTTAATCTAGTAAAAAGTTATAAAAATTAACAAAAAAACCCTTCCTTTTTTAAGTTAAAAAATTCACTCCTAAATAACCCCCCTCCAAATCACAATTTAAGTTACAAAATACTTTAAAATTAATGGAAATAAAAACTACATAATAAAATGTACAGAAAATGTAGTGATGAATACATTTTAGGGGAAAGAAACCTTCAAATACACAGACTTTCCAACCATACTAAGAACCAGGATACTAAATAAAATCCAGAGAAAGTAAAAGAAAAAATGTTCACAGCCTGAGCAGGTGGTGGTGCAGTGGATAAAGCATTTGACTGGAAAGTAGACGACCCAGGTTTGAGATACCAAGGACGCCAGCTTGAGAGTGGGCTCATCTGGTTTTACCAAAGCTCACCAGTTTGAGTCGTAGGTCACTGGCTTGAGCAAGGGGTCCCTCGGTTAGCTGTAGCCCCATGGTAAAGGCACATATGAAAGAGCAATCAATGAACAACTAAGGTGTCACAACAAAAAAACGGATGATTGATCTGTGACCTGGCACATAATAAAAAAACTCTCTCTATTCCTGTCTGTCTCTCCCTATCTATCCCTCTCTCTGACTCTTTCCCTGTCTCTGTAAAAAGCAAAAAAAAAAAAAAAATTTACAAAGACATTTGCAGGGTGTATGCTATATTTCCCCATGTATAAGACTCATCTTTTTAAAAAAATGTGTGGTTTGAAAACTGGGTGTGTCTCATACAGTGGTTGTAGTATTTTTAACTTGCATTTACTGTTTATTCACATTTGATATTATTTTTTCAAATTTTGTGACCCAAAATATAGGTGCGTGGTGCGTCTTATCCAGGTAGGCATCTTATACAATGGGTACTTTACAACCTTACCACTTATTTCCTCTTGAGGTGAGATTTTTGAAAAACATAATTTATTCCTCTACACAATTGCAGCTGCAAAAACAACAACAAAAACGCCATTTCTATTTTTACTTTTATTTAATTATTAATGTTAGAGAGAGTAAGAGGGGGAAACAGACAGTCAGATAGTCAGAAACTTCAATCTGTTTCTGTATGTGCCTTGACCCAGAACTAAAGCTATGACATTAGTGTATGGGTGTGATGCTCTACATACTGAGCTCTCTGGTGAGAAAAAGTCATTGTCTTTTGGGGAAAAAATTTACTAGAGAAAACTTGAGGTAATTAAAATATAAAATAATAATCAAGTCTGCTGTGGTGACAACACCAGAAGTCTTTTTTTGCTCTTGACAGTCAGGGGCATAAACACTATTTCTAATTGTTTAGCACAAAGTGACCCCTTTCCTAACATGCACTTTTTCTTGTGCATGGCAGTAGTTCAGACTGAGAGACCTAACCTTTGGACATCATATTTATATGAGCCTGGGTCACCACTTACAAGCAAGGTCCTTTTGGTCACAGAACAACTTTCAGGGTCTTTGTTTCATCACTTTTAAATTTTCTCAGTTTTAGAGCTGAAAACATGCATTGCTGAAGAACTGAGACTTATGTCTCAGGTCTGCTTTCCGAGAAACTGATATACTGAACCTCGGAACGATCAATGAAAACTGGTACCAAAGTCATTGCACTACCAAATCCAGTGCCTGTCACAACTTTTAATTATTTTATTTATGTATATTTTTCTTTCTTTGTCTACCCCATGACAGTTTATTCATAAAAAAGAGAGTGAGTCTGTCTCCTTCACTATAGGCTACCATTTTTGAGCACAGTGCCTGGCACATAATAGAAAATTAATAAGAGTTTATTGAATGAATGAATAAATAGTCATTTGCATACATACACAGATATACACAAATGACAGACACTGTGGACACAAAGAGATATGCTTATGTGCAGTGCACATCTATGCACATAGATCTACAAACACCCAATAAACCTGAGTACATATAGGTAGAGAAATATAATAGGTACATAAAGAATATGGAAAGAAAATGTCATAATATTAACAGTAGATATTTCTGTATAAAAATTTGGGTTTTTTTTCTTATAATTTTTTTCTTGCACTTCTGCAATAAGAATACAGTGCTTATAATAAAAAACTGTTAAAATTCAATATTCTTGTCAAATCAAAACACATCATATTTTACAATACATTAAGAAGATTTAAATAAAAGAAGTTTAAAAAACAGAAGTAAAAATAGTAGAATGGGAAGTCATTGAGTGCAGGGACATGAGGTTCTAGCACAGTGCCTGGTATATGATGGGCAATTTCAAAGGCTTTCTGAAAGCATGGCTGGAAGGAAAGCATAAAACAAGATGAAAAGAAGGGTTATAGAGAAATCCAAAGAGGAATAGAGAGAGAAAGAAATAAAGAGAAAAACTAATCATAGCTAGAGAGAAAAAATGGGGGAGGAAACAGAAAGATTCATCACACTTACACACATTTAATTTTTTGAGATTCCAAGTTTACAATAAAAGTTATTAGCATTTACCAAACATTCAATAAATATGTTTAGAGCATTAAAAAATACATGGAACTTACTGTCTCTAAATGTAAAACTTCTTGGACTCCAGAACTTTCTGGACTTGATAAACATAATCAAGGAAGGACTCAAAAAAATGTTCCTCTGTTTGTTTACCTGTAGGTCTACATGTGGAACGGTAGCAAAAGTCACAAATTGGCACTGTCATTCATGCAAGTAAGTGCTTATGAAATGAACAGAATGCTGGAACTAGAGGAGAGTTTAGGCACCATGATGTGATCTGTTCCCTTTATTTTACAAATAAGGAACATAAAGACAAGAGTTAAAGAACATTTATTTCAAGATTTCCAGTTTCTGGTACTACAAGTAAGAAGCTTGAAAATTATTATGCCTATCCTCACAGAAGAAAAAAATCTAAAAAAAGTGAAAATAAACTACTCCTCCTGGATCCAACAACTAATTGAAGTCAGAGAGACAACCAATGTCTCAAAAATTGTACAGATATTTGAATATGAGGAATGAGAGCATATCAGAGCAAAAGCCTGTTGCTGCAGCCAATATCAGACATTATTTAAGAACTCTACAGTGGGTCTCAGATTGTGGCACATGTGGACACTGAGCTTGCACCTTCCCCAAAATCATCCAATGAACCCCTTTACCTAGAACAATTCCTCCTGAAGGACAACTGAGAAACAATGTAATATCTTCTGCAGCACAAGCTAAAGAGAGTGAGACAGAGAGAGAGATAGAGAGAGAGAGAACATAGAAAATGCTGTGGTATCATGAGAGCTCTGCAGGAGGTGAAAGATCATCTCAGGAGCAAAGAGAACAGTGAGAACCACTGTTTACAAATCTCAGGCACGTGGTTAGGATATGGGAGCTACATCCAGGTTCCATAGCCAACTGCTGAACACTGCAGCCCATTCCCAGCCACCCTCCTGGAGCTAAATACAACAGAATCATAAGGGCAGTATAGCTTGTATAAAAAGTGCTCTCCTCAGATATCACCCTAGCAAGTAGGTATGGTGGACGACACTTCACACAATTTTCTGCATGTGCATCTGGGGCTCCCCACCTAGAGAAAGTGCAGAGCTAGTAAAACACTCTGGTACCAGCTGCAGGACTATTCGACCAAAAGAAAGTGCAGGGATAGTGGGTCACTACTGGCATTCCCATCCTGGATAATGGGGGACCAGCAAATGGGCTATGGTCTGCACACAGGACTTCCTGATCAGAGAAAGTGCAGAGATTGGAGGGTGCTGCTATTCACACTGGTTGGGGTGCTCTATCCAAAGAAACCACAAAGCTAGCAAAATCTTGCGGCCTTGTGTTGAGTGAGTTGGGCAATGCTCTGTATGTGCACAGGGCTGCCAAGCCCTGAGAAGGTGAAGAATGAACAAATTAAGGCTGTGTGTGTACGCAAGCTACCCGACCGGGACAAAGGGTGGATCTAATGGGGGGTGAGATACAAGAAAGCAAACACATAACCCTAGCAGACCGTGTAATGACAACAGATAATTAAAACAGAACACACAAATCACACATCACACAGCCCTTTTTACACCAGGTAGCCCTGCTCAGATTAAAAGGGCAAGAAAGCTCACACACCACAGGTGGCACATTCAGAACCCACTCAAGCCAGGTGACATGACAGGCACTGTGTGAACCTTGTCCATGACAGCCGGCAGCCTGAAACTATTTAAACACACAATGGAACAAACACAACATTTTCAAAACTGGGTAAGATGACTATTTTATTCAGCTCAAAGGAACAAAAACAGAAAGTCAAGCAAAATGGGAAGACAGAAGGGTATACCCTAAATGAAAGAGCAGGATGAAGAATTGGTGCTTTTTATCTCTCTCCCTGTCTGTCCCTATTTGTTCCTCTCTCTGTCACAAAAAAAAGAAACAAAAGAGAAAAAAAAAAGAAAACAAAAAAATGACAGTATCATTACTGGTAAGTCTAAAGTCTTTGGCTTGTCCTATAGCCAGCAAAGAGCTCCTTAATCTCTCCAAGTTATATGTTCCCCACTAAGTTAAACTTTGCACTTCCTCTTGTAGGAACAGGATCTACCTAGAAAGCTCATCACAGTCATGATCTCATCACAGTTTTGAGCAAAGAGCTGCTGAGAACTAGTCATTCCAAGAGACACCTGGGTAAGACTGAGCCCTCTATGCTCAAACAGCCATTTTCCACTCAACAATCATATGCCCCTCATTTCCTCTGAGATGTCCCATGGGAATGTAATAGAGGCCACGTGTTCTTCCCATTCTTTTCCATTGGCCAATAATGCAGTTTTATTTTCTACCTCTGAAAACTTGGGAAAAGTGGACATCTTTTTACTGTAACAGTGTCAGAAACTATGAATGACAGACAGTACTTGTTTATCATCTGGTTTAGACTCCAATCTTTGAAAAATCATGATAAAGGGATATACATACACACATACATATATACATATATGTATATGTATATTACTGTATAATAAGAAAAGAAAAATTTTCACAGTTAATACTAAAATGTACTTGTTGGAGATGAACATTTTGATTAAAGAACACTCTGATGGAGTCTCTTGTAAATTGACATAGGTGACCTGTGATCCATGTAACGTGTTACGGCATATGTGTTTGCTTCCACACTCTTTTTCTTTCTCAGCTCATTGTTAGCATTTTCCCTTTGTACATCCAACTATGCCACCCATAGACAACAATTTATTTTAATGCACATTCCTTGTATCTCAAGGCTGTATCCGCTTCTCATAACTAGCAAAAGCCTAGAGAGAACAGGAATGAAAAAGTTGTGATTTAAGAACAGATGGGGTGGGGGAATCATACAATTTCCATCAGTTTTTAACACTGAATCAGTCACATATCCAGAAGTAATAATACTCAGAAACAGCTAAAAAAAAAGTCTCAGTGGTAAAGATGACAACCATACCCTTCCATTTACGAAGCACCAGGTCGTGGCCTTCTCACCCTTGATTCCACCATCAACGGAAAAAATTAGTAAGCCCATAAATGAATTTAGTGGCTCAAAATTCTATTGGTTAAAAATGCTTTTGAGTCTCACAGTAGTTTCCTGATCACACAAAGTAACCCTCCACCTTAACCCGGGGTGGCATGCAAAAAATAAAAGAAAAAGCAGTTAACTTGTGCATAGGGAGCTGTCTTCCAGAACACGTTCAGAAGTAGCCTGTATATGGCCAACTGTCCACAGTCTGAGGCAGACAGGAGGCTACTAGACCATCCAGAGCAGAGAATGCTCAGAGTAACACAAACTAGGCTTGGCATTAGCTCACAAAAACCTCATGTAGAGATGAAGGAAAATACAGTAACACTGACTTATGCAAAGATTTAACATATTAATTAAAATAACATAGTATCTCACTCATATCTGCTCTTTAAATTAAACTTTCAAAAAAATAATTTTACAAAAAAATTAGGAGAATATACTGGGTCATCTCTGCATTCACAAACTTGAGAAATAAAATATTATAAATAAATATTAGGCCTTTCTCAAATGTATTTTCTTCTTGCCCTACCCCACAGCAAAATACTACTCTGACCTTGTCATTTCCTCATTCTCATGGATGACACTCTTTACCACGCAGCTATAATCCATAAAAATACATAGTATTAATGTTTTTAATTACATAAATGTAATAGCACTGTACTGTGAATGTCACTTCTGTAGCTTGCATTCTTTTCCTCAACATCATGTATTCCAGTGTTAGTAGGCAATGAGTATTAAGATTTCTCAGGAGAAGACTGACAAGACTTTTTTTCTGTTTTGACTTAGACCATGGTCATTTTGGAAACACTCAAGTAAATGAATAATAACTAAAGTAACTTTAAGCCCCACTGAGTCACTTTAACTCACTTTAAGCCCTCCTAAGGTTGTTAGTGGGTTCAACTAAATAAACACCTGTCAATATTCTTCAAACTATTCGAAAGCACATTGTCTCCCTCTTTATATATTTTGTACACCATTTCTTCTTTCATAAATATTTGCACACCATCCCACATCTCTTTATCATTTCTAAATCTAGGACAAAGAAATATATAGACACAAAAATGTCTTACAGTAGGAAGGAATTAGGCAAGATGAATTCATTATGTTTGATCCTAGAAAAATGAGAGTCTTCTTTGAAGACTTATGGTAGAATGGATATAAGAGACAGAGTGCCTGAATCCTTTCAAAGCAGTCCTACTACATGATATCACGGGGTCCGTCCCCCTGAAGTGTCAGCCCCAAGAAGACAGGGGTGGGTAAAAGTAGGTTAAATTATGAGTCATCATTACCTAAAAACTTCAAATAGTTTTTATCTTGACATTTTTATACCTGAGGCTAAAAGTATCATCAACAAGCTTTAACCTTATCAGTTAGAACTCTTTACCACTGTGCTGACAGAGGGCCAGCCAGTTCCTTGGGCTATTCTGTCATAGCTACACATCAAAAATCTTCACTGAATCACAAATCCTGCTTTGTTCAGACCATGAAAGGGAAAAGAAAATTTCTGTGTCTAAACCCAATGTAATACTTTACAGTAAGAAATATAACTGCTTAGGAGAACAGATTATGCCAGGTGTCAAGCTTGGCATCTTTTTTGACACAGAGTTCTAAAATCTCAGTAATGACATTTGATTTTCAAATCACCAACATCTGTGCCTCTTTGCAGCCTTGCAAGTGTTCTTTTCATTGTCATCCAGAAGTAATGTTCTGCTTGCCCTTGACCAAGCTTACCTTTCTCAGAGGGCCATTTTACACTTAACAGGCTTCTCAGTAGAATTATGAATCTGTATTTTCAGTCTCCATTAAGTCCTTGCTGGTCTTTCCATTACTTCTGATTCTTAAAAACTCATCTGGCGAAGCCTTGATCCCTAAAGCAAATCTCATGAGGGTACTGAACAGTATGTGTACAGTCAATGGGTTGAGCTTAGTGCCATAAAAACTAAGGAAGAACTTTCTATATGAAAAGTTGTACTTATAGTCATCTGAAGAATAATAAAAGTTAGTATCACATGAAAGAGTCACATCTCTTCAAGAAAGTTATTATACAGTAATTAATCATCAAAAGTTTTAATTCTAAAAAGTATATATCAACTCAAATTAGTGAAGATATAGACAAGTAAATAGATAAAATACACACATACTTTAAAAAGGGAAATTCAAGTGACATAAATCTTCTGTGATATTTTTACTAATATTCATCCATATCAGAATGTATGAGTTGGAATAAAAGTAATGTATTTTAGGCAAATCTTAAAATTGTACTGAAATTGACTTTGTAAGGCCAAAATCACCAAATTATTACTGCACAGTTTATCGGGACATTAGAACATATGATCAAACAAGTAAGTTTTTTACTTTTTTGTGACAGAGAGACAGAGAGAGAGAGAGAGAAAGAGAGAGAGAGAGAGACAGATAGGGACACCCTGGCAGGAAAAGAGAGAGATGAGAAACATCAAATCTCCATTGCAGCACCTTAGTTGTTCACTGATTGCTTTCTCATATGCGTTGATAGGGAGGCCACAGTGGAGTGAGTGACCTCTTGCTCAAGGCAGTGAACTTGGGCTTAAGCCAGCAACTTGTGTTCATGTCTATGATCCCACACTCAAGCCAGAGACTCCACAAGGATACAAAATTTCTGCTATATCATAAATAAGATATGAGGATCTAAAGTATAACATGACAGCCTGACCAGTGGTTGTACAGTAGATAGAGCATCAACCAAATACACTGAGTTGCCTGGCTGGAAATCTTGTGGTTACTAGCTCATGCATGGGATCAACAATATGATTCCAAGGTTCCTGGCTTGAGCCCAAATTGCTGGCTCAACATAAGAACTCCAGTCAAGGCACATATGAGAAGCAATCAATTAACAACTAAAGTGACTGTACACCTTTCTCATTCGGCATGATCCTTTCCACCATTACACAAGAAAGTGTCAGGCATGCAATTACTAAAGCTTTTATTTCTGAGTGTTGGGAAAAGGGTCTTGTCACATCAGGACTGGATAGATGTATGATCATCATATCTTTGGTTTTTAGGATTGAGAAGATTTTCCCTATAGTAATCGAGGACCTCTATGAAAAAATAGAATTCAGTAAAATAATTTATAAAAACAGAGAATCGTTGCTTTATAGGCAGATAAAAATTTGTAATATCTTACCTGGTGCTACACTGTATAGAAAAAGTTTGGTTTTTAAAAATAATGTATATTAGAACCAAATTTGCATCAAAAACAACAATCTTTACTTTTAGACAAAACTAATTCTCTTTCTCTCAAAAACTTATCCTAGTATATCATATATTTTAATTCAATTAGAACATATCTTTGTTTTATTTTATACAGAGTTCCCTTTGTTATTGATTTTTCTGTGGCTTTATTGATATATACTAGTATTCTAATCCTTTAAGAAAATTTTAATTCTGGTAAAAACAAAAATTAAGTAATTGTATATGTTATGCTAGTATTCTTTACATTAATATTCATAAACAAAATCAATCTTGTTGGTTGAGCTATATTTACTGGTAGCAGAAATATTTTTAATATATTACAAGATATATTTACTAGTTGTCATGTATATGCTTATTGTCTTGGTAATATAAAGCGAAGCATAAATAAACATAATTCTAATTCTCATTCAAAACTCCCACTGCCCTACACCACAAAAAATGTCTCTTAAAAAACCGACAACGTTACATACCAAAACATTCCTCTGCTGGTCCTCTGTACATAGACTCTTTCTGGTCTTATCTTTTTCTCCAAATTTCATTGCAATGCCTCCCAAAAGGCTGCTGGAGCAATTTAACTTGCCTCAGCATGACTAGAAGAAGCAGACAAAATCTCAGGTGCTTATCCTAAATGTGCATCAGAATAAAAATATGTAAGTGCCATTTGGGTAAGAGAGGCAGCTCAGGTACCCTAGGCCTGCTTAAAGGGCAGATTAGCCTATACCTCACTCAGTTTAGTGGCTGACACCTTCTAGCAGTTCCTTCTTAAATCCATTAAATTGGTGAAACATCAAGCTAAACTAAAGAAATATATATCATGATTTCTGAAAAATTCAAAACACAATTAGTAACTATAAACCTTAGAAAATGGAGTGACAGAGTGTTCAAATAACTCCCCACTAAAAATGGGCATATAAAAATACTCCATGTCAGAAATCAGTAGAGAAATGGAAATTAAAACTCCTATGAGACATTACTTCACATCTGTTAGAAGGGCTTTCAATAAAAAATCAATGAACAACTAGAGAATATGAGGATGTGGAGGAAGGAAACACTTCTCCAGCATTGCCTGCCTGCAAGCAGTGTTTCATATTCTCCTTCTTTTTCTGAACTTTCACAATTCCTCTTAAGCATATATGGCTGCAACACAGAAACACTATAAACACATTAATGCACTGCTAAAATCTGGACGACTTTCTTGCTCCTACCACAGTCTGTAAGATAAGTTTTCCTACCTTGTCTTTCTTTTAATTTTGCATAAGCCAGACAAACAAGAGAGGTGATTTAGTAAGTTTTTCAGGGTAAATCTTGTTTAACTCTCAGCCATATCAATTCTTTATGAACAAATGAGAATTTTCTGATGCCAGTACCACCTATTAAAGTTGGAAGCCCTAGTAATTAAAATCGTTAGCAGCTGGTGTTGGTTAACTTTGCTCACAATTCCTTTCACGAAGGAAAAATAAGCACACAAATTTCTTCCACTATGCAGCACACTGTCCTGTTGCCCATCCAACCTCACCCCCTCCAATTCTTCACTGCCTGTGAATCATTCTCCATATTGTCCACAATTTTGACAAATTCTTCGTTCCCTAAATAACTTTCCTGTTTTATGTAAAGTCTCCCTAACATCTTCCATATTTATTTCTAGATGAACTTGCCACAATCATTTTTCTTTTTATTCTAGTCTCTCCATTACCAACCTGTCATGAACAAAGCACCACTTCCACTTATATTTTTATAATACCCAGTCACAGCACTTGTTTATAATTTTTTCCATGCCCTACTCTGCAAACTCTCACAGTTGCTACCACCCCTGACACTCCTCAAACATACTGCTTCTTTACGTGGCTGAATTTCAATAACTTCCCCGTCTTGAGAATATCAGAGTAAAATTTGCCACGACAATCCTTTTAATTTTCTTTCCAAAGCTCTGTGGCACTCAAGCCATTTTACAGAAACCACCTTCTCACTTCTACTGTCTCACTGCTGCCATTTTGAAAGAGATCATCAGCATCACGTGCAGTCAGTCCTTTTATCCATGCCTTCAGCACTTAATAAAGTTGGAAAAAATAAAATAAAGGGCAAGTATAATTGAAAAGAAGATGCATTATAGAATAAATACTGTGAGAAAAGAAAATACAAAAAATTATTAGAATCCAATATCATCCCCTCAACCAAACTGTTCCTCTTTATTTGAATAACTACTCATGACTAATATATAACATGGAGTTCCCTAAAACATAAGCATGCAATGAGATGCAAAGTGAAAAAAAAAACACATCAGTGGTGCAAAAACAGTTTGACTGTTTCTGGTTATATATATTGGCTTTTAATTTCAAAATGTACATTAGAAGGCAAGAGAGGAAACATTTTTCTGGTGACATTTACCTAACTGTTATTTTAAAGAGGTCCATGAAATGGCAGCAGAAAAGTTTGTTTTTTTTTTTCTAGAAACGCCCATGGCTGTGTTAATCCAAATGTGTGCAAAATGCAGCAGCAATCGTCCAAGCTGGATGGCTCACTTGGCTGGAGCATTGTCTTGCAATGCAGAGGTGGCTGGTTCAGTCCTTGGCTAGGGCACATACAGAAACAGTTCAATGCTCCTGTCTCCCTTTTAACCATCCTCTCTCTGGATTCAATAAAAATAAAAAATTAAAAAAATTGAAAAAAATAAAGAAAAAAAGGCAACAGAGAACATTCTTTTTTTGCCCACAGCATTCACTGAGAATCCAGACATGCTATTTCTTACTATTTTAAGACTTTCATATGCCTCACACTTAATGCTCCGATTTGCCAAAGAAGATAGGAATGATTTCTATCTGCATTTCACAGAAAGTTGAACTAAAGACCGATTCTTAACCTAATTCAAAACCCAGAAACAATGGTACAAAATTGGCTGGAAGAGTGTACACACACGGTATCCTGGTCACATACAGACATCAATGTAGTCCTTGCAAGTTTTGCATACTGGTTTTATTTTTCATTTTTCTGAAGGTGGAAATGGGGAGGAAGTCAGACAGACTCCTGCATTCACCTGACCGGGATCACCGACATGTACACCAGGGGGCAATGCTCTGCCCCTCTGGGGCGTTGCTCTGTTGCATCCAGAGCCATTCTAGCGCCTGAGACAGTGGCTACAAAGCCATTCCCAGCACCCGAGTCATCATTGCTCCAATGGAGCCTTTCTGCGGGAGGGGAAGAGAGAGACAGAGAGGAAGGAGAGGGGGAGGGTTGAAGAATCAGATGGGTGCTGCTCCTGTGTGCCCTGTCTGGGAATCAAACCCAGGAATCTTGCACACCAGGCCGATGCTCTACCTGACTCCTGTCTATGTAAATCAAACAAACAAACAAAAAGAAATGTTCACAGATACATTTGGAGGGTGTATACCATATTTCCCATGTATAAGACTCATCTTTTTTGAAAACTGTGGGGTTTGCAAACTGGGTGTGTCTTAAACTGTGGTTGTAATATTTTTTACTTGCATTTACTGTTTTTTCTAATTTGTTATCATTTTCGCAAAATTTGTGCTCCAAATTTAAAGTGCATCTTATACAGGGAGGCATCTTATACATGAGGAAATATGGTACATTACAACCTCACTAGTTATTTCTTCCTGGGGTGAGATTTTAAAAATATAATTCATACCTCTATGCAATTTAAGATGCTAGAACAACAAAAAAACCATTTTCATTTTTCTTTTATTTAATTATTAATCTTAGAGGGAGGAAGAAGGGTGAAACAGACAGACAGATACACAGAAACATCAATCTGTTTCATTTTTTTTAAATTAAATTTAATGCAGTGACATTGATAAATCAGAGTACATAGGTTGAGAGAAAATATCTCTAGATTATTTTGACATTTGATTGTGCTGTGAACCATTCCCCAAAGTTAAATTGTCTTCTGTCACCTTCTATCTGGTTTTCTTTGTGCACCTCCCCTCCCCTAACCCCTCTCTCCTTCTTCACACCATCCCCCCACCCCAACCCCCACCCCTGTTGCCATCACATTCTTGTTCATGTCTCTGAGTCTCATTTTTATGTCCCTTCTATGTATGGATTCATCTTAGTTTTTTTCTGATTTACTTATTTCACTCCGTATAATGTTGTCAAGGTTCATCCATGTTATTGTAAATGATCCGATGTCATCATTTCTTATGGCTGAGTAGTATTCCACAGTATATATGTACCAAAGCTTTTTAATCCACTCGTCCTCTGACGGACACTTGGGCTGATTCCAGATCTTCCCTATTGTGAACAATGCTGCCACAAACATGCGGGTGCATTTCTCCTTTTCGAGTAATTCTATGGTGTCCTTGGGGTATATTCCTAAAAGTGGGATAGCTGGGTCAAAAGGCAGTTCGATTTTCAGTTTTTTGAGGAATCTCTACTGTTTTCCACAGTGGCTGCACCAGTCTGCATTCCCACCAGCAGTGCAGGAGGGTTCCCTTTTCTCCTCGCCAGCACTTATTCTGTGTAGTTTTGTTGATAAGCGCCATTCTGACTGGTGTGAGGAGATATCTCATTGTGGTTTTAATTTGCATTTCTCTAATGATAGTGATGTTGAGCATTTTTTCATATGCCTATTGGCCATCTGTATGTCCTCTTTGGAGACGTGTCTATTCATCTCTTTTGCCCATTTTTGGATTGGGTTGTTTGTCTTCCTGGTGTTGAGTTTTACAAGTTCTTTATAAATTTTGGTTATTAACACCTTATCAGACGTATTGTCAAATATGTTCTCCCATTGTGTAGTTTGTCTTTTTATTCTGTTCTTGTTTTCTTTAGCTGTGCAAAAGCTTTTTAATTTGATATAGTCCCATTTGTTTATCCTGTCTTTTATTTCACTTCCCCGTGGAGATATATCAGCAAATATATTGCTCGGAGAGATATCCTAGAGTTTACTGCCTAAGTTTTCTTCTAAGATGCTTATGGTTTCACGGCCTCCATTTAAGTCTTTTATCCATTTTGAGTTTATTTTTGTGAGTGGTGTAAGCTGGTGATCTAGTTTCATTTTTTTGTAGGTAGCTGTCCAATTTTCCCAACACCATTTGTTAAAGAGGCTGTCTTTACTCCATTGTATTTCCTTACCTCCTTTGTCAAGTATCAGTTGTCCATAGAACTGTGGGTTTATTTCTGGGTTCTCTGTTCTGTTCCATTGATCTATATGCCTGTTCTTATGCCAGTACCAGGCTGTTTTGAGTACAATGGCCTTGTAGTATAACTTGATATCAGGAAGTGTGATACCTCCCCCTTTATTATTCTTTTTTAAGATTGCTGAGGCTATTCGTGTCCTTTTTTGGTTCCATATAAATTTTTGGAATATGTGTTCTATATCTTTGAAATATGTAATTGGCATTGCATTGAATTTATAGATTGCTTTGGGTAATATAGACATTTTAATGATGTTTATTCTTCCTAACCATGAGCATGGTATATTCTTCCACTTTTTTGTATCTTCCTTGATTTCTTTTATCAATGCTTTGTAATTTTCCGAGTACAAGTCTTTAGTCTCCTTGGTTAAGTTTACTCCTAGGTACTTTATATTTTTGGTTGTAATTGTGAAGGGGATTATTTCCTTAATTTCTCTTTCTCATTGTTCATTGTTGGTGTATAAAAATGCTTCTGATTTCTGAGTATTGATTTTATATCCTGCCAATTTGCTGAATTTTTTTGTCAGGTTCAGTAATTTTTTGACTAAGACTTTAGGATTTTCTTCTATACAATATCATATCATCTGCAAATAATGATAGTTTTACTTTTTCTTTTCCAAATTGAATGCCTTTTATTTCTTCTTCTTGTCTGATTGCTGTGGCTAGGACTTCCAGGACCATGTTAAATAAGAGTGGTGAAAGGGGTCATCCCTGCCTTGTTCCTGATCTTAAGGGTATTGCTTTTAATTTTTTCCCATTGAGTATGATGTTGGCTGTGGGTTTCTCATAGATGGCTTTTATCATGTTGAGGTATGATCCCTGTATTCCTACTTTGCTGAGAGTTTTGATCATGAATGTGTGCTGGATTTTATCAAATGCTTTTTCTGCATCTATTGAAACTATCATATGGTTTTTCTCCTTCTTTTTGTTTATGTGATGAATCACATTGATTGATTTACGAATATTGTACCAGCCTTGCCTCCCCAGAATAAATCCCACTTGATCATGGTGTATGATTTTTTCCATATATTGTTGGATCCGGTTTGCTAATATTTTGTTGAGGATTTTAGCATCTATATTCATCAGAGATATTCGCCTATAATTTTCTTTCTTTGTGTTGTTTTTGCATGGTTTTGTAATCAGAATTATGCTCGCCTCATAAAAGGAGCTTGGAAGTCTTCCTTCCTCTTGAATTTTTTGAAATAGTTTGAGAAAATAGGAGTTAGTTCTTCTTTGAATATTTGGTAGAATTCTGTTGTGAAGCCATTGGGCCCCGGACTTTTCTTTATTGGGAGTTTTTTGATAACTGTTTCGATCTCATTTGTTGTAATCGGTCTATTTAGGTTTTCTGATTCTTCCAGATTGATTTCTGGAAGATTGTATGTTTCAAGAAATTTTTCTATTTCATCTAGGTTGTCTAGTTTTTTGGCATACAGTTCTTCATAGTATTTTCTTACAATATTTTGTATTTCTGTTGTGTCAGTTGTTATTTCTCCTCTCTCATTTCTAATTTTATTTATTTGAGTCCTCTCTCTCTTTTTCTTGATGAGTCTACTTAAAGGTTCATCAAACTTGTTTACCTTTTCAAAGAACCATCTCCTAGTTTCCTTTATCCTCTGTATTGTTTCTTTAGCCTCTATGTCATTTATTTCTGCTCTGATCTTTATTATTTCCTTCCTTCTACTACATTTGGGCTTTACTTGCTGTTTTATTTCTAATTCTTTTAGATGTAGGGTTAAGTTGTTTATTTGAGTGTTTTCTAGCTTCTGAAAGTGTGTCTGTAGTGCTATGAACTTCCCTCTCAGCACTGCTTTCACTGTGTCCCATAAATTTTGAGTTGTTGTATGCTCATTGTCATTCGTTTCTAGGAATTTTTTTATTTCTTCTTTGATCTCATTTTTAATCCATTCATTATTTAACACCCTGCTATTTAGTTTCCATGTGTTTGAGAATTTTTGAGCTTTTTTTGCTGTGACTCATTTCTAGTTTCATGCCGTTGTGATCGGAGAAAGTGCTTGATATGATTTCAGTCTTCTTAAATTTATTGAGAGCACTTTTGTGCCCTAACATGTGGTCTATCCTAGAGAATGTACCATGAGCACTTGAAAAGAATGTATATTCTGCCGCTTTAGGGTGAAAGGTTCTGAAGAAATCTATTAAATCCAGTTGATCTAGTGTTTCCAATAAGTCTGCTGTTTCTTTGTTAATTTTCTTTCTTGAGGATCTATCTAGTGATGTTAGTGGGGTATTGAAATCCCCTACTATTATAGTATTACTATTGATCTTGCCCTTTAAATCCATCAAAGTCTGTTTTATATATTTGGGTGCTCCTATATTAGGTGCATAGATATTTATAATAGTTATATCTTCCTGTTGGATTACTCTCTTTATCATTATGTAGTGGCCTTCTTTATCTCTTACTATATCCTTTGTTTTAAAGTCCAATTTGTCTGATATAAAGTATTGCTATCCCAGCTTTTTTTTCATTTCCGTTTCCATGAAATGTCTTTTTCCATCCTTTTACCTTCAATCTATGTGTGTCTTTTGTTCTAAGGTGTGTCTCTTGTAGACAACATATGTATGGGTTCTGTTTTCTTATCCATGCAGCAACCCTATGTCTTTTGATTGGATCATTTAATCCATTTACATTTAAGGTTATTATTGATATGTAGTTGTTTATTGCCATTTTCTTCTTTAAAGATGTATTCCTTTTTTTGCTATATTCTTTTCCCACTTAGATCTGTTTACAACAGGCCCCTTAACATTTCCTGCAGCATTGGTTTCGTTGTAATGAATTCCTTTTTTTTTTTTTTTTTTTTTTTTTTAACAGAGGCAGAGATAGACAGGGACAGACAGACAGGAACGGAGAGAGATGAGAAGCATCAATCATCAGTTTCTCGTTGCGCGTTGCGACTTCTTAGTTGTTCATTGATTGCTTTCTCACATGTGCCTTGACCGCGGGCCTTCAGCAGACTGAGTAACCCCCTGCTGGAGCCAGCGACCTTGGGTCTAAGCTGGTGAGCTCTTTGCTCAAGCCAGATGAGCCCGTGCTCAAGCTGGCGACCTTGGGGTCTCGAACCTGGGTTCTTCCGTATCCCAGTCCAACGCTCTATCCACTGCGCCACCACCTGGTCAGGCTGTAATGAATTCCTTGAGTTGTTTTTTGTCTGGGAAGCTTTTTATTTCTCCTTCGATTTTAAACGATATCCTTGCTGGATAAAGGTTCTTGTTCTGCATTGCTTTGAATATTTCTTGCCATTCCCTTCTGGCCTCAAGTGTTTCTGTTGAGAAGTCAGATGTCATCCTTATGGGGGTTCCTTTGTAGATGATAAATTTTTTCTCTTGCAGCTTTTAATATTTTCTCTTTATCGCTTAGCTTTGGTTTTTTAATTATGATGTGTCTTGGTGTAGGTTTTTTTTGGTTTCTCTTTAATGGAGTCCTCTGTGCTTCTTGGACTTGTGAGAGTTTCTCTTTCATTAATTTAGGGAAATTTTCAGCTATGATATGATTGAACAACATCTCTATTCCTTGTTCCTTTTCTTCTTCTTCAGGAACCCTTATGATGCGGATGTTATTTCTCTTCATGTTGTCACAGAGCTCTCTAAGAGTTTCCTCTGACTTTTTAAGTCTCTTTTCTCTTTTCTTCTCTGCTTTCATGTCTTCATTCCAGTTGTCCTCTAACTCGCTGATTCAATCCTTTGCTCTATCTATCCTGTTTTTAATTTCTTCCATTGTGGTCTTTATTTCTGATATTGTATTTGTCATTTCCGACTGGTTCTTTTTTATACTTGCTATTTCTTTATTTAGGTTTTCAAACTGCCCTCCATTGTTGTCCTAAGATCTCTAAGCATCCTTACAATCATTATTTTGAACTCTGCATCTGGAAGTTTGATTATTTCCATATCACTCAGCTCATCTCTCAAAGGTGTCTCTTGTGGTTTCATTTGGGTTGCACTCCTTTGTCTCCTCATCATGGTGTTTTATTTGTAGAGTTGGTTGAGTCTAGGCTGGGTGTTGTGTGCCTCCAGTTTTCAGTTGTGTTATTTCTAGGTCTTCTTGGGTTGGTATCAGCTATTACTTGTAATCCACTTTCGGATTTGGGCAGCTTTGAAGTCTTTATTTGTTTTTTTCTTAACAGGTGATAGTCTTGTTAACTGATCTCAGCAGGGGGCTTCCTTGAAACTGTAACCAGGAATGCTGTGGGTGTAACCTGAGACACTGAAGGTCTCTTCCACCAACTACTCTCACTGGGTGCAGGGTTTTTTCTCAGCTTCAGTAGGGGGAGGTGTATCTCAGATCTCCATGGAGACCTGAGTTACTGACCCTCCTCCCCACTTCTTGTTTTCAGCTGTGTCTTGTTGCACTGATTGGAGCTGAATAGATGTCTGGAGATCTCTGATCCGGAAGCACTTCAGCTCTGTTTTGTGAATGGTTCAGTCCCTCCCCCAGCTATGACCGCCTCCAGCACAAATGAGTCAGTTTTTTATTTCGTTTCTTGCATACCTTAGCCCCTCACAGTCTGTCCTTCTCCCTGTCCTTTCCACTTGGGAGATAAGCTGGCCTTTTCAACCCACCTTGCTCCCTGTTTGCCAGGTAAGTGGCTCTGAGCAGTAGTTTCTGCTCTTTTTCCTCTGTGAAATCCTCTCTGGGCTTTCAGCCTCACCCCCCCTTCCATTCCTGTAAGCAGAGGAGATTCAGGCACTTCTTACCTGGAGTATTGTGGCTTCCTCTTTGCTCCTTCATTTTTGAGAGCTGCTTTTGCAGTTCAGTGTTGGTTTTTATGCTGATTTTTCCTAAATTGATTTGTATTCCAGTTTGGTGTTCAGAGCTGGGCATCTGTTTTCCGCCTACTCCACTGCCATCTTGGAGCTCTGACTCAATCTGTTTCTTTATGTGCCTTGACCAAGGACCAAACCTATTATATTGTATTGGTGTGATGCTCTAACTACTGAACTTCTGGAGAGAGACAGCCATTGTCTTTTGGGAGAAAAAATTATAAGAGAAAACCTGAGGTAATTAAGAAATAAAATAATAATCTGGTCTGCTGTGGTGACAACACCAGAAGATTATACATTGATCTAGACAGTCAGGGGCATAAACACTATATCTAATTGTTTAGCATGAAGTGACACTTTCCCTAAGATGCACTTTCTCTTGTGCTGTGTCATCAGTAAAGACGGAGAGACCTCCTAAGCTTTGGACATCAGTATTTATCTAAGCCTGGGTCACCACTTTGAAGCTAGTTTCTTTGGGCACAGAACATTTCTCAGGGTCTTTGTTTCATCACTTGTAAATTTTCTCAGTTTTATAGCTGAGAACATGCATTGCTGAAGAACCGACACTTATGTCTCAGCTCTGCCTTCTGACAAACAGATATACTGAACCTCGCAATGATTAATCAAAACTGGGACCAAAGTCATTGTACTACCAAATCCAGTGCTTATCATAACTTATAAATATTTTATTTATGTATATTTTTTTCCTCTGTTTACCCCATTACACTATAGTATTCATAAATACAGAAAATAAGTCTGTCTCATTCAATATAGGCAACCAGTGTCGAGCACAGTGCCTGGCACATAAAATAAATACAATAAGAGTTTACTGAAAAAATGAATAAAAAGTCATTTGCATACATACACACATATCCACAGAAGACAGACACTTTGGAAACAGAGAGATATGCTTATGTGCAATGCACATCTATGCACACAGATGTACACACACCCAATGTTCTTGAGTACATATAGGTAGAGAAATATAATAGGTACATAAAGAATATGAAAAGAAAATGTCCTAATATTAACTGTAGATATCTCTGTATAAAAAATTGTTTGTTTTTTTAATCATTTTTTCTTTCACCTCTGCAATAACAATACAGTTTTTATAATAAAAAAGCTGATAAAATTCAACATACTTTTAAAATCAAAGCACATCTTATTTTACAATACATTAAGAAGATTTAAATAAAAAAAGTTCAAAAAACAGAAGTAAAAATAGCAGAATGGGAAGTCATTGTGTGCAAGGATATGAGTTCCCAGCAAAGTGCCTGGTATATGATGGGCAATTTTAAAGGCTTTATAAAACATGGCTTGAATAAAAGAAAAACAAGATGAACCGAGAGATTCCCAGAAAACAAACCACTAAGTATACACAAAAACATTACAGAAATGGCAAAATGGAATCAACGTTTGTAAACAATCCTCTCTAACAAATGTTTCCTTTAGACCTGTACTGAGGTTATTCACAAGATGCACATGAGGTGGCAGCAGAGAAGTGCATGTAACAGAGACCATTATTGTATGTGCTATAGGGGAAGTTCCAGCACACTTCAGAGGATTGAAATGAGATCAAGTATGTCTCTTGCTTTCACTACAGTTAACGTTGAAACAATTAGCAAACAGTACCTAAAATTTTTTTATTTGCAAGTTATAAAAGTATCTTCTAGATAGCCTTGGATTCAACATTGATTGATAATGCACAACACCCAACTGCTGTATATTTCCAGGGGAACTGCTTTGAGCTGTTATTCCCAAGTTTCACGAGGGGTGGCAGCAGAGAAGCGTACTTGGAAAACATGTACCAAAGACAATCCTGTATGTTCTTTTAAGCAACTTTCAACTACCTCAAACCTTTGAAATGATATAAAGCATGTTTCTTGTTGTCATTACACTTAATCTAGTAATCAGAAATAAAAAGTAACTAAAAAACCCTTACTTTTTTAAGTTACGAAAATTCACTCCTAAATAACCTCTCTCAAAATCACAATTCAAGTTACAAAATACTTTAACACCAATGGAAATAAAAACTACATAAGAGTATCAATGAAAATTGTAGTGATAAATAAATTTCAGGAAAAGGAAACCTTAAAATACACAGCCTTTCCACCCATACTATGAACCAGGACACTCAATAAAATCCAGAGAAAATAAAAGAAAAAAAATGTTCACAGACTGAGCACGTGGTGGCGAGGTTTGTAGAGCATTTGCCTGGAATGCAGAGGACCAGGATTGAGATCCTAAAGTCGCCAGTTAGAGCTTGGGCTCATCTGTTTGAGCAAAACTCTACAGCTTGAGCCCAAGGTCGCTGGCTCAAGCAATGGGTCACTCGTTCAGCTGTAGCCCCCTGGTAAGGGCACATATGAGAGAGTAGTCAATGAACAACTAAGGTGTCACAACAAAAAACTGATGATTGATCTGTGACCTAGCACATAATAAAAACTCACTCCAGGCCCTGGCCGTTTGGCTTAGTGTTAGAGCGTGGACCTGGCGTGCAGAATTCCCAGGTTTGATTCCCTGCCAGGGCACACAGGGGAAGCGCCCATCTGCTTCTCCACCCCTCCACCTCTCCTTCCTCTCTGTCTCTCTCTTCCCCTCCCGCAGCGAGGCTCCATTGGAGCAAAGATGGCCCGGGCGCTGGGGATGGGTACTTGCCCTCTGCTATAGGCGCTGGAGTGGCTCTGGTCACAACATAGTGATGCCTCAGAGGGGCAGAGCATTGCCCTCTTGTGGGCAGAGCGTTGCCCCCTGGTGGGCGTACCAAGTGGATCCCGGTCGGGCACATGCGGGAGTCTGTCTGACTGTCTCTCCCCATTTCCAGCTTCAGAAAATACAAAAAAAAATTCACTCCATTCCTCTCTGTCTGTCACTATCTATCCCTCTCTCTGACTTTCCCCCTGTCTGTGTATAAAAAAAAAGAAAAAAAATTCACAGAGACAGTTGGAGGGTGTATACCATACTTGCCCATGTGTAAGACTCATCATTTTTGAAAAATGTGGGGTTTGAAAACTGGTTTGAAAAGTGGTTGTAGTATTTTTTTACTTGAATTTTTTGTTTCTTGTCATTTGTTATCATTTTCTCAAATTTTGTGCTCCAAAATTAAGATGTGCCTTATACACAGAGGCTTCTTATACATGGGGAAATATGGTACTTTACAACCTTACCACTTTTGTCCTCTTTGGTTGAGATATTAAAGAACATAATTTATTCCTCTATGCAATTTAAGATGCAAAAACACAACAAAAAATCCATTGTCATTTTATCTTCTATTTAATTATTAATGTTACAGAGAGAAAGAGGGGGAAACAGACAGACAGATAGTAAGAAACATTAATCTGTTTCTGTATGTGCCTTGACCCAGGACCAAAGTTATTGCATTAGTGTATGGGTATGATGTTCTAACTACTAAGCTCTCTAGAGAGAGCAAGCCATTGTCTTTTGCGGTAAAATCTTACTAGAGAAAACCTGAGGTAATTAAAAAATAATAATCTAGTCTGCTGTGGTGAAACCAGAAAAATATTCTTTGCTCTTGACAGTCAGGGGCATAAACACTATTTCTAATTGTTTAGCATAAAGTGATTCCTTTCCTAACATGCACTTTTTCTTGTGCTGTGGCAGCAGTCCAGACTGAGAGACCTCCTAATCTTTGGACATTAGAATTTATGTAAGCCAGGGTCATCACTTTCAAGCTAGAATCTTTTGGTCACAGAACACATCCCAGGGTCTTAATTTCATCACTTTTAAATTTTCTCAGTTTTTTTTAGCTGAGAACATGCATTACTGAAGAACCGAGACTTATGTCTCAGCTCTGCCTTCCAAGAAACTGATATACTGAACATCACCACAATCAATCAAAACTGGGATGAAAGTCATTGCACTACCAAATCCAGTGCTTGACACAACTTATAAATATTTTATATATGTATATTTTTTCTTCCCCTGTCTACCCTATGACAGTGTAATATTCATAACTACAGAAATGAGTCTGTCTCATTTAATATAGGTCCCCAGTGTCAAGCACAGTGCCTGGCACATAAAATAATTACAATAAGTGTTTACTGAATGAATAAATAAATAGTCATTTGCATACATACACAGGGATCCACAAATGAGAGACACTGTGGACACAGAGAGATATGCTTATGTGCAATGCACATCTATGCACACAGATGTACACACACTCAATGTTTCTGAGTATATATAGATAAATAAAAATAATGGGTACACAAAGCATATGGAAAAAAATGTCCTAATATTAACAGTAGATATCTCTTTATGAAAATTTGTTGTTTTGTTTTTCTTATCATTTTTTCTTGCACTTCTTCAATAAGAATACAGTTTTTATAATAAAAAAGCTGTTAAAATTCAACATACTTGTCAAAATAAAAGCACATCCTATTTTATAATACATTAAGAAAATTTAAAAAAAATTCCAAAGACAGTAATAAAAATAGTAGAACGGGAATTTATTGAGTTCAGGGACATGATTCATAGCAATGTGCCTGGTATATGATGGGCACTTCAAAGGCTTTATGAAAGCATGCTGGAAAAAAAAGGAAAAACAAGATGAACCGAGATATTCCCAGAAAACAAATCACTAAGGATACACAAAAACATTGCAGAAATGGTAAATTGGAATCAACATTTGTAGACAATCCTCTCTACCAAACCTATTTTTTGGACCTGTACTGAGGTTATAACCAAGATGCACAAGAGGTGGCAGCAGAGAAGCACATGTAACTGAGATCATTATTGTATGTACTATGGAGCAAGTTCCAGCAAACTTCAGAGGATTGAAATGATATCAAGTATGTCTCTTGCTTTTACTACACTTAACGTTGAAAAAGTAGCAAACAGTTACAAGAAGTTCCTTATTTTTACATGCTATAAAAGTATCTCCAGATAGCCTTGGATTCAACATTGATAGTTAATGCACAACACCCAACTGCTGTATTTTTCCAGGTGAACTGCATTGAGCTTTTATTCCCAAGGTGCACGAGGGGTGGCAGCAGAGAAGCGCACTTAGAAAACACGTACCACAGACAATCCTGTATGATCTTTCAAGCAAGTTTTAACTACCTCAAACCTTTGAAATGATATAAAGCATGTTTCTTGTTGTCATTACACTTAATCTAGTAATCAGAAATAGAAACTAACTAAAAAAAAAACCTTCCTTTTTTAAGTTAAGGAAATTCACTTCTAAATAACCCTCCCTCAAAATCACAATTCAAGTTACAAAATACTTTTGAATTAATGGAAATAAAATCTACATAAAAAACCTATGGAGACCTGGCTGGTTGGCTCAGTAGTAGAGTGTTGGCCTGGAGTGCAGAGGTCCCGGGTTTGATTCCTGGCCAGGGCATACAGGAGAGGCGCCCATCTGCTTTTCCACCCCTCCCCCTCTCCTTCCTCTCTGTCTCTCTCTTCCACTCCCGCAGCTGAGGCTCCATTGGAGCAAAGATGGCCCGGACACTAGGGATGGCTCCTTGGCCTCTGGTTCAAGCGCTAGAGTGGCTCTCGTTGCAAAAGAGCAACACCCCGGAGGGGCAGAGCATCGCTCCCTGGTGGGCGTGCCAGGTGGATCCCGGTCGGGTGTATGCGGGAGTCTGTCTGACTATCTATCTCCGTTTCCAGCTTTGCAAGGGTACAAAAAAAAAACACCTATGGAAATATGTAGTGATGACTAGAAGAAAACCTAAAAATACACAGCCTTTTCATCCATACTAAGATCCAGGATACTAAATAAAATGCAGAGACATTGAAAGAAAAAAATGTTCAAAACCTGAGCAGGCGGTGGAGCAGTGGGTAAAGCATTTGACTAGAATGCGGAGGACCCAGCTTTGAGATCCCATGGTAACCAGCTAGACCGTGGTCTCATCTGGTTTGAACAAAGCTCACTAGATTGAGCCTAAGGTCGCTGACTGAAGCAAGGGGTCACTCGGTCCGCTGTAGCCCCCCATTCAAGGCACATATGAAAGAGCAATCAATGAACAACTAAGGTGTCACAACAAAAAAACGGATGATTGATCTGTGACCTGGCACATAATAAAAAACTCTCTACATTCCTGTCTGTCTGTTTCTATCTATCCCTCTCACTGACTCTCTCCCTGTCTCTGTAAAAAAAAAAGAAAAAGAAAAAAAGAAATGTTCACAGATATTTGGAGGGTGTAAAAAGGTGAGTGTATAAGACTCACCTTTTTAAAAATGTGGGTTTTGAAAACTGGGTGTAGTATTTTTTACTTGAATTTTCTGTTTCTTGGCATTTGTTATCATATTCTCAAATTTTGTGCTGCAAAAATAAAGTTGTCTTATGCAGGGAGGCTTCTTATACATGTGGAAATAGGGTACTTTACAACCTTACCACTTATGTCCTCTTTGGGTGAGATTTTGAAAAACATAATTCATTCTTCTATTCAATTTGAGCTGCAAAAACAACAACAAAAAATCCATTGTCAATTTTTCTTTTATTTAATTATTGTTGTTACAGGGAGGAAGAGGAAGGAAACAGACAGACAGGTAGACATAAACATAAATCTGTTTCTGTTTGTGCCTTGACCCAGGACCAAACTTATGACATTAGTGTATGACTGTGTTGTTCTAACTACTGAGCACTCTGGAGAGAGCAAGCCATTGTCTTTTGAAGGAAAAAATAACTAGAGAATACTTGAAAAAATAAAATAATTAATTTAATTAAACAATAATTAATTAATTAAATAATTAATTAAAATAATTAATTAAAAATGAAATAATAATTTAGTCTGCTGTGGTGACAAAACCAGAAGAGTATTTCTTGCTCTTGACAGTTAGAGGCATAAAAACTATTTCTAATTGTTTAGCATGAAGTGACACTTTTCCTAACAAGGACTTTTTCTTGTGCCATGGCAGCAATACAAACTGAGAGATCTCCAAACTTTGGACATCAGAATTTATCGGAGCCTCGGTCATCACTTACAAGCTAGTATCTTTGGGTCACAGAACACTTCCCAGTGTCTTTGTTTCATCACTTGTAAATTTTCTCAGTTTTATAGGTGAGAACAAGCATTTCTGAAGAACTGAAACTTATGTCTCTACTCTGCCTTTGGATAAACTGATATAATGAATCTCACCATGATCAAGAAAAACTGGAACCAAAGACATTGCACTACCAAATCCAGTGCTTGTCACAACTTATAATTATTTTATATATATATTTCTTTCCTCTGTCTACCTCATGACAGTGTACTGTTATTCATAAAGTTAGAACGTGAGTGTGTCTCATTCACTATAGGCAAACAGTATCGAGCACAGTGCCTGGAACATAATAGAAATAATATAAGTGTGTACTGAATGAATGAATTATTAGTCATTTGCATATGTAAACAGATATCCAAAAATGACAAACACAGTAGACAGAGAGGGATATGTACATGTAAAATGCACCTCTATGCACACTGATGTACACACACCCAATGTACCTGATTACATATAGATAGAGAAATATAATAGGTATACAAAGAATATGGAAAGAAATTGTCCTAATATTATCAATAGGTATCTCTGTATAAAAATTTGTTGTTTTGTTTTTCTTATCATTTCTTCTAGCACTTGTGCAATAAGAATACATTTTTCTAATAAAAAAGCTGTTAAAATTCTACATACTTGTCAAATCAAAGTACATCATAATTTACAATACATTAAGAAGATTAAGTAAAAGAAGTTCAAAATATAGAAGTAAAAATATTAGAATGGGAAATCATTGAGTGCAGAAACATGAGTTCCTAGCACAGAGCCTGATATATGATGGCCACTTTCAAAGGCTTTATGACAGCATGGTTGGAAGAAAAGAAGAAAAACAAGATGAACTGAGAGATTCCCAGAAAACAAACCATAAAAATACACAAAAACTTTACAGAAAGAGCAAATTGAAATCAACGTTTGTAGACAATCCTCTATAGCAAATCTTTCCTTTGGACCTGTATTGAGGCGTGATTCCCAAGATGCACACGAGGTGGCAGCAGAGAAGCACATGTAACAGAGACCAATATTGTTGGTGCTATAAAGCAGGTTTCAGCAAACTTCAGAGGATTGAAATGATATCAAGTATGTCTCTTGCTTTCACTACATTTAAGGTTGAAACAAGTAGCAAACAGTAACTTGAAATTCCTTATATTTACAAGTTATAAAAGTATGTTCCAGATAGCCTTGGATTCAACCTTAATAGATAACACACAACACCCAACTGCTGTATTTTTCTAGGTGAACTGATTTGAGTTGTTATTCTCAAGGTGCACACGAGGTGGCGGCTGAGAAGCACACTTGGAAAACAATTACCACAGACATTTCTGTATTCTCTTTCAAGCAAGTTTAAAATACATCAAACCTTTAAAATAATACAAAGCATTATTCTTGTTGTCATTACACTTAATCTAATAATCAGTGATACAAACTGACTAAAAAATGCTTCTTTTTTTAAGTTACAGAAATTCACTTCTAAATAACCCCCTCTCAAAATCATAATTCAAGTTACAAAATACTTTAAAGCTAATGGAAATAAAAGATACATAAGAAAACCTATGGAAATTGTAGTGATGAATACATTTCAGGGGAAGAAACCCTTAAAATATACAGCCTATCCACCCATACTAAGAACCAAGACACTAAATAAAATCCAGAGAAAATAAAAGAAAAAAATGTTCACAGACTGAACAAGCGGTGCCGCAGTGCGTACTAGATTTAACTGGAATGTGCAGGACCGAGGTTTGAGGTCCCAAAGTTGGCAGCTAGAGCTTAGGCTCACCTGATTTGATCAAAGCTCACCAGCATGAGCCCAAGGTCGCTAGCTCGAGCATGGGGACACTCAGTCAGCTGTAGACCCCTGGTCAAGGCACATATGAGAGAGCACTCAATGAACAACTAATGATTGATACTTGACTTGCACATAATAAAAAAAACTCCATTCCTGTCTGTCTGTCGCTATCTCTCTCTCTCTCTGACTCTCTCCCTGTCTCTGTAAAAAAAAAAAAAGAAAAAATGTTCACAAGGACATTTGGCGGGTGTATACCATATTTACTCATGCATAAGAATCACCTTTTTTAAAATGTGGGGTTTGAAAACTGGGCGCATCTTATACAGCCATTGTAGTGTTTTCTACTTTTATTTCCTGTTTATTCGCATTTGTTATAATTTTCTCAAAACTTCTGCATCAAAATTAAGGTGCATCGTATACAGGGAGGCTTCTTATACATGGGGAAATATGGTACTTTACAACCTTACCACTTATTTCATCTTGGAATGAAATTTTGAAAAATATCATTCATTCCTCTAAGCAATTTAAGGTGCAAAAACAACAACAAAAAAATCCATTGTCGCCCTGTCCGGTTGGCTCAGCAGTAGAGCGTCGGCCTAGTGTGCGGAGGACCCGGGTTTGATTCCCGGCCAGGGCACATAGGAGAAGCGCCCATTTGCTTCTCCACCCCTCCGCCGCACTTTCCTCTCTGTCTCTCTCTTCCCCTCCCGCAGCCAAGGCTCCATTGGAGCAAAGATGGCCCGGGCGCTGGGGATGGCTCTGTGGCCTCTGCCTCAGGCGCTAGAGTGGCTCTGGTCACAACATGGTGACGCCCAGGATGGGCAGAGCATCGCCCCCTGGTGGGAAGAGCGTCGCCCCTGGTGGGCGTGCCGGGTGGATCCCGGTCGGGCGCATGCGGGAGTCTGTCTGACTGTCTCTCCCCGTTTCCATCTTCAGAAAAATGAAAAAAAAATCCATTGTCATTTTTTTTAATTTAATTATTAATGTTAGATGGAGGAAGAGGGGAGAAATAGACAGACGGATAGCCAGAAACATCAATTTGATTCTGTATGTGCCTTGACCCAGGACCAAACCTATGATGTTAGTGTATGGGTGTGATGCTCAAATTACTGAACTCTCAGGTGAGAGTAATACATTGTCTTTTGTGTGAAAAAATTACTAGAGAATACCTGAGGTAATTACAAAATAAAATAATAATCTAGTCTGCTGTGGTGACAACACCAGAAGACTTTTTTTGCTCTTGACAGTCAGGGGCATAAACACTATTTCTAATTGTTCATCACAAAGTGACCCCTTTTTTAACATGCACTTTTTCCTGTGCCATGGCAGCAGTCCAGACTAAGAGACCTCCTAAAATTTGGACATCAGAATGTATGTGAGCCTTTGTAACCACTTACAAGCTAGGTTCTTTGGTCACAGACACGTTCCAGGGTCTTTGTTTCATCATCAGTAAATTTTCTGTTATATAGCTGAGAACATGCATTGCTGAAGAACAGACACTTATGTCTCAGCTCTGCCTTCTGACAAACAGATATACTGAACCTCACCACATTCAATGAAAACTGGGACCAAAGACATTGCACTACCAAATCTAGTGCTTGTCACAACTTATAATTATTTTATTTATGTATATTTTTTCTTCCTCTGTCTACCCCATGACAGTGTATTATTCATAAAGACAGAAACTGAGTCTGTCTCATTCACAATAGTAACCAGTGTCGAGCACAGTGCCTGGCATATAATAGAAATACAAAAATTATTTACGGAATGAATGAATAAATAGTCATTTGCATACATACAAAGATATTCAGAAATGACAGCAAATGTGGACACAGACAGATATGCTCACGTGCAATGCACATCTATGCACACAGATGTACACACACCCAATATACCTGAGTATATATAGATAAAGAAATATAATAGGTACACAAAGAATAAAAAAAGAAAATGTCATAATATTAACAGTAGATATTTCTGTATGAAAATTTGTAGTTTTGTTTTTCTTATCACTTTTTTTGCACTTCTGCAGAAATAATACAATTTTATAATAAAATAGCTGTTAAAATTCAACATACTTGTCAAATCAAAGCACATCCTATTTTACAATACATTAAGAAGATTTAAATAAAAGTAGTTCAATAGACAGAAGTAAAAATATTATAATGGGAAGTCATTGAGTGCAGGGACATGAGTTCCTAGCACAGTGCCTGGTATATGATGGGCACTTTAAAAGTCTTTATTAAGGCATGGCTGGATAAAAGAAGAAAAACAAAATGAACCGATCAATTCCCAAAAAACCCTAAGAATACACAAAAACTTTACGGAAATGGCAATTTGGAATCAAAGTTTATAGACAATCCTCTCTACCAAACCTTTTCTTTGGACCTGTAGTGAGGCGTGACTCTCAAGATGCATACGAGGTGGCAGCAGAAAAGCACAGGTAACAGAGACAATTATTGTATGTGCTACAAAACAAGTTCCAGCAAACTTCAGAGGATTGAAATGATATCAAGTATGTCTCTTCCTTTCACTACAGTTAACGTTGAAACAACTAGCAAAAAGTATCTAGAAATATCTTATATTTACAAGTAATAAAAGTATCTTATAGATACTCTTGGATTCAACAGTGATAGATAACACACAACACCCAACTGCTGTATTTTTCCAGGTGAACTGCTCTGAGCTGTTATTCCCAAGATGCACAGGGCGTGGCAGCAGAGAAGCACACTTGGAAAACATTTAAAATAGACATCCTGTAGGTTCTTTCAAGCAAGTTTCAAATATCTAATACCTTTGAAATGATATAAAGCATGTTTCTTGTTGTCATTACACTTAATCTAGTAATCAGTAATAGAAACTAAATAAAAAAACACTTTCTTTTTTAAGTTAAGAAAATTCAATCCTAAATAACCCTTCTCAAAATCACAATTCAAGTTACAAAATACTTTAAAATTAATGAAAATAAAAACTACATCAGAAAACCTATGAAAAAATGTAGTGATGAATACAATTCAGGGGAAGAAAACCTTAAAATACATAGCCTTTCCACCCATACTAAGAACCAAGCACTCAATAAAATCCAGAGAAAATTTAAAAAAAGTGTTTACAGACTGAACAGGCTGTTGCGCAATGTGTAGAACATTTGACTGGAATGAGGAGGACTCAGTTTTGAGATCCCAAATTCACCAGCTAGAGCGTGGGCTCATCTGGTTTGAGCAAATCTCACCATCTTGAGCCCAAGGTCGCTGGCTCGATCATGGGTCACTCGGTCAACTGTAGCCCCCTGTCAAGACACATATAAGAGAGCAGAAAATGAACAACTAAGGTGTCACAACGAAAAACTGATGATTGATCTTTGACTTGCACAAAATAAAAAAACTCTCCATTCCTGTCTGTCTGTTGCTATCTATCCCTCTCTGATTCTCTCCCTGTTTCTGTAAAAAAAAAATAAAAAAAAAATAAAAAGAAAAAAAATGTTCACAGAGACATTTGGAGGGTGTATACCATATTTACCCATGTATAAGACTCACCTTTTTTAAAATGTCGGGTTTGAAAACTGGGAGCTTCGTATGCAGCCGTTGTAGTATTTTTTACTTGCATTTTCTGTTTATTCGCATTTGTTATAATTTTCTCAAAATTTTTGTCCCAACATTAAGGTGTGTCTTATATATGAAGGTTTCTTATACATGGGGAAATATGATACTTTACAACCTTACCACTTATTTTCTCTTGGGGTGAGATTTTGAAAAAAATAATTCATTCCTCTATACAATTTTTTTTAAATATTTTTTCTGAAGCTGGAAACGGGGATAGACAGTCAGACAGACTCCCGCATGCGCCCGACCGGGATCCACCCAGCACACCCAGCAGGGGCGAAGCTCTGCCTACCAGGGGGCGATGCTCTGCCCACCAGGGGGCAATACTCTGCCCCTCCAGGGCGTCGCTCTGCCGCGACCAGAGCCACTCCAGCGCCTGGGGCAGAGGCCAAGGAGCCATCCCCAGCGCCCGGGCCATCCTTGCTCCAATGGAGCCCTGGCTGCAGGAGGGGAAGAGAGAGACAGAGAGGAAGGAGGGGGTGGGGGTGGAGAAGAAAATGGGCACCTCTCCTATGTGCACTGGCCGAGAATCGAACCCGGGTATCCCGCACGCCAGGCCGATGCTCTACCGCTGAGCCAACTGGCCAGGGCTCCTCTATACAATTTAAGCTGCAAAAACAACAATAAAAAAGCCATTGTCATTTTTTCTTTTATTTAATTATTAATGTTAGATGGAGGAAAGGGGGAAACAGACAGATGGATAGTCAGAAGCAGCATTCTGATTCTGTATGTGCCTTAACCAAGGACAAAACTTATGACATTCGTGTATGGGTGTGCTGCTCTAACTACTGACCTCTCAGGTGAACGTAATCCATTGTTTTTTGCGGGAAAAAATTATTAGAGTATACCTGAGGTAATTTAAAAATAAAATAATAATTTAGTTCGCTGTGGTGAAAACTCCAGAAGATTTTTCTTTGCTCTTTACAGTCAGGGGAATAAGCACTGTTTTTAATTGTTTAGCACAAAGTGAATATTTTTTTAACTTGCACTTTTTTGTGTGCCATAGCTGCAGTCCAGACTGAGAGATCTCTTAAACTTTGATATCAGAATTTATTTGAGCCTTGGTCACCAATTACAAGCGAGGTTATATGGTCACAAAACTTCTCCCATGGTCTTTCTTTCATCACATGTAAATTATTTCAGTTTTATAGCTGAAAATACGCATTGCTGAAGAACTGAGGCTTATGTCTCAGCTCTGCCTTCCTGGAAACTGATATACTGAACCTCGCCATGGTCGATCAAAATGGGGTCCAAAGATAGTGCACTACCATATCCAGTGCATGTCACAACTTAAATTATTTTATTTATGTTTAATTTTTTTCCTCTGTTTACTCCATAACAGTGACGTATTCATAAAGACAAAAATTGAGTCTGTCTCATTCAAAATAAACAACCAGTTTTGAGCACAGTGCCTGGCACATAATAGAAATACAATAAGTGTTTATTAAATAAATGAATAAATAGTCATTTGCATACATACACAGATATACACAAATGACAGACACTGTACACACAGAGAGATATGCTCTTGGGCAATGTGCAACTATGCACACAGATGTACACACACCCAATGTTCTTGATTACATATAGATAAAGAAATATAATAGCTACACAAAGAATATGGAAAGAAAATGTCATAATATTAACAGTAGATATCTCTGTATGAAAATTTGTTGTTTTGTTTTTCTTATCAATTTTTTCTGCACTTCTGCAATAAGAATACATTTTTTAAATAAAAAAGCTGTTAAAATTCAACATACTTGTCAAATCAAAGCACCTCCTATTTTACAATACATTAAGAAGATTTAAATAAAAGAAGTTAAAAAGACAGAAGTAAAAATAGCAGAATAGGAAGTCATTGCGTGCAGGGTAATCAGTTCCTAACACAGTGCCTGGTACATGATGGGCACTTTCATAAGCTTTATGAAAGAATGGCTGGAAGGAGAAAAGAATAACAAGAAGAACCGGTCGATTTCCAGAAAACTAATCACTAAGGATACACAAAATCTTTAAAGAAAGGGCAAATTAAAATCAACGTTTGTAGAGAATCCTCTCTACCAAAATTTTCCTTTGGACCTGTACTGAGCCGTGATTCTTGATATGAACACGAGGTGGCAGAAGAGAAGCACATGTAACAGAGAACATTATTGTATGTGCTATGGAGCAAGTTTCAGCAAACTACAGATGATTGAAATGATATCAAGTATGTCTCTTGCTTTCACTATAGTTAACGTTGAAACAAGTAGCAAACAGTTACTAGAAATTCCTTATATTTACAAGCTCTAAAGGTATGTTCTGGATAGCCTTGGATTCAACATTGATAGATAAACACAACACCCAACAGGTGAACTGCTTTGATCTGTTATTCCCAAGGTGCACACACGGTGGCAGCAGAGAAACGCAATTGGAAAACATTTAACTTGAATTGTGATTTTGAGGAGGGGTTATTTAGGAGTGAATTTATTAACTTAAAAAAGGAAGGGTTTTTTAGTTAATTTCTGTTACTGATTACTAGAATAAGTCTACAGGTCGAAAGGAAATGTTTGGTGGAAAGTATTGTCTACAAACGTTGACTCCAATTTGCAGTTTCTCTAAAGTTTTTGTGTACTCTTAGTGGTTTGTTTTTTTGGAATCTCTAGGTTCATCTTGTTTTTCTTCTTTTCTTCCAGCCATGCTTTCATAAAACCTTTGATAGTGCCTTTCATATACCAGGCTCTGTGCTAGGAACTCATGTTCCTGCACTCAAAGACTTCCCATTCTACTATTTTTCCTTCTGTCTTTTGAACTTCTTTTATTTAAAACTTCTTAATGTATTGTGAAATATGATGTGCTTTGATTTGACAAGTATGTTGAATTTTAACAGCTTTTTTATTTAAAAAATGTATTCTTATTGCAGAAGTGCAGAAAAAATTGATAAGAAAAACAAAACAAATTTTCATACAGAAATATCTACTGTTAATATTATGACATTTTCTTTCCATATTTTTTGTGTACCTATTATATTTCTCTTTCTATTTGCACTCAGGACATTGGGTGTGTGTACATCTGTGCACATATGTGCATTGCACATGAGCATATGTCACTGAGTCAACAGTGTCTGTCATTTGTGGATATCTGTGTATGTATGCAAATGACTATTTATTCATTCATTCAGTAAACACTTATGGGCCAGAAACTGTGCTCCACACTGGTTGCCTACAGTGAATGAGACAAACTCACTTTCTGTCTTTATGAATACTACACTGTCATGGAGTAGACAAAGGAATTAAAAATATACATAAATAAAATAATTATAAGTTGTGACAAGCACTGAATTTGGTAGTGCAATATCTTTAGTCCCAGTTTTGATTTATCAAGGCGAGGTTAAGTATATCAGTTCCTAGGAAGGCAGAGCTGAGACATAAGTCTCAGTTCTTCAGCAATGCGTGTTCTCACCTATAAAACTGAGAAAATTTACAAGTTATGAAACAAAACCCTGGGAAGTGTTCTGTGTCCAAAAGAACGTAGCTTGTAAGTTGTGACACAGGCACAGATAAATTCTGATGTCCATAGTTTAGGAGGTCTCTCAGTGTGGACTGCTGCCAAGACACAAGAAAAACTGCATGTCAGGAAATAGGTCACTTTTTGATAAACAATTAGAAATGGTGTTTATGCCCTTGACTCTCAAGATCAAAAAATGTATTCTGGTGTTGTCACCACAGCAGAGTTGTTTATTATTTATTATTTAATTACTTCAGATTTTCTCTAGTAATTTTCTCCCACAAAATACAATGGCTTGTGAAGAAGGAGAGAGGGGTTGGGGGAAGGGAGGGGCACAAAGAAAACCAGATAGAAGTTGACAGAATACAATTTAACTTTGGGAGTGGGGTATACAGCACAATCAAATGTCAAAATAATCTAGAGATGTTTTCTCTCAACATATGTACCCTGATTTATCAATGTCACTGCATTAAATTTAATAAATAAATTAAAAAAAAGACAATGGCTTGCTCTCACCAGAAAGCTCAGTAGTTAGAGCATCACACCCATACAATAATGTCATAGGTTTGGTCCTGCGTCAAAGCACATACAGAAACAGATTGATGTTTCTGACTATCTATCTGTCTGTTTCCCTCTTCTTCTGACCTCTAACATTAATAATTAAATAAAAGAAAAAATGAAATTGGCTTTTTTGTTGTTGTTTCTTAGCCTCAATTGCTTAGAAGAATGAATTATGTTTTTCAAAATCTCACCCCAAGATAAAATAAGTGGTAAGGTTGTAAAGTACCATATTTACCCATGTATATAATATCTCCCTGTATAAGACGCACCTTAATTTTGGGGCACAAAATTTGAGAAAATGATAACATATGCGAATAAACTGGAAATTCAAGTAAAACATACTACAACCATTGTATAAGAGGCAACCAGTTTTCAAACCACACATTTTACAAAAAAGATGGGTCTTATACATGGGAAATATGGTATACACCCTACAAATGTTTCTGTGAATATTATTTTTCTTTTTTTTTAACAGAGAAAGGGATAGAGTCAGAGAGAAGGATAGATAGCGACAGACAGACAGAAATTGAGAGAGTTTTTTTATTATGTGTCTGGTAACAGATCAATCATCATTTTTTGTTGTGACAATTTAGCTGTTCATTGACTGCTCTTTCATATGTGCCTTGAACAGGGGGCTACAGCTGAACGAGTGACCCGTTGCTCTAGCCAGCCACCTTGGGCTCAAGCTGGTGAGCTTTGTTCAAACCAAATGAGCCCCCACTCAAGCTAGCAACCTTAGGATCTTAAACTTGGGTCCTCCGCATTCCAGTAAAATGATCTATCCACTACGCCACCACCTGCTCAGACTGTGAACATTTTTTTCTTTTAATATCTCTGGATTTTATTTAGTATCCTGGTTCTTAGTATGAGTGGAAAGGCTGTGTTTTTGAAGGGTTTTTCCCCCTAAAATATATTCATCACTTCATTTTTATAGGTTTTCTTATGTAGTTTTAATTTCCATTAATTTTAAAGTATTTTGTAACTTGAATTGTGATTTTGAGTGGGGTCTGTTTAGGAGTGAATCTCCTTACCTGAAAAACAGAAGGATTTTTTAGTTAGTTTCTATTACTTATTACTAGTGTAAGTGTAATGACAACAAGAAACATGCTTTATATCATTTCAAAAGTTTGAGGTAGTTGAAACTTGCTTGAAAGAACATACAGGATTGTCTGTGGTAAATGTTTTCCAAGTGCACTTCTCTGCTGCCACCTCATGTGCACCTTGGGAATAACAGCTCAGAGCAGTTCATCTGGAAAAATACAGCAGTTGAGTGTTGTGCGTTATTTATCAATGTTGAATCTAAGGCTACCTAGAAGATACATTTATAATTTGAAAATATAAGAAATTTCTGGTTACTGTTTGATTTTTGTTTCAACGTTAACTGTAGTGAAAGGAAGAGACATACTAGATATCCTTTCAGTCCTCTGAAGTGTGCAGGAACTTGCTCCATAGCACATACAATAATGGTCTCTGATACATGTACTTCTCTGCTGCCTCATCATGTGCATCTTGAGAATCACGCCTCAGTACGATCCAAAGGAAGTTTTGGTAGAGAGGATTTTCCACAAATGTTGATTCCAGTTTGCCATTTTTGTAAACTTTTCTGTATCCTTAGTGATTTGTTTTCTATGAATGTATTGTTTCTGTGTGTGTGTGTGTTTGTGTTTGTGTTTGTGTGTGTGTGTTACAGAGACAGAGAGAAATAGTGAGAAGGACAGATAGTGACAGAAATGAGAAGCTTCAATATTTTATTATGGCTTCTTCGTCTCCTTAGTTGTTCATTATTGCTTTCTCATATGTGCCTTTGCGGGGAGCATGGAGATTTTCAGCAGAGAGAGTGACCCCTTGCTCAAGCCAGCAACCATAGGTGTCATGTTTATGATCCCATGCTCAATACAACGACTCTGTGCACTCAAGCTAGTGAGCCCGTGCTCAAGCAAGCAACTGTGAGATTTGAACCTGTTCCTCTGTTTCCTAGTGCAAATCTATATCCACTGCACCACTGTTTGCTTAGGTGGGACGTATTAGTTCTGAAAGAGGCATGCTCAGTCTGAAAGTGGAACAGCATTGTTTTAAATCTGTTATGATTATGCATTTGATTATTGTTTCTTGTTGCTCTGTTCTATATTGAAAAATTTATGTTTTTGAGCACAGACCAATTTGGAACTCCCTAGTTAACTGAAGTCACTGATACGAACTGCTGTGCATTTCTGTTAGTGCATTTTGCCCTCAAGTGTACTGTATGCTATTATATAATTTTGTATGTAATACAGATAACTTTGAAAGGAGGTTTACAATTGTTATATGGAAACAAAACAATTGTTCATAAATAATAATCCCAAAAATAACTGTTGACATACTAAAAAATGTAAACTTCCCTTTGTACCACCTGTGTGCCTTTACCCATTCTTTCATTTTCAATCTCTTTGTACCTTTATCAGAGGTGGATTTACCAGTGGGAACACTTTGCATGTACCCTGGGCTCCTACTTCTGAAGGGCCTCGCAAATGCCCAAAATGACAGGTTTTTCTTATGAAAACAGGCACAGAATTTTTTCTGCACCTGAGGCCTCAACCAAACTTAAGCCATCTCTGTCCTCTATGTTTTAGGATTTAGGTGACTCCATGTCCTATATTAGTAATTAATAGTCATTAAAATCTTAATGGAATAGATTTTGGTAAAGGTTTTGATATAAGGCTCCAATATTTTTATTTACATTTTTCACAGTATTTATTATATAATGCATATTGTTTCCATGCAAGTAAAAAGATATCTCAAACAAAATTTTCATATGGATATGCAGGTATTACTGGGCACTTTTTTGTCATTTGGTCTATTTATGTGTCATTACCCTACTGTTTTATTTATTGTATCTTCATAATGGAATGCACATCTTGTCTAGTTTTACAAGCTTCTGTGTTTTATTTTGCTTTTCAGAATTGTCCTTGCATTGCGGTTGCTTATTGTTCTCCATTCTGTTCACTTACTGTCTGTCATTAAGACCCTCCCTCAGCCCAGGCTCATGACAATCCAAAGTGTCAGCATACACTGCAATTGTCCCAACCTGGATGAAAAAACACATGTTCAAAGATTATTCTGGAACCGGAATTATTGGACTGGTAATGTAGAAACCACAGCCCATTAATGCAATGCATTAACCTCTGAAGATTGAGGAGTAATATAGTTATACACGAATGAATACATAGGGTTACAATGTTTTCTGTGTTCTTCTTCAGGTCTCATTGTAATGATATGGGGAAAATATTTGCTCACATTCTAGAATTTAAATCAGGACTTATTCAATGAGTCAGCTCTGGAATGACCATCTTTTCTGTTAGGTTGAATGTGAAACCTCCCAATTAACTTTCCTAATGACCAGGTAAGATAGGGAGCAAGGAAAATGTAGAGGGGCTTTAAGGAATTTGGTTTCCCTATGTAGCCTCCTATGAGCAGGAAGTTATTTGTTCCAGGAAAGCCAGAGCGCCAAGTGACTTTCCATTCCCATCCTGAGGAAGTAAAGAGTGAGACCAATCATACATGACTAAAGGCAGTTGCACGTCCAGGGAAGGTCTCAAGTACATAATGCTTGGCCCTCCTGCAGCTTTCTGCAGGTCAGGATAGAGACAGCAGATAATTTGGTGTTATGTCTCAGAAAAAGCAAGAGAAATCTAATTAGTTTCTCAAAACTAAATAATATAACTGGACATTGAATTCAGCTTGTTAGTTTCTCATGAATGATGTTATGTTTCTGCTTAATAAATTGAAGAGCTAATTTCTTTGAGGCACCTCAGTCCTGGAGAGATTATTGTCCTTCACTTGCAGTATTGTTGCAGCCTCATTACTTTGTGACTCCTTTACATAAAACCCAAAGAACAATAACAAATGTCACTTAAACAGGGGACATGAGGAGGAAATAAGCCTTCAAGACTGCTCTTGGATTTCATTCCAAGGGAATCAGAGAGATTTATGGGGACAGGTAAGTCTCTAATATGGAACAGTGGAGCAATAAAAAATTTTCCATAAAGTGACTATGAAGCCTATGCCTATTCGCAGTTTGCTGGCCGAGAAACATAGGAGATGCAACTACCAATTGATGCTTGTGCTCCTTTCCACCCTTCCATGTCTTCTCTTTCTAAACATAATAAATAAAAAATTTTTAATTTAATTAAATTTTAAAAATATATGTTTTAAAAATTAATTTTTACAGAGACCCGAGTAAAGCCGCATTAATTATGGCTATGTCTTGGGAATCTCAAATTAGTTGCCAGGAAAGAGTTTAGGGGAATCAGCACAGTGTCCTGTGGGTCGGAACCCTCTGTGCCATAACTACTTTGCTTCTAGAGAAGGTCAAGAGCAAGTCATAATAATGGTGGAGGTTATGAGAACTGAGTCCTTCTGCCCTTTTTCTCTGGATGACTGCCCTTATCATGTGGCCCCTCAGTGTTTCTTCTCAGACTGTGGTTTCCAAGGAATGAAGAGGTATTGTGAGTGCAAGGACTGGGAGAGTGTCCATGGCTAAGCTTTTCTTCCAGGTTCTTGGTCAGATAAGTTTATTATTGGCCTGGATGTCAGCTGGGAATGGAAAGGACAGAGTGGAGGGGGGCCATCCTGAGCTCCAAGGTCACACATGCTATGTGGTGTTGGCTGCAGAGAGGAGAGACCTGATAGAAATGTTGTATGAGACATGGGTGAAAAAGCCACAGAGGAAAAGTGCTGGGCACATGGTTGGCAGGACCTAATGAGCACCGTTTATCTGAATCCTCACAGCCACTTGAGTCAGAGTAGTTTTCCCATTTGACAGAGTAGGAGACTGAGTTTTTATTTATTTGCTTGTAGATGTTGGAACCAGAAGTCAGCTCTCGTGTTAATTCTGAGCCTGTAGGAAACTTCTGTCAGGTTAAGCCTCAAAAAAAGGACACATTGGTAGAAGCAAACCAGTGCTCTGGACTGAAAAACATATTTTAAAATGCCATCAGACAGGGAGGGGGTAGAAGTGGGCAGGACAAGTTAAAGGGATCTGTTGATGGTTCAGCACCTGGGAATGGCCAGGCCACCTCCTTGCTCGCCTCCTATTCTATCTTATCCTATCCCATTTTCTGCCAAATTTCCACCCCAACTTCACCTTGGTTGAGGGCTTGACAAGTTGGACCATTAGCTTATATGCAGGTGTTCTTAAAAAGATCAGTATGCAAAAATTGCGAGAACTAATTGATGGCTGTATGTGTTCAGGATACCATGTGTGTACACTCTTTTGGCAGATCCTGGACCATCGTTTCTGGGTTTTGAATTAGGATAGAATAGGTTTTAAGTTCAAATATTTGTGAAATGCAGATAACAATCATCCCGCTCTCATTTGGAAAGTGGGAACATTAAGTGAGGTGAGGCAGGTGAGGGTCAAAATATTAGAATGAATAGCAGTTCTGGATTCTTAGTCAATGCTTTTGGCAGAAAAAATGTTCTCTGTTGCCCTTTTTTTTACTTTAAAATTTTATTTTTTTAATTTTTTATTTTTATTGAATCTAGAGAGAGAAATAGGGGTAAAGGTGAGACAGAAATATCAATCTGTTTCTGTATGTGCCTCAACCAAAGACAGAACCAACCATCTGTGCACTTCAAGGCAATGCTCCAGCCAAGAAAGCCATCAAGCCAGGACGATTGTTGCTGCGGTTTGCACATATTTAGGTTAACTCAGCCAATGGGTTCAAGCAAGCAACCTTGGAATCATATTGCTGATCCCATAATTGAGCTAGTAACCATGAGGTTTTTAATGAGGCACCTCAGTGTTTCTGGTTGATGCTCTATCTACTGTACCACTACTGGTCAGGCTGCCGTGTTATACTTTAGATCCTCAGATCTTTTTTATGTTATAGCAGAAAGTTTGTACTCTTGTGGGGTCTCTGGCTTCAGTGTGGGATCATAGACATGACCCCATGGCTGCTGGCTTGAGCACAAGGTCAGTGGCTTGAGAAAGAGGTCACTCACTCCACTGTAGCCTCCCTATCAACACATATGAGAAAGCAATCAGTGAACAACTAAGGTGCCGCAATGAAGAATTGTTCTTTCTCATCTCTCTCTTTTCCTGCCCGTCTATCCCTATGTGTCCTTCTCTCTAACTCTCTCTCTCTTTCTGTCACAAAAAAGAAAAATAAATTACTTGTTTGATCATATGTTTTAATGTCCTGATGAACTGTGCAGTAATAATTTGGTTATTTTGGCCTAACAAAGTCAATTTGAACACCATTGTAAGATTTTCCTAAAAATCCATTACTTTTTTTCCAACACATACATTCTGATATGGATGAATATTAGTAAAAATGTCACAGATGACTTATGTCACTTGAATTTTCCTTTTAAAAGTATGTGTGTAATTTATGTATTTCCTTGTTTATATCTTCATCAATTTGAGTTGATATATACTTTTTAGAATTAAAACAGTTGATGAAGAAGTACTGTATAATAACTTTCTTGAAAAGATGTGCTTCTTTCATGGTTTTATTAATCTTCAAATGCCTATGAGTACAAATTTTCATATAGAAAGAGCCCCCTTAGGTTTTATGGCACTAAGCTTAGTCTATTGATTGTACACATACTCTCCATTACCATCATGAGATTTGCTTTAGTTATAAAGGCTTTGCCAGATCACTTTTTAATAATGAGAACAAATGGAAAGACCAGCAAGGACTCAATGGGGACTGAAAGTGGAGATTCATAATTCTTCTTAGAAGCCTATTAAGTGTAAAATGACCCTCTGAGAAAGGTAAGCTTGGTCAAGGGCAAGCAGGACATTTCTTCTGGCTGACAATGACAAGAACTCTTGTAATGCTGCAAAGTGGCACAGACTTCGATGATTTGAAAATCAAATGTCATCACTGAGACTTTAGAACTCTGTGTCATGGAAGAAGCCAAGCGTGGCCACTGTCATAATCTGTTCTCGTAAGCAGTTATATTTCTTACTATAAAGTAATATACTGGCTTTTTACAGATAATTTTCCTTTTCCCTTTCATGATCTGAACAAAGCAGGATTTGTGATTCAATGAAGATTCTTGATGTGTACCCATGACAGAATAGCCTTAGGAACTGGCTGGCTTTCTGTCAGCACAGTGGTACAGGACCTTAACTGATAAGATTAAAGCTTGCTGATGATACATTTAGCTTCAGGTATAAAAATGTCAAGATAAAAACTACTCAAAGTTTTTAGGTAATGATGACTGGTAATTTAACCTACTTTTATCCACCCCTGCCTTTTGGGGGTTGACACTTTAGGGGACAGACCCTATGATGTAATGTAGTGGGACTGCTCTGGAAGGATTCAGGCACTCAGTCTCTTATATCCATTCTATCATAAGTCTTCAAAAATGACTCCCACTTTTCTAGGATCAAACATAATGAATTCATCTTGCCTAATTCCTTCCTATTGTAAGATATTTTGGTGTCTATATATTTCTCTGTCCTAGAGTTAGAAAGAATAAAGTGATGTGGGATAGTGTGCAAATATTTATGAAAGAAGAAATGGTGTACAAAATATATAAAGAGAGAGACAATCTGCTTTCTAATTGCTTGAAGAATATTGACAAGTGTTTATTTAGTTGAACCCAATAACAAACTTAGTGGGGCTTAAAGTGACTTAAAGTGACTTAGTGGGGCTAAAAGTGATTTCAGTTATTATTCATTTACCTGAGTGTTTCCAAGTTGACAATGGTCTAAATCAAAACAGAAAAAAATCTTGGCAATCCTTTGCTGAGAAATCTTAATACTCATTGCCTACTAAGTCTGGAATACATCATGTTGACGGAAAAGAATGCAAACTACAGAAGTCACATTCACAGTACAGTGCTATTATATTTTTGTAATTAAAAATATTAATACTATGTATTGTTTATGGATTATAGCTATGTTGTAGAGTGCCATGCATGAGAATGAGGAACTGACAATTCATAATAGTACTTTGCTGTGGGGTAGGGAAGAAAGAAAATATATTTGATAAAGGCTTCATATGTATTTTTAATATTTTATTTCTCAAGTTTGTGAATGCACAGATGGCCCATTATATTCTCCTAATTTTTTTGTAAAATTTATTTTTAAAAGTTTAATTTAAAAAGATGTGAATGAGAGGATGTGTGATTTTAATGAATATGTTAAATCTTTGCATAAGTCAGTGTTACTATATTTTCCTTCATCTCTACAAGAGTTTTGTGTGAGCAAATGCCAAGCCTAGTTTGTGAGACTGTGAGCGTTCTCTGCTTTGGATGGTCTGGTAGCCTCCTGTCCACCTCAGACTGTGTAGAGTTGGCCATATACAGGCTACTTTTGAACATGTTCTGGACGGCAGCTCCCTATGCACAAGTTAACTGCTTTTTCTTTTTTTTGCGCATGCCAACCCTGGGTGGGGTAAAGTGTTACTTTCTTTGACCAGGAAACTACAGTGAGGCTCAAAGAAATTATTAAACAATAGAATTTTGAGCCACTAAATTCTATTATGGGCTCAGTGATTTTTTCCTTTGATGGTGGAATTAAGGGTGAGAAGGCCACGACCTGGTGCTTCATAAATGGAAGAGTACGGTTGACATATTTTTCACTGAGACTTTTTGTTTTGAGCAGATTCTGAGTGTTATTGCTTCTGGATATGTGACTGATGCAGTGTTAAAGACTGAAGCAAATTGTTTGATTCACCTACCATATTTGTTCTGAAAGCACAACTTGAGTCATTGCTGTTCTCTCAAGGCTTTTGATAGTTATCAGAAGCAGTTACAGCTTTGAGATACAAGAAATGTGCATTACAATAAATTGTTGTCTGTGGGTGGCATAGTTGGGTGTACAAAGGGAAAATTCTAAAAATGAGCTGAGATTGAAAGAGTTTTTGGAAGCAAACAGATAAGCCATAATGCGTTACTTGGATCACAGGTCACCTATGTCAATTGACAAGAGTCTCCATCCGAATGTTCTTTACTCAAAATGTTAATCTCCAACAGGTACATTTTCCTATTAACTTAGAAAAGTTTTCTTTCCTTTTTACACAATAATATACCTATAAATAAATGTATATATATATATATATATATATGAGTATAGTTATATGTCCTTTACATGTTTTTACAAAGATTGGAGTCTAAACCAGATGATAAAGTAGTACTGTCTGTCATTCATAGTTTCTGCCACTGTTATAATAAAAGAGATGTCTCCTTTCCCCAAGTTTTCAGAGATAGAAAATACAACTACTCTATTGCTCCATGGAAAAGAATGGGAAGAACACGTGGTCTCTATTACATTCTCATGGGACTTCTCAGAGGAAATGAGAGGCATATGATTGGTGAGTGGAAAATAAAAGTTTGAGCATAGAGGGGTCAGCCCTGCCCAGATGTCTCTTGGAATGACTAGTTTGCATCAGCTTTTTGCTCATAACTGTGATGAGATCATGACTGTGATGAGCTTTCTAGATAGATCCTGTTCCTAAAAAGGAAGGGGAAAGTTTAACTTAGTGGGGAACATATAACTTAGAAAGATCAGGGAGCTCTTTGCTGGCTATAGGTCAAGGCAAACTCTTTAGCCTTACCAGAAGTGATACTGTCCTTTTTTTGTTTCCTTTTTTTTCTCTTTTCTTTTTTTTGTGACAGAGAGAGCGACATATAGGACAGACAGGGAGAGATATGAGAAGCATCAATTCTTCATACTCTTCCTTCATTTAGGGTATATTCTTCTCTCTCCTCATATTGCTTGACTTTCTGTTTTTGTACCTTTGAGTTGAATAAAATAGTTATCTTGCCCAATCTTGAAAATGTTGTCTTTGTTACATTGTGTGTTAAAATAGTTTCAGCCTTCCAGTTGTCACAAGGGAGGTGCACACAGTGCCTGTCTTGTCACCTGGCCTGAGTGGGATCTGAATTAGCTATCTGTGGTCTGTGAGCCTCCTTGGTCATTTAATATAAGCAGGGCTACTTGCTATAAAAGGGGCTGCATGATGTGTGTTTTACATGTCGTCTTTTAATTATCTGTTGTCAGAGCACGGTCTGCTGGGTTTACCTTTCTGCTTTCTTGTACCTCATCACCCTTTTCATCCACCCTTTGTCCTGGTGGGGTAGCTTGGGTACACACACAGCCATAGTTTGTTTATTCTTCACATTCTCGAGGATTGGCAGCCCGGTACACATACAGAGCATTGCCCAACTCACTCCACACTGTGCAAAAAGGTTTTACTAGCTTTATTCTTTTTTGGGAAGAGCAGTCCGACCAGTGTGAGCAGCAGCAACTCCAATAACTGCACTTTCTCTGATCAGGCAATTCTCTGTGAATAAAAAAAAGAAAGAATCAGTAGAGAGCCTTTGCCAGTTATCTCAGATGGTTAGGAACATCCACTGGAAACACCAAGGTTGTAGATTTGATCCCCATTCAGAGCATAAGCAATGAGTCTAAGGCTGAGTAGAACAACAAATGAATGTTACCCTTCCCACTTTCTTCTCTCTCCTTTCTTCTCTCTGTCTCTCTATAAATCAATAAATTTAAATCCTGCCCAGATAGCTTTGTTGGTTAGAGCTTCGTCCAAGACCATGGAGGTTGTTGGTTTGATTCCTTGGTTAGGGCACATACAAGATCATCTCAATGTTTTTGTTTTTCTCTACTTCTCTCTCAAAAACAACAACAAAGACAGCAGGGAGTACTAATTGTAAAACAAAGACCGTAGCCAGTTTCCTAATCTAAAACTCAGGGATTAAAAAACGTTAGGTATTGCCCTGTCTTCTCAGAAAGAAATCAGTCCATGAGGTATCTCAGTGCAGAAATCTCAGCTGATGGGGCAGAGGAGCTGGTCCTACCCACACTGCCCTGCAGCCAACTACGTGCTGGTTTGGGGGCTGGTCTGTGCAAGAGCTGGCTAGAGGGTGAAGGACTCATGCCAGTCATATTCCTTTTTCCAGAGGAGCCTCCAGCAAATGCAGGAGACACAAGGCATCCCTGCAAGTTCTGGGCATGTGGTGGAGGGGGAGAGGGTGGACCTTCACTGTTCCAGACCTGCCGCTAAAGGGAGACAGCCTGTGGCGTTCTGATTTAAAACATTCTTAACTGCGAAGGGTGATTGGAACCACTTAAATCCTGCTGAAGGCCACTCAGGCTAGAGGCAAGGTGAGCCCTCTTAGGCAGTGAGAGGAAGGCAAGGTCAGGGCCGTGGAGAAGGTGACCGACAAGTAGGTAAGGCTGAGTGCCATCACTGAAGATGGAGTCTCTGGATGAGGTGGAGCCTGGCAGATGAGGGGCGGGTTCTTGGCTGACAGCTTGATAGGGCACAGTGAAGGAAATCATTGTGTGCAGATCCTTGGTAGGTGGGGCTTTGCAGTGGTTAGGGTTAGGGTTAGGGTGAGGGTTAGGCTGAGGGTGAGATTAGAAATTTTAAGGTGAGGGTGAGGGTGAGGGTTAGGGTTAGGGTTAGTTTTAGGGTTAGGTTTATGAAGAATTGATGTTTCTCATCTCTTCCAGATTATTTGTAACTCTTTCTTTCTTAAGAAATTATAATAAATAAATTACAAACAGGTGGTATTAGCCTTTTAGCATCTGGGGTCTCCAGAGTTCCTCATATCACTGTGCTGCTCTAGATGTTTTTCTCTGTTCTAGCACCTAGTCATTATTCGGCCTCTCCACCTGACTTGTTGCTTTTAAGTGAAAGGGACTGAATTTTAACTATTACTGGATCCCCAGTGCCTAGCATGAAGCTTAGCAGATAGTAGGTGCTTAATAATATTTTTAAATGAATGAGTAAACTGGGGCCTACAGAGAATACATGTTTCCGCCATTGTTTTTTTACTTATGTCAAGCCTTTATTTTGTGCCAGGCACTATGCTAAGTGCTTAACATGTAGCTGCTCATTGAACTCTCATATAATAACTCTGCTTTTCAAATGAGGAAACAAAAGCATATGTATGAAACACTTCAATTTGCATAGAGCCTGCAAAGAGTGCTGAGGTGTTCAGCCCATCGGTTGTGACCTTACTCAATTGTCTGCTGGAACTCCAATACTGGATTGATGTTTCTGGGGTGTGTGCTCATCAAGACCCACTGTGTTGTCATGGGTCTCCCCAAACTCTGTCCTTTCACAAACTTTTTGGTTATTTCTGATATACTGTGGCCTAGTCTAGTGTATAAAATATATAGTATGGTGTGCATTATATTTCATGTTATTCCCATGTAACAGCACCCTGAAAACTGCCACCCTTTGGAATCAGAATTTCTACATCATTTAAAAATTTTACTGGTGGCAGGAAAAGTTTGGGATTATGGGAGATCAAAACTATGTGGTTGGATTGTCACTAATAACTTAAAAATCACGGATGAGATAAAAGAGCTGACAAAAAGCAATTAGTGGATTTTGTCTTTCCAATACGGGGAGTTAAATTTAGTGACTGGTAGAATTTCTAGATATCCATATTCTCAGATATAAATAATTAAAAAATAGGGACTTGTCATTATTTAGTGCATATTAATAACCTGGGATTTTGCTAACATGGAGATTCTCCTTCTGTAAGTCTGGGGTACTACAGAACTCCCTTTGCTAGAAATTAAGGAACCATACTTGCATTAGCCTGTCACTAGGCACAGCAAAAAATGGAGGTATGAGAGGTGTGCCTTTTTTCTGTGGCAACTTTCAAGAACTAGAGAGGAGTCTCTGGGGACTGGGATTATGGGGTGTGGGTTTATTTACCAGCTCATTTAGCTAAAAAAAGAAGAGAATTTTTGTGAAACTGAGACTAGAGCTTTCTGTTCGCCTCACCAAATATGCAGATACTGAAAAAAAAGTTGTAGTTTCTCAGACTGAAGCAAACACCACGGAGCAGAAAGTAAATTTGAGGAGAAAATTGAGAATGTGATAGAAAAAATAAAAATATAATGGTTTGACATGACTTCTGGGTGAAAATTCCCCCCCCCTTTTTATGAGAAAAAGAGAGGCAATCAGGCTGGGAGAGATTAGTATCAATTCTTTATAACCCTAACACTAACCCTTACCATACCCTATCTCTACCCCTAACCCTAACCCTCACCCTCACCCATACTTTGACCCTAGCACTCCTAACCCTCACACTCACACTGATACTCACCCTCACCGTCACACTAACCCTCATTCTAAACCCTCCAAGCCCCACTTCCCAAGGCTCCAAACGCAGGGATCTCATTCACTCTGCCATATCAGGCTGGCTGTCACATCCCCACCACTCATCTGCCAGGCCCAACCTCATCCAGAGGCTACATCTTAAGTGATGGTGCTCAGCCTGCCCTACCTGTCAGGCTGCTTCTCTGCAGCCCAACCCTTTCCCTTCCACTCACTGCCTAAGGGGGATCACCTGGCGTCTGGCCTGAGTGGCCTTCAAAATGCTGCGAGTGTCTCCAGTAGCCCTGCGCAGTTGAGAATGCTTTAAATCAGGACTCCACAGGATGCTTCCTTTTAATGGCCATTCTGGAACAGTGGAGGTCCACCCTCTCTCTACCTCTCTCACTTGTCTGGCACTTGCTGGAAAGTCCTGTGTCTCCTGCACAGGCTGATGGCTCCTCTGTGGAAAGGGCAGTGCCTGGAGCAAGTCCTTCACCCTCAAGCCATCTCTTGACCCCAGACCAGGCCTCAGAAGAGCACGCAGTGGGCTGTAGGGCAGAGTGGGTGGAACCAGCTTCCTTGCCCCATCATCTGAGATTTCTGCACAGAGCTACCCAGTGGACTGATTTCCATCTGAGAAGTCAGGGCAATACCTAACTCATTTAATCCCGAATTTTACAGTAGAAAACTGGCTTCGATCATTGGTTTACAATTATTTCTTCCCACTGTCTTTTTTGTTGTTTTTGAAAGGGAGGCAAAGAGAGACAGAAACATCAAGATGTTCCTGTATGTGCTCTAACCAAAAAATCAAACCGACAACCATTGTGATCCAGAATGATGCTCGAACCAACAAAACTATCTGGCCAGGGTTTAATTTTTATTGATTTATAGAGTGGCAGAGAGAAGAAAGGAGAGAGAAGGGAGTGGGAAGGGAAACATCCATTTGTTATTCCACTCAACCATGGACTCATTGGTAATGACTTGACTGGGGATCAAATCCAAAACCTTGGTGTTTCCGGTGGATGTTCCTCACCACCTGAGCTAACTGGTTAAGGCTCTCTGCTGTTTATTTCTTTTTTTTTCTTTTATTTAGTGAGAGGAAGAGAGGTAGAGAGACCAACTCCTATATGTAGGATCCACCCGGCAATCCCACTATGGGGCTATGTTTTGACCATCTGTGGTGTTGCTCCTTTGCTTAGCAACCAAGTTGTTCTTAGCACCTGTGGCGGACACCATGTAACCACTCTCAGCTCCAGGGGCCAACTTGTTCCAATTGAGCCATTGTTGCAGGAGAACCATGGAGGTAGCACTGCACTGCAAATACATCAACAGCAAACCTTCAAAGAGTCACTATGCAGTTATGGCCATGGGAAGCACACTGAAGATACTGTCTTGACACACACTGAAGAAACCAAATGAGAACAGCTTTCCCCTGAGCCACCTCATTTCAATATTCTATGAGACTCTACCCTAGGAGCCACCTCATAACCCAGACCATTCGTAACACTCCTCAATGTGACACACCGCTCTTCCCCTCTAGGGAACATTCATGGAATTTGCAGATGCCTCTCTTTTCTTCCTTCCCACCTCCCTCTCCGCACCCTCTCCCTTCCCACAAGACTCACACGCAGGGCAGCAGTGAGCACCATGCTCCGGGCTCTCTCCTGCACTAGTCTCCAAGCACCCTTCCCTGCGACTCCCCCACTCAGCCCCAGTGGCCCCACAGACTCCCCGGGGAACTTCCATGACTGAAACCCTTCCTCACTTCTCTACCCCCACAGGAACGCCCTGGACACCACTCAGACTCACCACAAAGTTTCCGAAATGGGTCTATGACACCGGAGGGAACTGAGGGCCCCACTCAGGCCAGTGGGAATGCACCCCCGTAGGCCTACAACTTAAGGCTCCCCAAAAGGGCGCCATTCCCTTCAAACAAAACTGAATGACCTACCTGAAGATTCCATAGATTCATAACAGAAGGTTTTGGGCCCCCACTTACATGTAAGGTTTTTTCAGAGTCTAATACAATCTCATTCTCGTTCCCACAAAGCTATGTCACGCAACTCAGACTAAGAACTGGTTCTAAGAACACCAACGAACACGTCCTGTGGCATGACAAATTTATGTCTTCATATGCACACTGTGCGCCCTCAAAGACAGGGTGCCGGGATACACTTCACATCAAAATTCATGACACATACTTTTGGAGTTTTTTTTTAATTTTGTTTTTTGGTGTGTTTCTTTCATTTTGAAGAGGACGGAGGGGCCTGACCTGTGTTGGTGCAGTGGATAAAGTGTCGACCTGGAAATGCTGAGGTTGCTGGTTCGAAACCCTGGGCTTGCCTGGTCAAGGCACATATGAGAGTTGATGCTTCCAGCTCTTCCCCCCTTCTCTCTCTCTCTGTCTCTCTCTTTCTCCTCTCTAAAAAAATAAATAAAATATAAAAATATGAGGAAGGAGGGAGTGAAGAGAGAGAGAGAGAGAGAGAGGAAAGAGGAGCAGGGAGCATCAACTCTCATATATGCCTTGACCAGACAGGTTCAGGGCTCTGAACCTGTAATCTCAGTGTTCCCAGATCAACGCTATATCCACTGCGCCACTACAGGTCAGGTCTTTTTTTTTTTTTTTAATAATATGTCTTTCCCAATCAAGCATTCCCTCTTTCTAAACTAAAATATTACTCAGGTGACAAATACTGTTTCTTTTATCATAATGACCATGAGACATGAACAAAATTTTCTTTCACAGAAAGGCCACAAGTAGGCTCTTTTCTGAACACTTCTTTTTTTTTTTTCATTTTTCTGAAGCTGGAAACGAGGAGGCAGTTTGACATAATCCCGCATGCACCCGACCGGGATCCACCCATCATGCCCACCAGGGGGCGATGCTTTGCTCCTCTGGGGCGTCGTTCTGTTGCATCCAGAGACATTCTAGCGCATGAGGCAGGGGCCATAGAGCCATCCCTAGCACCTGGGCCATCTTTGCTCAATAGAGCCTCACTGCGGGAGGGAAAGAGAGAGACAGAGAAGAAGGAGAGGGTGAGGGGTGGAGAAGCAAATGGGCGCCTCTTCTGTGTGCCTTGGCTAGGAATCAAACCCGGGACTCCTGCACACCAGGCCAACGCTCTACCACTGAGCCAACTGGCCAGGGCCTGAACACTTCTTTCTAACATGTGGAGAGGATCCACTCCGCTGCCTAGGCCCCTCACAGTCCCTGCCCCTCGCTGTCCTTGCCCCTCCCAAAGCACCGCTGCACATAGCAGAAAGTCTGCCAAAAGAAACCCTTGGCTTTCTCATCAATACCTATTTCCTCTCCTTCACCTTGTGTCTGTGCGCTTTGCCGCCCAGTCCTGCTCTGCCCCTGTCCCACACCATTCTGAATCCTCCCCAAAGCTTCACTATCCCTCCCCTTGCCATATTCACCACTCGCCCTCTGCCCCACCCCATGTCATTCTAGAGCCTTCCCAACTGGCTCTTTTGCTCCGCCCTGTCTGCCATGCCCCAAGTCATTCATTCTGCTCCACCCTGTGGCTCTTTTTGACCCTGCCCTGTGCTTTCCACTCATCATGCTCGCCCAGTAGCCATTAGGGCGGAAGAGGAAGCCCCTGCTTGGTCTCTGAGGGCACTCCTCAGCCCTCCTAATATAGGCAGCCAGGGCTGGGTCTAAAAGGCAGAAAGGACTCAGCACTTCAGAGGTCAAGTGACTGCAGAGATGGCAAGTTTTCCCTGTTGAGCCACGTGCGGCTCTTGGGCTTGGGGAGGAATTGTGGCTGCCAGTTTTGTCACTACCTGTACTGAGGTGTGATTCCCAAGATGCACACGAGATGGCAGCAGAGAAGCACATGTAATGGAGACCATTATTTTATGTGCTATGGAGCGTCTTCCAGTCAACTTCATAAGATTGAAATGATACCAAGTATAACTCTTGCTTTCACTACAATTAACGTTGAAAGAAGTAGCAAGCAGTAACTAGAAATTCCTTATATATACAAGATAAAAATGTTTATTTTAGATAGCCTTGGATTCAACATTGATAGATAACAACACCCAACTGATGTATTTTTCCAGGTGAACTGATCTGAGCTGTTATTCCCAAGGTGCACATGAGGTGGAAGTAGGGAAGCGCACTTGGAAAACATTTACCACAGATAATCCTGTATGTTCTTTCAAGAAAGTTTCAACTACCTCTAACCTTAGAAATGATATAAAGCATGTTTCTTGTTGTCATTACACTTAATATAGTAAACAGTAATAAAAAATTAACAGAAATCCCTTTTTTTGAAAGTAACGAAATTCACTTCTAAATAACTTCTCAAAATCACAATTCAAGTTACTAAGTACCTTAAAATTAATGGAAATAAAATCTACATAAGGAAACCTATGGAAAAATGTAGTGATGAATATATTTTGGTGCAAGAAAACCTTAAAATAAACAGCCTTTCCACCCATACTAAGAACCAGGATACTAAATAAAATCCAGAGAAAGTAAAAGAAAAAAATGTTCACAGCCTGAGCTGACAATCGCGCTGTGGTTAGAGCATTTGACTGAAATGCGGAAGACCCATGTTTGAGATCCCAAGGGCGCCAGCTTGAGTGTGGGTTCATGTGGTTTGACCAAAGCTCACCCACATGAGCCCAAGATCGCCAGTTGGAGCAAGCGGTCACTGGATCAGCTCTAGACCCCTGGTCAAGGCACATATAAGACAGGAGTCAATGAACAAGTAAGGTGTCACAACAAAGTACCGATGATTGATCTCTGAACTAGCACATAATAAAAAACTCTCTCCGTTTTTGTCTGTCAGTCCATATCTATCCCTCTCTCTGACTCTCCGTGTCTCTGTAAAAAAAAGAAAAAAACAACTGTTCACAGAGACATTTGGAAGTTGTATACCATATTTCCCCATGTATAAGACTCATCTTTTTTGAAAAATGTGGGGTTAGAAAACTAGGTGCATCTTATACAGTTGTTGTAGTATCTTTTACTTGCATTTCCCATTTATTCGTATTTGTTATCATTTTCTCAAATTATGTGCCCCAAAATTAAGGTGTGTCATATACAAGGAGGCTTCTTATACATGGGGAAATATGGTACTTTACAACTTTTTTATTTATTTCATCTTGGGGTGAGATTTTGAAAAACATAATTTATTCTTCTATGCAATTTAAGCAGCAAAAACAATAACAAAAAGCCATTGTCATTTTTTCTTTTATTTATTTCTTAATGTTAGAGGGACAATAAAGGGGGAAAAACACAGTCAGATAGTCAGAAACATCAATCACTTTCTGTATGTTCCTTGAACCAGGAGAAAATATATCACATAAGCATAAGGGTGTGATGCTTTAACTACTGAGCTCTCTGGTGAGAGCAAGCCATTGTTTTTAGGGGAAAAAATTTACTAGAGATAACCAGAGGTAATTAAAAAATAAAATGATAATCTAGTCTGCTGTGGTTGACAACACCAGAAGACTTTTCTTTGCACTTGAAATTCAGGAACATAAACACAATTTCTAATTGTTTAGCACAAAGTGACCCCTTTTCTAACATAAACTTTGTCTTGTGCCTTGGTAGCAGTCCAGACAGAGAGACCTCCTAAGCTTTGGACATCGGAATTTATCAGAGCATTGGTCACCACATACAAGCTAGGTTCTTTTGCTCTCAGAACACCTCCCAGGTTCTTTGTTTCATAACTACCATATTTTCTCACTTTTATACCTGAGAACACACATTGTTTAAAGACCAAGACTTATGTCTCAGCTCTGCCTTCTGTAAAACTGATATACTGAACCGCGCCACAGTAAATCAGAGCTGAAACCAAAGATATTGCACTACCAAATTCAATGCTTGTTACAACTTATGATTATTTTATTTATGTATATATATTTTTCTGTCTATACCATGACAATGTAATAATTATAAAGACAGAAAGTGAGTCTGTTTCATTCACATTTAGTAACCAGTGTCGAGCACAGTGCCTGGCACATAATAGAAATATAATTAGTGTTTTCTGAATGAATGAATATATAGTCATTTGCATACATACACAGATATCCACAAATGACAGACACTGTACACAGAGAGATATATATGCTCATGTGCAATGCACATCTATGCACACAGATGTACACAAAAGAAATGTACCTGAGTTCATATACATAGAGAAATATAATATGCACACAAAGAAATGGAAAGAAAATTTTCTAATATTAAAGGTAGATATATCTGTATGAAAATTGGTTGTTGTAGTTTTTTGAGATCATTTTCTTTTGCACTTCTGCAATAAGAATACATTTTTACAATAAAAAAGCTGTTAAACTTCAACATACTTGTCAAATCAAATCACATCCGATTTTACACTACACTAAGAAGATTTAAAGAAAAGAAGTTCAAATGACAGAAGTAAAAAGAGTAGAATAGAAAGTCATTGAGTGCAGAAACTTGAGTTCCTAGCACAGTGCCTGGTATATGATGAGCACTTTTAAAGGCTTTATGAAACCGTGGCTGGAAGAAAAGAAGAAAAAGAAGATGAACCAAGAAATTTTCAGAAAAGAAACGACTAAGGATGCACAAAATCATTACAGAAATGGCAAATTGGAATCAACGTTTATAGAAAATACTCTCTACCAAACTTTTTCTTTGGACCTGTACTGAGGCGTGATTCCCAAGATGAACACGAGGTGGCAGCAGAGAAGCACATGTAACAGAGATCATTATTGTATGTGCTATGGAGCAAGTTCTAGCCAACTTCTGAGGATTGAAATTATACCAAGTATATCTGTTGCTTTCACTACAATTAACGTTGAAAGAAATAGGAAGCAGTAACTAGAAATTCCTTATATTTACAAGTTATAAAAGTTTCTTTTCATAGCCTCGGATTCAACATTGATAGATAATGCACAACACCCTCCTGATTTCTTTTTCTAGGTGAACTGATCTGAGCTTTTAATCCCAAGGTGCACACGAGGTGGCAGCAGGGAAGCGAACTTGGAAAACATTTACCACAGATAATCCTTTATGCTTTTTCAAAAAAGTTTGAACTACCTCTAACCTTAGAAATGATATAAAGCATGTTTCTTGTAGTCATTACACTTAATATTGTAAACAGTAATAGAAATTAAATAAATCCTTTTTTTAAAGGTAAGGAAATTCACTCCTAAATAACCCCTCCCCACAAAATCACAATTCAAGTTACAAAATACATTAAAATTAATGGAAATAAAAACTACATAAGGAACCCTATGGAAAAATGTAGTGATGAATATATTTTAGGGCAAAAAAACCTTAAAATACACAGCATTTCCACCCATACTAAGAACCAGGATTCTAAATAAAATCCAGAGAAAGTAAAAGAAAAAAATGTTCACAGACTGAGCAGGCAATGATACAGTGGTTAGAGCATTTGACAGGAATGTGGAGGGCCCATGTTTGAGATCCCAAGAACGCCAGCTTGAGCATGGTTTCATGTGGTTTGAGTAAAGCTCACCAGCTTGCGCTCAAGGTCGCTGGCTCGAGCAAGCGGTCACTCGACCAGGTGTAGTCCCCTGGTCAAGGCACATATGAGACAGGAGTCAATGAACATGTAAGGGTTCACAACGAAAAACCGATGATTGATCTGTGACCTGGCACATAATAAAACCTCTCTCCATTTCTGTCTGTCTGTCCCTATCTATTTCTCTCTCTGACTCTCTCCCTGTCTCTTTAAAGAAAAAATAAATATTCATAGAGACCTTTGGAGGATGTATACCATATTTCGCCATGTATAAAACTCATCTGTTTTGAAAAATGTGGGGTTAGGAACCTGAGTGCGTCTTTTACAGTAGTAGTAATATTTTTTACTTGGATTTCCCATTTATTCGCATTTGTTATCATTTTCTCAAACTTTTTGCCCCAAAATTAAGGTGCGTCTTATACAGAGAGGATTCTTATACATGGAGAAATATGGTACTTTACAAATTTACCATTTATTTCATCTTGGGGTGAGATTTTGAAAAACATAATTCATTCTTCTATGCAATTTAAGCTGCAAAAACAACAACAAAAAAGCCATTGTCATTTTTTAATTTATTCATTTATTCATGTTAGAGTCAGGAAAAAGGTGGAAAAAGACAAATAGATAGTCAGAAACATCAATCTGTTTCTGTATGAGCATTTACCCAGGACTAAACCTATTACATTAGTGTAGGGGTGTGATGCTTTAACTACTGAGCTCTCTGGTGAGAGCAAACCATTGTCTTTTGGGGAAAAAATTTACTAGAGAAAACCACAGGTAATTAAAAAATAAAATGATAATATAGTCTGCTGTGGTGACAAATCCAGAAGACTATTATTTGCTCTTGAAATTCAGGGGCATATACACTATTTCTTATTGCTTAGCACAAAGCAACCCCTTTTCTAACATGGACTTTCTCCTGTGCCATGGCAGCTGTCCAGACTGAGAGACCTCCTAAGCTTTGGAAATCAGAATTTATCTGAGTATTCGTCACCTTATAGAAGCTAGATTCTTTTGCTCACTGAACACCTTTCAGGGTCTTTGTTTCATAACTTTTATATTTTCTCAGTTTTTTTCCTGAGGACAGGCATTGCTGAAAAACCAAGACTTATTTCTCAGTTCTGTGTTCTGAGAAACTGACATACTGAACCTCACCACAAGAAATCCTAACTGGGGCCAAAGATATTGCACTTACAAATTCCGTGCTTGTTACAACTTATGATTATTTTATTTATGTATATATATTATTTTGTCTACCCCATGACAGTGAAGTATTCATAGAGACTGAAAGTGAGTTGTTCTAATTTACTAAAGGCAACCAGTGTCGAGCTCAGTTTCTGGCACATAATAAAAATAAAACAAGTGTATCCTGAATGAATGAATAAATATTCATTTGCATACATACACAGATATCTAAAAATGACAGACTAGTGGACACAAAGAGATATGTTCATGTGCAATGCACATCTATGCAAACAAATGTACACACACCCAAATACCTGAGTATATATACATGAAGAAATATAATAGGTACACAAAGAATAAGGAAAGAAAATGTCCTAATATAAACAGTAGATATATCTGTAAGAAAACTTGTTGTTGTTGTTTTTGAGATAATTTTTTATGCACTTCAGCAATAAGAATACATTTTTATAATAAAATACCTTTTAAATTTCAACATACTTGTCAAATCAAAGCACATCCTATTTTACAATACACGAAGTAGATTTATATTAAAGAAGTTCAAAAGACAGAAGTTAAAAGAGTAGAATGGGAAGTCATTGAGTGCAGGGACATGAGTTCCTAGCACAGTGCCTGGTATAATATGTGCACTTTCAAAGGCTTTAGGAAAGCATGGCTCCAAGAAAAGAAGAAAACAAGATTAACTAAGAGATTTGAAGAAAACAAACCACTATGGATACACAAAAACTTTACAGAAATGGCAAATTGGAATCAATGTTTATAGACAATGCGCTCTACCAAACTAGGCCTTTGGACCTGTACTGAGGCATGATTCCCAAGTTGCACATGAGGTGGCATCAGAGCAGCACATGTAACAGAGATCATTATTGTATGTGCTATGGAGAAAATTAGCCAATTTCAGAGGTTTGAAATGATACCAAGTATATCTCTTGCTTTCACTACAATTAACGTTGAAAGAATTAACAAGCAGTAACTAGAAATTCCTTATATTACAAGTTATAAAAGTTTCTTTTACATAGCCTTGCAATCAACATTGATAGATAATGCACAACACCCACCTGATGTATTTTTCTAGGTGAACTGATCTGAGCTGTTACTCCCAAGGTGCACACGAGGTGGCAGCAGGGAAGCACAGTTGGAAAACATTGTTCTTTCAAGTAAGTTTCAACTACCTCTAACCTTAGAAATGATATAAAGCATGTTTCTTGTTGTCATTACAATAATATAGTAAACAGTAATAGAAATTAACTAAAAATCCCTTTTTTTTAAGGTAAGGAAATTCACTCCTTAATAGCCCTTTCTCAAAATCACAATTCAAGTTACAAAATACCTTAAAATTAATGGAAATAAAAACTACATAAGAAAACCTATGGAAAAATGAAGTGATGAATATATTTTAGGGCAAAAATACCTTAAAATACACAGCTTTCCACCCATATTAAGAACCAGGATACTAAATAAAATCCAGAGAAATTAAAAGAAAGACATGTTCACAGCTTGAGCTGGCGATGGAACAGTGGTTAGAGCATTTGACTGGAATGCGGAGGACCAAGGTTTGAGATTTCAAGGACACCAGCTTGAGCAAAGCTCACCACCTTGAGCCCAAGGTCGCTGGCTCGAGCAAGCAGTCACTCGATCAGCTGTAGCCCTCTAGTCAAGGCACATATGATACAGGAGCCAATCAACACCTAAGGTGTCACAACAAAAAACCGATGATTGATCTGTGACCTGGCACATAATAAAAAAAAAACTGTCTTCATTTCTGTCTGTCTGTCCATATCTATCGCTCTCTCTGACTCTCTCCCTGTCTGTGTAAAAAAAAAAGAAAAGAAAAATGAAAAAAAGAACTGTTCACAGAGACATTTGGAGGGTGTATACCATATTTCCCACGGATAAGACTCATCTTTTTTGAAAAATGTGGCATTAGATAACTGGGTGCTCCTTATACAGTTGTAGTATTTTTTACTTGCATTTCCCGTTTATTCGCATTTGTTATCATTTTCTCAATCTTCATGCCCCAAAATTAAGGTGCGTCTTGTACGGGGAGGCTTCTTATACATGGAGAAATATGATACTTTACATCCTTACCATATATTTTCTCTTGGGGTGAGATTTTGAAAAACATAATTCATTCTTCTTTGCAATTTAAGCTGCAAAAACAACAACAAAAGTGCCATTGTCATTTTTTTCTTTATTTATTTATTAATGCTAGAGAGGATAAAGGGAGAAAGAGACAGACACATAGTCAGAAACATCAATCTGTTTCTGTATGTGCCTTGATAGAGGATCAAACCTATGGCATTAGCGTATGGGTGTGATGCTTTAAATACTGAGCTCTCTGGGGAGAGCAAGCCATTGTTTTTGGAAAAAAATATTTACTAGATAAAAACAGAGGTAATTAAAAAATAAAATGATAATCTAGTCTGCTCTGGTGAAAACACCAGAAGACTATATTTACTCTTAAAATTTAGGGGCATAAACACTATTTTTTATTGTTTAGCACAAAGAGACCCCTTTTTTAACATGCACTTTCTCTTGTGCCATGGCAGCTCTCCAGACTGAGAGACCTCTTGAATTCTGGACATCAGAATTTATCTGAGCATTGTTCACCACATACAAGATAGTTTCTATTGCTCACTGAACACCTCCCAGGGTCGTTGTTTCATAACTTCTATATTTTCTCAGTTTAATACCTGAGAACACACATTGCTGAAAAACCGAGACTTATGTCTCCGCTCTGCCTTCTGAGAAACTGATATACTGAACATCGCCACAATAAATCAAAACTGACACCAAAGATATTGCACTACTAAATTTAGTGCTTGTTAAACTTACCATTATTTTATTTTTGTATATTTTTTTTCATTCTGTCTACCCCATGAGAGTATAGTAGTCATAAAGCAGAAAGTAAGTCTGTCTCATTCACTAAAGGCAACCAGTGTTGAGCAGAGTGCCTGGCACATAATAGAAATAACGTAAGTGTTTTCTGAATGAATGAATGAATTATTTGCATACATACAGAGATATCCACTGTGGAAACAGAGAGATGAGCTCATGTGCAATGCACATTTATGCACAGAAATGTACACCTAAACAATGTACCTGAGAACATATACATAGAGAAATATAATAGGTACACAAAGAATATGGAAAGAAAATTTCCTTATGTTAAAGGTAGATATATGTGTATGAAAATTTGTTGTTCTTGTTTTTTGAGATCATTTTCTCTTGCACTTCTGCAATAAGAACACATTTTTTATAATAAAAAAGCTGTTAAAATTCAAAATACTTGTCAAATCAGAGCATATCCGTTTCTACACTACACTAAGTAGATTTAAATAAAAGAAGTTCAAAAGACAGAAGTAAAAAGAGTAGAATGGAAAGTCACGGAGTGCAGGGACAGGTGTTCCTAGCACATTGCCTGGTATATGATGGGCACTTTCAAAGACTTTATGAAAGCATAGATGGAAAAAAAGAAGAATAACAAGATGAACCGAGAGATTTTCAGAAAACAAACCTCTAAGGATATACAAAAAGTTTACAGAAACGGGAAATTGGATTCAACATGTATAGACAATCCTCTCTACCAAACTTTCCCTTTGGCCCTGTACTGAGACGTGATTCCCAAGATGCACACGAGGTGGCAGCAGAGAAGTGCATGTAACAGAGATCTTTATTGTATGTGCTATGGAGCAAGTTCCTGCAAACTTCAGAGGATTGAAATGATACCAGTATATCTCTTGCTTTCACTATAGTTATCATTGAAAGAAGTGGCAAGCAGTAACTAGAAATGCCTTATATTTACAAGTTATAAAAGTTTCTTAAAGATAGCCTTGCATTCAACATTGATAGAAAACGCACAAGACCCAACTGATGTATTTTTTAAGGTGAGCTGCTCTGAGATGTAATTCCCAAGGTGCACACAAGGTGGCAGCAGAGAAGCTCACTTGGAAAACATTTACCACAGATAATTCTGTATGTACTTTCAAGCAAGTTTCAACTACCTCTAACCTTAGAAATGATATAAAGCATGTTTCTTGTTGTCTTTACACATAATATAGTAAACACTAATAGAAATTAACTAAAAATCTCTTTTTTTAAGGTAAGGAAATTCACTCTTCAATATCATACCCTCAAAATCACAATTCAAGTTTCAAAATACCTCAAAATTAATGGAAATAAAAACTAAATCAGGAGACCTATGGAAAAATGAAGTGATGAATATATTTTAGGGCAAGAAAACCTTAAAATACACAGCCTTACCACCCATATTAAGAACCAGGATACTAAATAAAATCCAGAGAAAGTAAAAGAAAGACATGTTCACAGCTTGGACTCGCAATGGAACAGTGGTTAGAGCATTTGACTGGAATGCGGAGGACCTAGGTTTGAGATCCCAAGGGCACCAGCTTGAGTGTGAGCTCATGTGGTTTGAGCAAAGCTCACCACCTTGAGCCCAAGGTCGCTGGCTCGAGCAAACAGTCACTCGATCAGCTGTAGCCCCCTGGTCAAGGCACATATGAGATAGAAACCAATGAACACCTAAGGTGTCACAATGAAAAACCAATGATTGATCTGTGACCTGGCACATAATAAAAGAACTGTCTTCATTTCTGTCTTTCTGTCTCTATCTATCACTCTCTCTGATTCTCTCCCTGTCTTGTAAAAAAAAAAAAAAAGAAAAATGCAAAAAAGAACTGTTCACAGAGACATTTGGAGGGTGTATACCATATTTCCCATGGATAATACTCATCTTTTTTGAAAAATGTGGGGTTAGAAAACTGGGTACGTCTTATACAGTGGTTGTAGTATTTTTTACTTGCATTTCTCATTTATTTGCATTTGTTATTATTTTCTCAAAATTTGTGCCCCAAAATTTAGGTGCATCTTATACAGGGAGGCTTCTTATACATGGAGAAATATGGTACTTTACAAACTTACCATTTATTTCCTTTTGTGGTGAGATTTTGAAAAACATAATTCATTCTTCTTTGCAATTTAAGCTGCAAAAACAACAACAAAAAAGCCTTTGTCATTTTTTTCTTTATTTATTGATTAATGCTAGAGGGATGATAAAGGGGGAAAAAGACAGACAGATATTCAGAAATATCATTCTGTTTCTGTATGTGCCTTGACACAGGATCAAACTTTTTGCATTAGCATATAGGTGTGATGCTTTAACTACTGATTTCTCTAGTGAGAGCAAGCCATTGTCCTTTGAAAAAAAAATTACTACAGAAAAAACAGAGGTAATTAAAAAATAAAATGTTATTCTAGTCTGCTACAGTGACAACACTAGAAGACTATTTTTTCTCTTGGAATTCAGGGGCATAAACACTATTTCTAATTGTTTAGCACAAAGCGACCCCTTTCCTACCATGCACTTTCTCTTGTGCTGTGGCAGCTCTCCAGACTGAGAGACCTCCTAAATTTTGGATATCAGAATTTATCTGAGCATTGTTCACCATATACAAGATAGTTTCTTTTGCTCACTGAACATCTCCCAGGGTCGTTGCTTCATAACTTCTATATTTTCTCAGTTTTATGCCTGAGAACACGCATTGCTGAAAAACCGAGACTTATGTCTTAGCATTTCCTTCTGATAAACTGATATACTGAACCTCGCCACAATAAAACATAATTGACACCAAAGATATTGCACTACCAAGTTTAGTACTTGTTAAACTTACCATTATTTTATTTTCATATATTTTTTTCTTTCTATCTACCCCATTAAAGTGTAGTATTGATAAAGACAGAAAATGAGTCTGTCTCATTTACTATAGGCAGCCATTTTTTAGCACAGTGCCTGGCACATAATAGAAATACAAAAAGTGTTTCCTGAATGAATGAATAAATAGTTATTTGCTTACATACACAGATATCCACAAATGACTGACAGTGTGGAGACAGAGAAATTTGCTCATGTGCAATGCACATCTTTGCACACAGATGTATAACACCCAATGTACCTGAGTACATATACATAGAGAAGTATAAGAGGTACACAAAGAATATGGAAAGAAAATGTCCTTATATTAACGGTAGATATATCTGTATGAAAATTTGTTGTTGTTGTTTTTTGAGATCCTTTTCTATTGCACTTCAGAAATAAGGATACATTTATAATAAAAAAGGTGTTAAAATTCAACATAATTGTCAACTCAAAGCACATTGTATTTTACAATACACATAGTAGATTTTAATAAAAGAAGTTCAAAGGACAGAAGTAAAAAGAGTAGATTGAGAAGTCACTGAGTGCAGGGACAGGATTTTCTAGCACAGTGCCTGGTATATAATGGCCACTTTGAAAAGCTTTATGAAATCATGGTTGGAAGGAAAGAAGTAAAATAAGATGAACTGAGAGATTTGAAGAAAACAAATCAATAAGGATACACAAAAACTTTTCATAAACAGCAAATTGGATTCAACGTTTATAGACGTTGAATCCCTCTCCAAATATTTCCTTTGGACCTGTACTGAGTCATGATTTCCAAGATGCACATGAGGTGGCAGCAGACAATCACATGTAACAGAGACCATTATTGTATGTGCTATGGAGCAAGTTCCAGCAAATTTCAGAGGATTGAAATGATATCAAGTATATCTGTTGCTTTCAGTAGAGTTAACGTTGAAAGATGTAGCAAGCAGTAACTAGAAATGCCTTATATTTACAAGTTATAAAAGTTGTTTTTAGATATACTTGGTTCAACATTGATAGATAACGCACAACACCCAACTGCTTTATTTTTCAAGGTGAACTGATCTGAGCTGTTATTCCCAAGGTGCACACGAGGTGGCAACAGAGAAGCGCACTTGGAAAACATTTACCACAGATAATTCTGTATGTCCTTTCAAGCAAGTTTCAACTACCTCTAACCTTAGAAATGATATAAAACATTTTTCTTGTTGTCATTACAATTAATATAGTAAACAGTAATAAAAATGAACAGAAATCCCTTTTTTTGAAAGTAAGGAAATTCACTTCTAAATAACTTCTTCTCAAAATCACAATTCAAGTTACTAAGTACTTAAAATTAATGGAAATACAATCTACATAAGGAAACTTATGGAAAAATGCAGTGATGAATATATTTTTGTGTAAGAAAACTTTAAAATACACAGCCTTCCACCCATACTAAGAACCAGGATACTAAAAAAATCCAGAGAGAGTAAAAGAAATAAATGTTCACATCCTGAGCAGGTGATAGTGCAGTGGTTAGAGCATTTGACTGCAAAGTGGAGGACCAAGGATTGAGATACCATGGGAGCCAGCTTGACCGTGGGCTCATGTGATTTGAGAAAAGCTCACCAGCTTTTGCCCAATTTTGCTGGCTCAAGCAAGCTGTCACTTAATCAGCTGTAGCCCCCTGGTCAAGGCACATAGGAGACAGGAGTCAATGAACACGAATGGTGTCACAATGAAAAACCGATGATTTATTTGTGACCTAGCATATAATAAAAACTCTCTCCATTTCTGTCTGTCTGTCCCTATCTATCCCTCTTTGTGACTCTCTCCCTGTCTCTGTACAAAAAAAAAAAGAAGAGAAAAAAAGAACTGTTCACCAAGAAATTTGGAGGGTGTATATCAGGGGTCTCAAACTCGCGGCCTGCGGGCTGCATGCGGCCCGCTGAACAATTTTATACTGATTTTTTTTTGTTTTCAACTGCAGTGAGAAAAGTGTTGCATAACAGTTGCCTTTTGTAGACCTAGTGCGGCCCGCTGAATGGCTGTGATCTTGCTCTGCGGCCCACATGCTGAGTTGAGTTTGAAACCTCTGGTGTATATCATATTTCCCCATGTATAAGCCTTCGCATTTTAAAAAATGTGGGGTTAGAAAACTTGGTGCATCTTATACAGTGGTTGTAGTATTTTTAACTTGCATTTTCCATTTATTCGCATTTGTTATCATTTTCTCAAAATATGTGCCCAAATATTAAGATGTGTCTTATACAGGGAGGCTTCTTATACATGGGGAAATATGGTACTTTACAACCTTACCATTTATTTCCTATTGGGGTGATATTTTGAAAAACATAATTCTTTCTTCCATGCAATTTAAGCTGAAAAAACAACAAGAAATCCATTCTCCAAATTTCTTTTATTTATTTATTCATGTTAGAGGCAGGACAAAGGGGGGAAAAGACAGAGAGATAGTCAGAAACATCAATCCGTTTCTGTATATGCCTTGACCAGGAGCAAACATATGACATTATTGTATGGGTGTGATGCTTTAACTATTGAGCTCTCTGGTTAGAGCAAGCCATTGTCTTTTGGGGAAAAAATTTACTAGAGAAAACCAGACGTAATTGAAACATAAAATGATAATTTAATCTGCTGTGGTGAGAACACCAGAAGACTTTTCTTTGCTCTTGAAATTCAGGGGCATAAACACTATTTTTAATTGTTTAGCACAAAGTGTCCCCTTTCTTAACATGCACTTTCTCTTGTGCCGTGGCAGCAGTCCTGACTGAGAGACCTCCTAAGCTTTAGACATCAAAATTTACCTGAGCATTGGTCACCACATGCAATATAGGTTCTTTTGCTCTTAGAACAACTCCCAGGGTCTTTGTTTCATAACTTTTACATTTTCTTAGTTTTATACCTGAGAACACGCATTGCTGAAAAATTGAGACTTATTTCTCAGCTCTCTGTTCTGAGAAACTGACATACTGAACCTCACCACAAGAAATCCTAACTGACACTAAAGATATTGCACTACCAAATTCAGTGCTTGTAAAACTTATGATTATTTTATTTATGTATAGTTTTTTCTTTCCCTCTACCCCATGACAGTGTAGTATTCATAAAGACAGAAATTGAGTCTGTTTCATGCACTATAGGCAACCATTGTCAAGCACAGTGCCTGTCACATAATAGAAATAAAATTAGAGTTTCTTGAATGAATGAATAAATAGTCATTTGCCTACATACACAGATATCCAAAAATGACAGACACTGTGGACACAGAGAGATATGCTAATTTGCAATGCACATCTATTCACACATGTGTACACACACCCAATGTACCTGAATATATATACATAGAGTAATACAATAGGTACACAAAAAATATGGAAATAAATTGTCCTAATATTAACAGTAGATATATCTGTATGAAAATATGTTGTTGTGGTTTTTGAGATTATTTTTCTTGTACTTCTGCAATAAGAATACATTTTTTATAATAAAAAAGCTGTTAAAATTCAACGTACTTGTCTAATCAAAGCACATCGATTTTACACTATACTAAGTAGCTTTAAATAAAAGAATTTCACAAGACAGAAGTCAAAAGAGTAGAATGGGAAATAAATGAGTGCAGGGACATGAGTTCCTAGCACAGTGCCTGGTATATGAAGGGCACGTTCAAAGGCTTTATGAAAGCATGGCTGGAAGGAAAGAATAAAAACAAGATGAACCGAGAGGTTTTCAGAAAACAAACCACTAAGGATACACAAAAACTTTATAGAAACGGCAAAATGGAATGAACGTTTATAGACAATGCTCTCTACCAAACTTTTCCTTTGGACCCGTACTGAGGCGTGATTCCCATGATGCACACGAGGTGGCAGCAGAAAGCACATGTAGCAGAAATTATTATTGCATGTGCTATTGAGCAAGTTCTAGAAAATTTCACAGGATTGAAATGATACAAATTATATGTCTTGCTTTCACTACAGTTATTGTTGAAAGTAGTAGTACACAGTAACTAGAAATGTCTTATATTTACAAGTTATAATAGTTTCTTTTAGATAGCTTGGGATTCAACATTGATAAATAACGCACAACACCCAACTGCTGTATTATTCCAGGTGAACTGCTCTGAGCTGTTATTCTTAAGGTGCACACGAGGTGGCAGAAGAGAAGCACACCTGGAAAACATTTATCATAGATAATCTTGTATGTTCTTTCAAGCAAGTTTCAACTACATCTAACTTTTGAAATGATATAAAGCATGTTTCTTGTTGTCATTAAACTTAATGTAGGAAACAGTAATAAAAATTAATTAAAAATCCCTTTTTTAAGGTAAGAAAATTCACTCCTAAATAACTACCCCTTCAAAATTAAAATTCAAGTTTCAAAATACATTAAAATTAATGGAAATAAAACCTACAGAAGGGACCTATGGAAAAATGTAGTGATGAATATATTTTAGGCCAAGAAAATCTTGAAATTTACAGTCTTTTCACCCATACTAAGAACCAGGATACTAAATAAAATCCACAGAAAGTTAAAGAAAAAGTTTTTACAGCCTGAGCACGCGATGGTGCAATGGCTAGAGCATTTCACTGGAATGCGGAGGACCGAGGTTTGAGATTCCAAGGGCGCCAACTTGAGTGTGGGCTCATGTGGTTTGAGCAAAGCTCACCACCTTGAGCCCAAGGTCGCTGGCAGAGCAAGTGGTCACTTCATCAGTTGTAGCTCCCTGGTCAAGGCACATATGAGACAGGAGTCAATGAGCACATAAGATGTCACAATGAAAAACCGAAAATTGATCTGTGACCTGGCAAATAAAAAAACATTCTCTCCATTTCTGTCTGTCTGTCCCTATATATCCCTCTCTAGGATCTTTCTATGTCTCTGTAAAAAAGAAAGAAAATTTAAAGAAAGAAACGTCCTTATATTTACAAGTTATAAAAGTATCTTCTAGATAGCCATGGATTCACCATTGTTAGATAACGCACAACACCCAACTGTTGTATTTTTCCAGGTGAACTGCTCTGAGCTGTTATTCCCAATGTGCACAAGAGGTGGCAGCAGAGAAGCGCACTTGAAAAATATTTACCACAGACAATCCTGTATTTTCATTCAAGCAAGTTTCAACTACCTCAAACCTTTGAAATCATATAAAGCATGTTTCTTGTCATTATACTTACTCTAGTAATCATTCATAGAAACTAACTAAAAATCTCTCTTTTTTTTTCTTTTTTTTTGTATTTTTCTGAAGCTGGAAATGGGGAGAGACAGTCAGACAGACTCCCGCTTGTGCCCGACTGGGATCCACCCAGCACGCCCACCAGGGGCGACACTCTGCCCACCAGGGGGCGACGCTCTGCCCCTCCAGGTGTCACTCTGCCATGACCAGAGCCACTCTAGTGCCTGGGGCAGCGGCAAGGGAGCCATCCCCAGCACCCCGGTCATCTTGCTCCAATGGAGCCTTGGCTGCGGGAGGGCAAGAGAGTGACAGAGAGGAAGGAGAGGGGGAGTGGATAAGCAAATGGGCGCTTCTCCTATGTGCCCTGGCTGGGAATCGAACCAAGGTCCCCCACATGCCAGGCTGACACTCTAACACTGAGCAAACCGGCCAGGGCAAAAACTCTTTCTTTTTTAAGTTAATAAATTCACTCTGAAATAAGGCCTGCTCAAACTCACAATTCAAGTTACAAAATACTTTAAACTTAATGAAAATAAAGACTACATCAAAATATCTATAAAAAATATAGTGATAAATATATTTTAGGGGAAAAAAGCCTTTAAATGCACAGCATTTCCACCCATACTAATAACCAGGATACTAAATAAAATGCATAAAATGTAAAAAAGAATATTCACAGACTGACAATGCAGTGGCGCATTGGGTAGAGCATTTTACTGGAATGCACAGTACCTAGATTTGAGATCCCAAGGTCGCAAGCTTGAGCGTGGGCTCATCTTGTTTTAGCAAAGCTAAACAGCTTGAGCCCAAGGTCGCTGGCTCGAGCAAGGGGTCACTCAGTCAGCTGTAGCCCACTGATCAAGTCACGTATGAGAGAGCAGTAAATGAACAACTAAGGTGTCCCAATGAAAAACTGATGATTGATAATTGACCTGGCACATAAAAAAAAATTCTCTCCATTGCTGTCTGTCTGTCCCTATCTATCCCTCTCTCTGACTCTCTCTATGTCTCTGTAAAAAAGAAAAAAGAAAAAAATGTTCACAGAGACACTTGGGGTTCTGTCCATATTTTCCTATGTATAAAACTCATCATTTTAAAAAATGTGACGAATGATAATTGGGTGCGTCTTATACACTGGCTGTTGTATTTTTACTTGCATTTCCTATTTCCTCGATTTTGTTATCATTTTCTCAAATTTTATACCTCCAAATTAAGGTGCTTTTTATACAAGGAGGCTACTTATACATGGGGAAATATGGTACTTTACAAACTTACCACTTATTTTCTCTTGGGGTGAGATTTGGAAAAACATAATTCATTCCTCTAAGCAACATAAGCTGCAAAAACAACAAAAAAAGCCATTGTTATTTTTCTTTTATTTAGTTATTAATGTTAGAGGAAGGAAGAGGAGGGAAAACAGACAGACAGATAGTCAGAAACATTAATGTGTTTCTGTATGTGCATAGACCCAGGAACATACCTGTGACATTAGTGTATGGGTGTGATGCTCTATCTACTGAGCTCTCTGGTGATAGTAAGCCATTTTCTTTAGGGAGAAAAATTACTAGAGAAAACCTGAGGTAATTAAAAAGTAAAACAATAATCTAGTCTGCTGTGGTGACAACACCAGATGACTTTTCTTTGCTCTTGACAGACAGGGGCAAAAACAATATTTCTTATTGTTTATCACGATGTAAACATTTTCCTAAGATGCACTTTTTTCTTGTGCTGTTGCAGCAGTCCAGACTGAGAGACCTCTTAAGCTTTGGACATCAGAATTTATCTGAGCCTGGGTCACCACTTACAAGCTAGGTTCTTTTGGTCACAGATCACCTCCCAGTGTCTTTGTTTCAGCACTTGAGAATTTTCTCAGTTTTGTAGCTGAGAACACGCATTGCTGAAGAACTGAGAATTATGTCTCAGCTCTGCCTTTTGACAACTGATATAATGAACATCGCCACAATCAATGAAAACTGGGAACAAGACATTGCACTACCATATCCAGTGCTTGTCACGACTTACAATTATTTTATTTCTGTATATTTTTACTTCCTCTGCCTACAGCATGACAGTGTCTTATTCATAAACACAGAAAGTGAGTCTGTCTCTTTCACTGTAGGCAAATAGTGTCGAGCAAAGTGCCTAGCACATAATAGAAATACAATAAGTGTTTGATGAATGAAAGAATAAATAGTAATTTGCATACATACAGAGGTATCCTCAAATAAAAGACAATGTGGACACAGACATGCTCATGTAAAATGCACATCTATGCACACAGTTGTATACACACCCAATATACCTTAGTACATATAAAGAAATATAATAGGTACACTATGAATATAGAAATATAATGTCAAAATATTGAAAGTAGTTATCTCTGTAAGAAAATTTGTTTTGTTTTCTTATCATTTTTCTTGCACTTTTGCAATAAGAATACAGATTTTATAATGAAAAAAGCAGTTAAATTCAACACACTTGTCAAATCATAGCACATCCTACTTTACAATACATTAAGAAGATTTAAATAAAGGAGTTCAAAAGACAGAAGTAAAAATAGTAGAATGGGAAGACTTTGAGTGCAGCAGCTGCTCATGTATTTCCTAGAACAGTGCTTGGTATATGATGGGAACATTCAAAAGCTTTATGAAAGCATTGCTGGAAGGAAAGAAGAAAAACAAGATGAAGTGATAGATTCCCAGAAATCCTATCACTAAGAATACACAAAAAATTTACAGAAAAGGCAAATTAAAATCAACGTTTGTAGACAATCCTTTCTACCATTCCTTATTTTGGATCTGTACTGAGGCGTGATTCTCAAGATGCACACGAGGTGGCAGCAGAGAAGCACATGTAACAAAGTCCATTATTGTATGTGCTACGAAGCAACTTCCAGGCAACTTCAGAGGATTGAAATGATACCAAGTATATCTCTTGCTTTCTCTACAATTAATGTTGAAAGAAGTAGCAATCAGTAACTACAAATGCCTTATATTTACAAGTTATGAAAGTTTCTTTTAGATAGGCTTGGATTCGAAATTGATAGATAACGCACAAGACGGAATTGCTGTATTTTTCCAGGTGAACTGCTCTGAGCTGTTATTTCCAAGGTACACACTAGGTGTCGGCAGAGAAGAGCACTTGGAAAACATTTGCCACCGATAATCCTGTATGTTCTTTCAAGCAAGTTTCAACTACCTCTAACCTTAGAAATGATATAAAGCATGTTTCTTGTTGTCATTACACTTAATATATTAAACAGTACTAGAAATTAAATAAAAATCCCTTTTTTCTAAGGTAAGGAAATTCAGTGCTAAATAATCCTCCCCTCAAAATCACAATTCAAGTTACAAAATTCCTTAAAATTAATGGAAATTAAAAGTACATAAGGAAACCTATGGAAAAATGTACTTATGAATATATTTTAGGGCAAGAAAACCTTAAAATACACAGCCTTTTCACCAATACTAAGAAGCAGGATACTAAATAAAATCTAGAGAAAGTAAAGAAAAAAATGTTCAAATCCTGAGCAGGCAATGGCGCAGTGGTTAGAGCATTTGACTGTAATGCGGAGGACCCAGATTTGAGATCCCGAGGGAGTCAGCTTGAGCGTGTGTTTATGTGGTTTGAGCAAAGCTCACCAGCTAAAGCTGAAGGTCGCTGGCTCAAGCAAGCGGTCACCCGATCAGCTGTAGCCCCCTGGACAAGGCACATATGAAACAGGAGTCAATGAAAACTTAAGGGGTCACAACCAAAAACTGATGATTGATCTATGACCTGGCACATAATGAAAACTCTCTCCATTTTAGTCTGTCTGTCCCTATCTATCCCACTCTCTGACTCTCTACCTGACTCTGTAAAAAAAAAGAAAAAAATGTTCAAAGAGATATTTGGAGGGTGTATACAATATTTCGACATGTATAAGATTCATCTTTTTATAAAAATGTGGGGTTAGAAAACTGGGTGCGTCTTATACAGGGGTTGTATAATTTTTTACATGCATTTTCCATTTATTCCCATTTTTTATCATTTTCTCAAACTTTGTGCCCCAAAATTAAGGTGTGTCTTATATAGGGAGGTTTCTTATACATGGGGAAATATGGTACTTTACAACCTTACCATTTATTTCCTCTTGGGGTGAGATTTTGAAAAACATAATTCATTCTTCTATGCAATTTAAGCTGCAAAACAACAATAAAAAAGCCATTGTCATTTATTCTTTCATTTTTACAAATGTTAGAGGCAGCATCAAGGGGGAAAAGGACAGACAGATACTCAGGAACATGAATCTGTTTCTGTATGTGCCTTGACTCAGGAGAAAACCTATGACATTAGCATATAGGTGTGATGCTTTAAGTACTGAGCTCTCTGGTGAGAGCAAGCCATTGTCTTTTGTGGAAAACATTTACTAGAGAAAACCAGAGGTAATTAAAAAATAAAATGATAATCTAGTCTACTCTGGTGAAAACACCAGAAGATTTTTCTTTGCTCTTTAAATTCAGGGGCATAAACACTATTTCTAAATTGTTTAGCACAAAGTGACCCCTTTCCTGATATGCACCTACTCTTGTGCAATGTCAGCAGTCTGGACTGAGAGACCTCCTAAGTTTTGGACATCAGAATTTATCTTAGCATTGGTCACCACATTCAAGCTAGGATTTTTGGCTCACAGAACACCTCCCAGGGTCTTTGTTTCATAACTTCTATATTTTCTCAGTTTTATACCTGAGTACATGCATTGCTGAAAAACCGAGACTTATGTCTTAGCTCTGCCTTCTGAGAAACTGATATACTAAACCTCGCCACAATAAATCATAACTGGGACCAAAAATATTGCACTACCAAATTCAGTGGTTGTTAGAGCTTACAATTATTTTATTTATATATATATATTTTTCAGTCTGTCTACCCCATGACAGTGTAGTGTTCATAAAGACAGAAAGTGAGTCTGTCTCATTCACTATAGGGAAACGGTGTCAAGCACAATGCCTGGCACATAATAAAAATACAATAAATTTTTTCTGAATGAATAAATAAATAGTCATTTGCATACATACACAGATATCCACAAATGACAGACAGTGTGAACACCTAGAGATATGATCATGTACAATGCAGATCTATGCACACAGATGTACACATACCCTATGTAACTGAGTACATATACATAGATAAATATAATAGGTACACAAAGAATATGGAAAGAAAATGTCCTAATATTAACAGTAGATATATCCGAAAAAATTTGTTGTTGTTTTTTTGAGATTATTTTTCTTGCACTTCTGCAATAATAATACCTTTTTATAATAAAAAAGCTGTTAAAATTCAACATACTTGTCAAATGAAAGCACATTCTCTTTTACAATACACTAAGTAGATTTAAATAAAAGAAATTCAAAAGACAGAAGTAAAAAGAGTAGAATGGGAAGTCATTGAGTGCAGAGACATGAGTTCCAGGCACAGTGCCTAGTATATGATGGGCACTATCAAATGCTTTATGAAAACATGGCTGGAAGGAAAGTTGAAAACAAGATGAATCGATAGATTTTTAGAAAACAAACCACTAAGGATACACAAAAACTTTACAGAAACCGCAAATTGGAATCAAAGTTTATGGACAATGCTCTCTACCAAACTTTTCCTTTGGACCTGTACTGAGGCATGATTCCCAAGATGCACACGTTGTGGCAGCAGAGAAGCGCATGTAACGGAGACTATTATTGTATGTACGATGGATCAAGTTCCAGCAAAATTCAGAGGATTGAAATAATAGCAAGCATATCTGTTGCTTTCTCTACAGATAACGTTGAAAGAAGTAGGAAGCAGGAAATAGATATTTCTTATATTTACAAGTTATAAAGTTTCTTTTAGATAGTCTGGGATTCAACATTGTTTGAAAATGCACAACACCCAAATGCTGTATTTTTCCAGGTGAATTGCTCTGAGCAGTAATTCCCAAGAAGCACACGAGGTGGAAGTAGAGAAGTGCACTTGGAAAACATTTACCACAGATAATCCTGTATGTCCTTTCAATCAAGTTTCAACTACCTCTAATCTTAGAAATGATATCAAGCATATTTCTTGTTGTCATTACACTTAATATAGTAATCAGTAATAGAAATTAACTAAAGCCCCTTTTTTAAGGTAAAGAAATTCACTCCTAAATCACCCCCTCAAAATCACAATTCAATTTACAAAATACCTTAAAATTAATGGAAACAAAAACTACATAAAGAAACCTATAGTGATGAAAAATTTTTAGGGAAAGAAAAGCTTAAAATACACAGCCTTTCTACCCATACTAAGAACCAGGATACTAAATAAAATCCAGAGAAAGTAAAAGAAAAAAATGTTTACAGCCTGAGCAGGCAATAGTACAGTGGTTAGAGCATCTGCCTGGAATGCGGCAGACCCAGGTTTGAGATCCGAAGGGCGCCAGCTTGAGCGTGGGCTCTTGTGGTTTGATCAAAACTTACCAACTTGAGCCCAAGGTCGCTTTCTCGAGCAAGCGGTCACTTGATCAGCTGTATTCCTCTGGTCTAGGCACATATGAGACAGGAGTCAATGAACACGTAAGGTGTCACAACAAAAAACAGATGATTGATCTGTGACCTGGCACATAATAAAAACTCTCTCCATTTCTGTCTGTCTGTCCCTCTCTATCCCTCTCTCTTACTTTATCCCTGTCTCTGTAAAAAAAAATGTTCACAGAGACACTTGAAGGGTGTATACCATATTTCCCCATGAATAATACTCAACTATTTTGTAAAATGTTGGGTTAGAAAACTGGGTGCTTCTTACACAGGGGTTGTATAATTATTTACTGGCATTTCCTATTTATTTGCATTTGTTATCATTTTTTCAAAATTTGTGCCCCAAAATTAATGTGCATCTAATACAGGGAGGCTTCTTATACATGGGGAAATATGGTACTTTACAATTTTATCATTTATTTCCTCTTGGGGTGTGATTTTGAAAAACATAATTTATTCTTCTATGCAATTTAATCTGCAAAAACAAAAAAAAAAAGCTATTGTCATTTTTTCTTTCATATATTTACAAATGGTAGAGGCAGTATCATGGGGGAAGAGGAAAGACAGATAGTCAGGAACCTGAATCTGTTTCTGTATGGGCCTTTACTCAGGAGGAAACCTATGACATTAGCGTATAGGTGTGATGCTTTAACTACTGAGCTCTCTGGTGAAAGCAAGCCTTTGTCTTTTGTGGAAAACATTTACTAGAGAAAACCAGAGGTAATTAAAAAAATGATAATGAAGTCCGCTGTGGTGACAACACCAGAAGACTTTTTTTTTTCTCTTGAAATTCAGGGGCATAAACACGATTTCTAATTGTTTAGTGCAAAGTGACCCCTTTCCCGATATGCACCATCTCTTGTGCCATGGCACCAGTCCAGACTGAGAGACCTCCTAATCTTTGGACATCAGAATTTATCTGAGCATTGGTCACCACATACTAGGTAGGTGCTTTTGCTCACAGAACACCTCCCAGGGTTTTTATTTCATAACTGCTATATTTTCTCAGTTTTATACCTGAGTACACACATTGCTGAAAAACCGAGAATTATGTCTCAGCTCTGCCTCCTTAGAAACTGATATACAAAACCTCAACACAATAAATCATAACTGGGACCAGAAATATTGCACTACCAAATTTTGTGCTTGTTACAACTTACGATTAATTTATTTATGTATATATTTTTCTTTCTGACTATGCCATGACAGTGTAGTATTCATAAAGACAGAAATTGAGTCTGTTTTATTCACTATAGGCAACCAGTGTCAAGTAAATTGCCTGGCACATAATAAAAATAAAATAAGTGTTTTTTGAATGAATGAATAAATAGTAATTTTACATATGTACACAGATATCCACAAATGACAGACAGTGTGGACACAGAGAGATATGATTATGTGATATGCACACCTATGCACACAGATGTACACACACCCAATGTAACTTAGTATATATACATAGAGAAATATAATAGGTACACAAAGAATATAGAAAGAAAATATCCTAATATTAACAGTAGATTCATCAGTATAAAAATTTGTTGTTGTTTTTTGAGATCATTTTCTCTTGCACTTCTGCACTAAGAATACATTTTTTATAATAAAAAAGCTTTTAAAATTCAACATGCTGGTCAAATGAAAGCACATCCTGTTTTACAATACACTAAGTAAATTTAAATAAATAAAATTCAAAAGACAGAAGGAAAAAGAGTAAAATGGAAAGTCATTGAGTGCACGGACATGAGTTCCTGGCACAGTGCCTGGTATATGATGGGCACTTCCAAAGGTTTTATGAAAGCATGGCTGGAAGGAAAGAAAAAAACTAAATGAACTTAAGGATTTTCAGAAAAAAACCACTAAGAATACACAAAATCTTTACAGAAATGGCAAATTAGAATCAACGTTGATAGACAATGCATTCTACCAAACTTTTCCTTTGGACTTGTACTGGGGCATGATTCCCAAGATGCACACGAGGTGGCAGCAATGAAGCACATGTAACAGAGACCATTATTGTATGTGCTATGAAGCAAGTTCCAGCAAACTTCAGAGAATGGAAATAATACCAAGCATATCTCTTCCATTCTGTAGATTTAACGTTGAAATAAGTAGGAAGCAGTAACTAGAAATTTCTTATATATACAAGTTATAAATTTTCTTTTAGATAGCCTGGGATTCAACATTGATGAATAACGCACAACACCCAACTGCTGTATTTTTCAAGGGGAACTGTTCAGAACTGTTATTCCCAAGATGTACACGAGGTGGAAGCAGAGAAGGACACGTGGAAAACATTTACCACAGATAATCCTGTATGCTCTTTCAAGCAAATTTCAACTACCTCTAACCTTTCAAATGATATAAAGCATATTTCTTTTTGTCATTACATATAATATACTAAACATTAATAGAAATTAACTAAAATTCACTTTTTTTAAGGTAAGGAAATTCACTCCTAGATAACCCCCTCTCAAAATCACAATTCAAGTTACAAAATACCTTAAAATTAATGGAAATAAAAACTACATAAAGACCTATGGAAAAATGTAGTGATGAATATATTTTAGGGCAAGAAAACTTTAAAATACACAGTTTTTCTACCCATACTAAGAACTAGGATACTAAATTAAATCCAGAGAAAATGAAAGAAAAAAATTTTCACTGCCTGAGCAGGCGATTGCGAAGTGGTTAGAGCATTTGCTTGGAATGCGGAGGACCCAGGTTGAGATCCCAAGGACGCCGGCTTGAATGTGCGCTCATGTGGTTTGAGCAAAACTCACCAGCTTTAGCCTAAGTTAGCTGGCTCAAGAAAGCGTTCACTCTATCAGCTGTAGCCCCCTGCTCAATGCACATATGAGATAGGAGTCAATTAACACGTTAGGTGTCACAACGAAAAACCGATGATAGATCTGTGAACTGGCACATAATAAAAAAATCTCTTCATTTCTGTCTGTCTGTCCCTATCTATCCCTCTCTCTGACACACTACCTGTTCCTGTAAAAAAAAGAAAAAAGAAAAAAGAAAAAAACAAATTTCACAGAGACATTTGTAGGGGGAATAGCATATTTTGCCATGTATAAGACTCATCTATTTTGAAAAAGGTGGGGTTAGAAAACTGGGTGCGTCTTATAGAGTGGTTGTATTTTTTTTTATTTGCATTTCCCATTTATTTGCATTTGTTATCATTTTCTCAAATTTTGTGCCCCAAAATTAAGGTGCGTCTTATACTTGCATGCTACTTATACATGAGGAAATATGGCACTTTAAAACCTTACCATTTATTTCCTCTTGGGTTGAGATTTTGAAAAACATAATTTATTCTTCATGAAAATTAAGATGCAAGAACCACAACAAAAAAGCCATTGTTATTTTTTCTTTGATTTATTTATTAATGTTAGAGGGAGGATTAAGGGGGGAAAAGACAGACAGATAGTCAGAAACATCAATCTGATTCTGTATGTGCCTTGACCCAAAACCAAACCTATTTCATTAGCATATGGGTGTGATGCTTTAACTATTTACCTCTCTGGTGAGTGCAAGCCATCGTCTTTTGAGGAAAAGATTTACTAGAGAAAACCAGAGGTAATTAAAAAATAAAATGATAATCTGCTCTGCTGTGGTGACAACACCAAAAGAACTATTTTTCTCTTAAAATTTAGGGACTAAAATTTTAATAGTTTAGCACAAAGTGACCCCTTTTCTAACATGCACTCTCTCTTGTGCCATGGCAGCAGTCCAGACTGAAAGACCTCCTAAGGTTTGGACATCAGAATTTATCTGAGCATTGGTCACCACATACAATCTAGGTTCTTTTGCGCACAGAACAACTACCAGGGTCTTTGTTTCATAACTTCTATATTTCCTCAGTTTTATATCTGAGAACACACATTTCTGAAAAACCAAGACTTATGTCTCAGCTCTGCCTTCTGAGAAACCGATATACTGAAACTCGCAACAATAAATCATAACTGACATAAAAAATATTGCACTACGAAATTCAGTGCTTGTTAAACATACGATTATTTTATTTATATATAGTTTTTTTTCTTTCTGTCTACCCCATGACAGTGTAGTATTCATAAAGACAGAGAGTGAGTCTGTCTCATTCACGATAGGCAACCATTGTCGAGCACAGTGCCTGGCCCATAATAGAAATACAATAAGAGTTTCCTGAATGAAAGAATAAATAGTCATTTGCATATGTACAGAGCTATCCACAAATGACAGACACTATGGAAACAGAGACATATGCTCATGTGCAATGCACCTCTATGCACACAGATATACACACTCCCAATGTACCTGAGTATATATACATAGAGAAATATAATAGGTACACAAATAATATGGAAAAAATGTCCTAATATTAACAGTAGATATATCTGTATCAAAATCTGTTGTTGTTGTTTTTGAGATCATTTTTCTTGCACTTTAGCAATAAGAATACATTTTTTTATAATAAAAAAGCTGTTAAAATTCAACATTCTTGTCAAGTCAAAGCACATCCTATTTTACAATACACCAAATAGATTTGTATAAAAGAAGTTCAAAAGACAGCAGTTAAAAGAGTAGAATGGGAAGTCATTGAGTGCAGGGACATGAGTTCCTAGCACAGTGCCTGTTATATGATGGGCACTTTCAAAGGCTTTACGATAGAATGGCTGGAAAGAAAGAAGAAAAACAAGATCAACCAAGAGAGTTTCAGAAAACAAACCACTAAGGATACAGAAAAAATTTACAGAAATGGCAAATTGGAATCAACGTTTATAGACAATGCTCTCTACCATTTCTTTGCTTTGGATCTGTACTGAGGCGTGATTCCCAAGATGCACACGAGGTGACAGTAGAGAAGCACATGTAACAGAGACCATTATTGTATGTGCTATTCAGCAAGTTTCAGAAAACTTCAGAGGATTTAAATTATATCAAATATGTCTATTGCTTTCACTACAATTAACGTTGAAACAAGTAGCAAACAGTAACTAGAAATTCCTTATATTTACAAGTTATAAAAGTATCTACTAAATCAGGAGTCCCCAAACTTTTTATACAGGGGGCCAGTTAACTGTCGCTCAAGACTGTTGGAGGGTCAGACTATAGAAAAAAACCTATGAAGAAATCCCTATGCATACTGCATATATCTTATTTTAAAGTAAAAAAACAAAACGCGGACAAATACAATATTTAAAATAAGGAACAAGTAAATTTAAATCAACAAACTGACCAGTATTTCAATGGAAACTATGGGCCTGCTTTTGGCTAATGAGATGGTCAATATCCGGTTCTAAATTTGTCACTGCTAGCCGTAACAAGTGATATGATGCACTTCCGGAGCCATGACGCATGCATACCGCATCACCGGAAGTAGTACTGTACGTGAGTGACGCTGCTACATACAGTACTCCAGGAGCACAGAATACGGATGCTGACCACCAATGAAAGAGGTGCCCCTTCCACAAGTGGTGCGAGGGCCAGATAAATGATGTCAGGGGCCCACATGTGGCCCGTGGGCCGTACTTTAGGGACCCCTGTACTAAATAGTCTTGGTTTCAACATTGATAGATAGTGCACAGCACCCAACTTTTGTATTTTTTTAGGTGAACTGCACTGAGCTCTTATTCCCAAGGTGCACACGAGGTGGCAGCAGAGAAGTGCACTTGGAAAACATTTCCCACAGACAATCCTGTATTATCTTTCAAGCAGGTTTCAACTACCTAAAACCTTTTAAATCATATAAAGCATGTTTCTCTTTGTCATTACACTTAGTCTAGAAATCATTAATAAAAACTAACGAAAAAACCCTTCCATTTCTAAGTTAAGAAATTCACTGCTAAATAACCCCCGCCCAAAATCAAAATTCAAGTTACAAAATATCTTAAATTAATGGAAATAAAAACTACATAAGAAAACCTATGGGAGGCCCTGGCCGGTTGGCTCAGCGGTAGAGCATTGGCCTAGCGTGTGGAGAACCTGGTTCGATTCCCAGCCAGGGCACACAGAAGAAGCTCCCATTTGCTTCTCCACCCCTCCGCTGCGCCTTCCTCTCTGTCTCTCTCTTCCCCTCCCACAGCCAAGGCTCCCTTGGAGCTAAGATGGCCCAGGTTCTGGGGATAGCTCTGTGGCCTCTGCCTTAGGCACTAGAGTGGCTCTGGTTGCAACATGGCGACACCCAGGATGGGCAGAGAATGACACCCTGGTGGCCAGAGCATCGCCCCATGGTGAACGTGCCGGGTGAATCCCGGTCGGGTGCATGCGGGAGTCTGTCTGACTGTCTCTCCCTGTTTCCAGCTTCAGAAAAATGCAAAAAAAAAAAAAAACAAAGAAAGAAAGAAAGAAAGAAAGAAAGAAAGAAAGAAAGAAAGAAAGAAAGAAAGAAAGAAAGAAAGAAAACCTATGGGAAAAAGTTGTGATGAATACATTTTATTGGTAAAAAAAAAAAACACCTTAAAATACACAGCCTTTCCACACATACTATGAAACAGGATACTAATCAAATTCCAGAGAAAGTAAATGAAAAAATTTTCACAGCTTGAGCAGGCGGTGGCGCAGTGGATAGAGCATTTGACTGGAATGTGGAAGACCCAGGTTTGAGACCCCAAGGTCACCAGCTTGAGCGTGGGCTTATCTGGTTTGAGCAAAGCTGAACAGCTTTAGCCCAATGGGCTCACTGGCTCGAGTAAAGGGTCACTCTGTCAGTTGTAGTTCTCTGGTGAAGGCACAATGAGAGAGCAGTCAATGAACAACTAAGGTGTCACAACAAAAAACTGATGATTGATCTGTGACCTGGCACATAAAATAAAAACTCTGTACATTCCTGTCTGTGTGTCCCTATCTATCCCTCTCTCTGACTCTCTCTCTATCTCTGTAAAAAAAGAAAGAAAGAAAGAAAGAAAGGGTTCACAGAGACATTCGGCGGGTGTATACCATATGTCCCCTCATTTAAGTCTCATCCTTTTTGTAAAATGTGGGGTTTGAAACTAGGTTCATCTTACACAGTGGTTGTAGTGTTTTTTACTTGCATTTACTGTTTCTTCGCATTTGTTATCATTTTCTCAAATTTTGTGCCCAAAAGTGAAGATACATCATCTACAGGGAGGCATGTTATGCATGGGGAAATATGGTCCTTTAAAACCTTACTACCTATTTCCTCTTGTGGTGAGATTTTGAAAAACATAATTTATTCCTCTATGCAATTTAACCTTCAAAAACAACAAAAAAATAGCCATTGTCATTCTTTTTATTTAATTATTAATTTTAGAAGGAGGAAGTGGGGGGAAAAACAGAGAGATAGACAGAAATATCAATCTGTTTCTGTATGTGCCTTGAACCAGAACCAAACATATGACATTACTATATGGGTGTGATGCTCTAACTACTGAGCTCTCTGGTGTAAGCAAGCCATTGTCCCTTGGGGGACAAAATTACTAGAGAAAACCTGAAGCAAATAAAAAATAAAATAATAATCTAGTCTGCTGTGTTGAAAACACCAGAAGACTTTTCTATGCTCTTGACAGGCAGAGGTATAAACAGTATTTCTGATTGTTTAGCACGAATTGACACCTTTCCTAAAATGCACTTTTTCTTGTTCTGTGACAGCAGTCCAGACTGAGAAACCGCCTAAGCTTTGGTTTTCAGAATCTATCTGAACCTGGGTCAGCACTTACAAGCTAGGTTCGTTTGTTCACAGAACACATTCCAGGGTCTTTGTTTCATCACTTGTATATTTTCACAATTTTATAGTGGAGATCACACATTGCTGAAGAACCGAGACTTATGTCTCAGCTTTCCCTTCTGAGAAACTGATATACTTACCCTTGCCACAATCAATCACAACTGGGACCAAAGGTATTGCACTACCAAATCCAGTGTTTGTCACAACTTATAATTTTTAATGTATATTTTAATTTCCTCTTTCTACTCCATGACAGTGTAATATCCATAAAGACAGAAAGTGAGTCTGTCGCATTCACTATAGGCAACCAGAGTCGAGGACAGTGCCTAGCATATAATAAAAATACAATAAGTTTTTACTGAAAGAATGAATAAATAGTCATTTGCATACATACACAAATATTCACAAATGACAGACACTATTGAAACAGAGAGGTATGTTCATGTGCAATGCACATCTATGCACACATTTGGTACACGCACCCAACGTACCTGAATAGATATACATAGAGAAATATAATTGGTACACAAAGAATATGGAAGGAAAAGGGCATAAATTTAACAGTTGATATCTAACAATGAAAACTTGTTGTTTTGTTTTTCTTATCATTTTTTTGCACTTCTGCAATAAGAATATCGTTTTTATAATAAAATAGCTGTTACAATTCAATATACTTGTAAAATCTAAGCATATCACATTTTACAATACATTAAGTAGAATTAAATGAAAGAATTTCTAAAGACAGATGTAAAAATAGTAGAATGGGAAGGGATTGAGTGCAGGGACATGTGTTCTTAGCACAGTGCCTGGTATATGATGGGCTCTTTCAAAGGCTTTATGAAAAATTGGCTGGAAGAAAAGAAGATAAACAAGATGAACCAAGAGATTTTCAAAAAACAAACCACAATGCAATTTAAGGTGCAAAAACAACAACAAAAAAGGCATTGTCATTTTTTCTTTTATTTATTAATGTTAGAGGCATGATAAAGGGGAAAAATACAGACAGATAGTCAGAAACATCAATCTGTTTCTGTATGTGCCTTGACCCGGGAGCAAACCTATGACATTAGCATATGGATGTGATGCGTTAACTACTGAGCTCTCTGGTGAGAGCAAGCCATTATGTTTTGGAAAAAATATTTACTAGAGAAAACTAGAGGTAATTAAATATAAAATGATAATCTAGTCTGCTGTGGTGAAAACACCAGAAGGCTTTTCTTTGCTCTTGAAATTCAGAAGCATAAACACTATATCTGATTGTTTAGCACAAAGTTACCCCTTTCCTAACATGCACTTTCTCTTGTGCCATGACAGCAGTCTAGAATGAGGTACCTCCTAAGATTTTGATATCAGAATTTATCTGAGCATTGGTCACCACATACAAGCTAGGTTCTTTTGCTTACTGAACATCTCCCAGGGTCTTTGTTTTATAACTTCTATATTTTCTCAGTTTTATACCTGAGAACACGCATTGCTGAAAATCCGAGACTTCTGTCTCAGCTCTGCCTTGTGAAAAACTGATATACTGAACCTCACCACAATAAATCATAACAGAGACCAAAGATATTGCATTACCAAATTTTATGCTTGTGTTCAACTTACGATTAATTTATTTATGTATATATATTTTTTTCTGTCTACCCCATGAGAATGAAATATTTATAAATACAGAAAGTGAGTCTGTCTCATTCACTATAGGCAACCAATGTCGAGCACAGTTCCTGGCACATAATAGAAATAAAATATGTGTTTCCTGAATGAATGAATAAATAGTCATTTGCATACATACACAGATATCCACAAATGACAGACACTGTGGACACAGAGAGATAAGCTATTGTGCAAAGCACATCTATGCACACAGATGTACACACACCCAATGTACCTGAGTACATATACATAGAGAAATATAACGGGTACACAAAGAATATGGAAAGAAAATGTTTAATATTAAAGAAAGATATATCTGTATGAAAATTTGTTGTTGTTGTTTTTTGAGATAATTTTCTCTTGTACTTCTGCAATAAGAATACATTTTTTATAATAATAAAACTGCTAAAATTCAAAGTACGTGTCAAATCAAAGCACATACAATTTTACACTACAATAAGTAGATTTAAATAAAATAAGTTCAAAAGACAGAAGTAAAAAGAGTAGAATGGGAAGTCACTGAGTGCAGGAACATGAGTTCCTAGCTCAGTGCCTGGTATATGATGGGCATTTTCAAAAGCTTTAAGAAATCATGGTCGGAAGGAAACAAGAAAAACAAGTTGAACCGAGAGATTTTCAGAAAACAAACCACTAAGGATACACGAAATCTTTACAGAAATGGCAAATTAAAATCAATGTTTATATACAATGCTCTCTACCAAAATTTCCTTTGGACATGTACTGAGGCGTGATTCCCAAGATGCACACTTGGTAGGAGCAGAGAAGCATATGTAATAGAGATCATTATTGTAGGTTCTATGGAGCAAGTTCCAGCAAACTTCAGAGGATTGTAATGATAGCAATATATCTCTTGCTTTCACTAGAGTTAACGTTGAAAGAAGTAGCAAGCAGTAACTAGAAATGCCTTATATTTAAAAATTATAAATGTTTCTTTTAGATAGCCTTGGATTCAACATTGATAGATATCGCATAGGATCCAACTACTGTATTTTTCCAGGTAAACTGCTCTGAGCTGTTATTCCCAAGCTGCACCCGAGGTGGCAGCAGAGAAGCGCACTTGGAAAACATTTACCACAGATAATTCTGTATGTACTTTCCAGCAAGTTTCAACTACCTCTAACCTTAGAAATGATATAAATCATGTTTCTCCTTGTCATTACACACAATATAGTAAACAGTAATAGAAATTAACTAAAAATCTTGTTTTTTAAGGTAAGGAAATTCACTCCTAAATAACCACCCATCAAAATCACAATTCAAGTTACAAAATACCTTAAAATTAATTAAAATTAAAACTACATTAGGAAACCTATGGAAAAATTTCATGATGAATATATTTTAGGGCAGGAAAACCTTAAAATACACAGCCTTTCCACCCATACTAAGAACCACGATACTAAATAAAATCCAAAGAAAGTAAAAGAAAAAAATGTTCCCAGCCTGAGCGGGTGATGGCACCGCAATTACTGCATTTGATTGGAATGGGAAGGACCCAAATTTGAGATCCCAAGGGCGCCACCTTGAGCGTGGGCTCAAGTGGTTTGAGCAAAGCTTACCAGCTTGAGCCGAAGGTCGCTGGATTGAGCAAGCAGTCATTCGATCACCTGTAGCCCCCTGGTTAAGGCACATATGAGATAGGAGTCAATGAACACGTAAGGGGTCACAATTAAAAACCGATGATTGATCTGTGACCTGGCACATAAAAAATACTCTCTCCATTTCTATCTGTCTGTCCCTATCTATCCCTTTCTCTGACTCTCTCCCTGTCTCTGTAAAAAAAATAAGAAAATAAGAACTGTTCACAGAGACTTTTGGAGGGTGTATACTAGTGTTTCCCAAACTTTTTTGTGCCATGCCCCACCTTAACCTTTCTAAAATTTTTGTGTCCCCCCCTATGTAACATACATAATTATTAACATTAAAAAATTGATTTTTTCACTTAATAAACATAAATGATAGGTTCTAGGAAGAAATTACTATGAAATTGTTCACAAAACACAGTAAGTAAAATTTCAAAACATATAATGAAAAACAGAAATTTAAATTCTAAATAATTTTAACACAGATTTTTCTATATTAATTTATTATTTTAATTTAGTGTGATCCTTGCGCTTGATGCTTGCTGCACAGAGAGTTTATATTAGGTTCCAATTTGGTTAGATTTAGTCTCAAGTCTCCACGTTATGTTATATCCAGCCGATTTCTTTTTTTTTTTTTACCAGTAAATCATTTACAGCACTAAATCCACATTCAGCTAAAAATGAAGATGGAAACGGTAGCAATAGTTTTCTTGCACATTTGGTTGAATTTGGGTATTTGATTTCTGTTTCCTCACAAAGCCATGTCATTGCTCCTTTGATATTAAATAAAGCTTTAACTGACTATCATTTTGCAATTCGGTGAGTTCTTCTTGATACTGCATACTTGATATATCAGACAAATCCACTAACATTGGCTGAATCATCCATGTTGGGAAATCAATTTGTTTTAAATCAGAAAATCTTTCTTTTAAATCAGCCGATAGAATATTCAAATGATTGACAATAACAAGTAAAGCGGTATCAGTTACTTCACATTTTGGAGCCAATAAAACTGTTTAAAGTTTTTGTTGTTAATATGTTTCTGACATAACTCAATATTGGTAATGCAACCAAATATCTTTGCTTTTGTATCGACAAGAGTTTTATTTGTTCCTTGAAGTTGCTTATTTAATATATTTAGTTTTTCAAAGATATCGGCTAAATAACTCACAAATGCTTTACCATCTATTGTTGACAGATACTTCATTTCAGGTTTGTCGCTTAAAAAATCACTAAGAGTATCAAACAGTTCCATAAATCTTTTCAAACAGTTTTCTTTAGATAGCCATTTTACTTCACTATGAAGTAAAAGTCTCACATGGTCTTCATTTTGTTCTTCACAAAATAGCTTGAAAAGACGCTCACATTTGGCACTAGCTTTAATAGCATTAACACACTTTATTACTGTATGTAATACTACATTCAGAACAGGAGAGATGTTTTTAGCTAGCAAGTTTTCCCTATGAATAACACAATGCACAAGAATCATTTCTGGATCCTCATCTTTCATCAATTTTAAGCAGCCATTTTTCTTGCCCATCATATTGGGAGCACCATCTGCAGCACAAGATGTTATATTTTTTATTGGTATATCATTGACATCTAAGTAGTTTTTTAGCTTATTATGTATATCTTTGGAGGTAGTGGTGCTTTCTAATCTTTTACAGAACAACATTTCTTCAGCAAAATGTCCTTTATCAATATATCTTACGTAAGTTATCAATACTGCCTCACTGTCTCTCAAAGTTGATTCATCCATTTGCAAGGAGAATTTTCTTGTTTTCAGCTTTTCAACAAGTTGTTTTTCAATATCCTCACTCAATTTGTCTATTCTTCTGCTAACAGAATTGTTACTGAGTGGCATAGCTTTTACATCTTTGTCATCTTTTTCAAGAACCGTTTTAAGAAATGCTGCTATTGAAGGTTTTATTAAATTCGCTCCTATAGTGTGATTTTTTCCAGTTTTAGCGATGAATAAAAAAATTTGATAACTAGGCTCAAGAACATGATTATTAGTTGAAGTATGAGCAGTAAATAGAGACTTTAATGTTGTTATTTTTTTAAAATTTTTCTTTAAATTTTAAAGTAACTCAAATCTGAATTAATATGAGCACTATGTTTTGCCTTCAAATGCGCCTCAATATGACCTCGTTTCATTGATTTGTTGGTCAAGCATTGCTGGCATAGAAGACAAAAAGGAATCCGCTCATCGTGAAGAGCGGGTATGAACACAAATTTTAAATATTCCTCCGAATGTTGACGAGTTTTTTTCTTGCTTGCACCACTCATTTTACTATGGGCCATAAGAAATAAAAATAAGATTAATTAAAAACTAATATTAAAATATGTGTTATATATTCAATGTGACATAGAGTAAATGTATACTAAAAATTCATATTTATTTAAATGTGTATAACACATTTACTACACTACCACCGCAAATCAAAAGGAACCTATATTTTTTCCACTTGACAAAATTTTCTGGAAAGTTATGCTTCTAAAATTAAAATTGTCGTGGATGCACTATTATAGCCCCAATAATACTTATAAAATATTAGTGCTTTCTAGCCCTGATGCAAGAAGTACTTAATAAAGAGTTTAATATTGATAAAAATAAAATCAAATACTTACCAATTATATCTATACAATATATATATGTATATTTATTAAATCAACGAGCTTTTACAACAGTTTTGACTGACACTTATTTCAAATTAACACCAACTGAATGATGTGAAACACTACAGAAGTTTCGATGGGCCAGTTAGGTGAGAATAACTGCGTTGTTTAGTGAGTTTTTAAAACGTCCAGGTTTCCCCGTGGCAGATGGCATGCTCCGCGGTGAACCCAGGATGAAGTTTACTTGATGACGCCAATCACCCAGTTGATATTTTGGTCTCGTCAAACAAAATTATACTTAATAATTATTTACCGCAATTATTTAAGAATTGCATTTTTTTGTTAAACATGGCACCGATATCTAGCATTTCATTTAAATGGCCCAGGGCAAAAGAGTTAAAGTCGTGTTGAGTCCATTTTCAAATTGCCCCCCTTAACTATCAAATTGCCCCCCTGTGGGGAGTGGGCCCCATGTTGGGAAACACTGGTTTAGAAAGAGGGAATCCTTGATTGGGAAAAACATATTATTTTAAAAAAAATGACCTGCCCTGTGGTGGCGCAGTGGATATAGCATTGATCTGGGAGCACTGAGATCACAGGTTCAGAGCCCTGCACCTGTCTGGTCAAGGCATATATGGGAGTTGATGCTTCCTGCTCCTCTTCTCTCTTTCTTTCTCTCTCTCTCTCTTTCTCTCTCTCTCTCTCCGCTCCCTTCCTCCACTTTTATTTTTTAAATTTTATTTATTTACTTTTTTTTAGAGAGGAGAGATTCTTCAAAAAGAAAAAAACACACCAAAGAACAAAAATAATAATAAAAAAAAACACCAAAAAGTACGTGTCATGGATTTTTATGTGAAGTGTCTCCCGGCACCCTGTCTTTGAGGGCGCACAGTATGCACTTGAAGACATAAATTTGTCTTCTCACAGGAGGTGTTCATTGCTGTTCTTACAACCAGTTATTAGTCTGAGTTGCATGACATAGTTTTGTGGGAACGAGGATGAGATTGTATTAGACTCTGAAAAAACCTAACATGTAAATGGGGGCCCATAACCTTCTGTTATGAAGCTGTGGAATCTTCAGGTAGGTCATTCACTTTTGTTTGGGGGGAATGGCGCCCCTTTGGGGAGTCTTAAGTCATAGGCTTACAGGGGTGCATTCCCACTGGTCTGAGTGGGGCCCTCAGTTCCCGCCAGTGTCATAGAACCATCACGGATACTTTACAGTGAGTCTGGGTGGTGTCCAGGGCGTTCCTGTGGGGGGAGAGAAGCGAGGAAGGGTTTTAGTCATGGGAATTTCCAGGGGAGTCTGTGGGGCCACCGTGGCTGAGTGGGGGAGTCACAGGCAAGAGAGCTTGGAGACCAGTGCAGGAGAGAGCCCGGAGCATGGTGCTAACTGCTGCCCTGTGTGCGAGTCCTGTGGGAAGTAAGAGGGTGTGGAGAGGAAGGTGGGGAGGAAGAAAGGAGAGGCATCCACAAATTTCATGAATGTTCCCAGGAAGGGAAGAGCGGTGTGTTGCAGTGAGGAGTGTTATAAATGGTCTGGGTCATGAGGTGGCTCCTAGGGTGGAGTCTCATAGAATATGGAAATGATGTGGCTCAGGGGAAAGCTGTTTTCATCTAGTTTCTCCAGTGTGTGTGTCAAGACAGGATCCTCAGTGCGCTGCCCATGGCCATAACCACATAGTGACTCTTTGAAGGTTTGTTGTTGATGTATTTGCAGTGCAGTGCTACCTCCATGGTTCTCCTGCAACTATGGCTCAATTGGAGCAAGTTGGCTCCTGGAGCTGAGAGTGGCTACATGGTGTCCTCAACAGGCACTAAGAACAGCTTGGTTGCTAAGCAAAGGAGCAACGCCCCAGATGGTCAAAAGATCGCCCCGTAGTGGGATTGCTGGGTGGATCCTACATATGGGAGTTGGTCTCTCTACCTCCCTTCCTCTCACTAAATAAAAGAAAAAAAAAGAAATAGACAACAGAGAGCCTTAGCCAGTTAGCTCACGTGGTTAGGAACATCCACCGGAAACACCAAGGTTTTGGATTTGATCCCCAGTCAAGTCATTACCAATGAGTCCACGGCTGAGTGGAACAACAAATGAATATTTTCCTTCCCACTCCCTTCTCTCTCCTTTCTTCTCTCTGTCACTCTATAAATCAATAAAAATTAAACCCTGGCCAAATAGTTTTGTTGGTTCGAGCATCGTCCTGGATCACAAAGGTTGTCGGTTCGATTATTTGGTTAGAGCACATACAGGAACATCTTGATGTTTCTGTCTCTCTTTACCTCCCTCTCAAAAACAACAACAAAGACAGTGGGGAGAAATAAGTGTAAACCAATAACCGAAGCCAGTTTTCTACTGTAAAATTTGGGGATTAAACGAGTTAGGTATTGCCCTGAGTTCTCAGAAGGAAATCAGGCCACTGGGTAGCTCTGTGCAGAAATCTCAGATGATGGGGAAAGGAAGCTGGTCCCACCCACTGTGCACTGCAGCCCACTGCATGACCTTCTGAGGCCTGATCTGGGGGCAAGAGCTGGCTTGAGGATGAAGGACTTGTGCCAGGCACTGCCCTTTCCACAGAGGAGCCATCGGCCTGTGCAGGAGACACAGGACTTTCCAGCAAGTGCTGGGAAAAAGAGGAAGGTAGAGAGAGGGTGTACCTCCACTGTTCCAGACCAGCCACTAAGGGGAGGCAGCCTGTGGCATCCTGATTTAAAGCATTGTCAAATGTGCAGGGTTATTGGAGCCACTCAAAGCATTTTGAAGGCCACACAGGTCAGAGGCCAGGTGAGTCCTCTTAGGCAGTGAGTGGAAGGTAAGGGTGGGGCGCAGAAAAGGAGCCTGACAGGTAGGGCAGGCAGAGTGTCATTGCTTAAGATGTAGCCTCTGGATGATATGGGGCCTGGGAGATGAGGGGTAGGGACATGGCAGCCAGCCAGATATGGCAGAGTGAAGGAGATCACTGGGTTTGGAGCCTTGGGAAGTGGGGCTTGGAGGGGATAGAATGAGGGTTAGTGTGATGGTGAGGGTGAGTGTCAGTGTGAGGGTGAGGGTTAGGAATGTTAGGGTAAAAGTGAGGGTGAGTGTGAGGGTAAGGGGTAGGGTTAGGGATAGGGAACAGTAAGGGATAGTGTTAGGGTTAAAAAGAATTGATGCTTCTCATCTCTCCCAGCCTCATTGCCTCTCTTTTTCTCATAAAAAGGGGGGGGGGAATATTCACCCAGAAGTCATGTCAAACCATTATATTTTGATTTTTTCTATCACTTTTTTATTATCTCCTCAAATTTACTTTCTGCTCCATGGTGTTTGCTGCAGTCTGAGATACTACAACTTTTTTTTTAGTACTTGCATATTTGGTGAGGTGAACAGAAAGCTCTAGTCTCAGTTTCACAAAAAGTCTCTTCTTTTTCTTGCTAAAAGAGCTGGTGAAAAAAACCCCCACCCCATAATCCCAGTGCCCAGAGACTCCTGTCCAGTTCCTTTGCAGTTGCCACAGAAAAAAAGCCCACCTCTCATACCTCCATTTTTTGCTGCATCTAGTGACAGGCTACTGCATGTCTGGTTCCTTAATCTCTAGCAAAGGGAGTTCTGTAGTTCCTCAGACTTACAGAAGGAGAATCTGCATTTTGGCAAAATCCCAGGTTATTTATATACACTAAATCTTGACAAGTCCCTATTTTTAATTATTTATATAAGAGAATATGGATATCTAGAAATTCTACCAGTTACTAAATTTAACTCCCCATATTGAAAAGCCAAAATCTACTAAATGCTTTTTGTCAGCTCTTTAATCTCAGTCGTGATTTTTAAGTTATTAATGACAATCAAGACACATAGTTTTGATCTCCCATAATCCCAAACTTTCCCTGCCACCAGTAAAATTTTTAATTGATGTAGAAATTCAGATTCCACAGGGTGGCAGTTTTCAGGGTGCTGTTACATGGGAGTAACAGGAAATATGATGCACACTATACTGTATATTTTATACACTAGGCTAGGCCACAGTATATCAGAAATAAACAAAAATTTTGTGAAAGGAGGCATTCTGGGGAGACCCATGAAAACACAGTGGGTCTTGATGAGCACACACCCCAGAAACATCAATCCAGTATTGGAGGTCCAGCAGACAATTGAGTAAGGTCCCTACCGATGGGCTGAACACCTCAGCACTCTTTGCAGGCTCTATGCCAATTGAACTGTTTCATACTTATGCTTTTATTTCCTCATTTGAAAAGCAGGGATATTATATGAGAGTTAAATGAGAAGCTGCATGTTAAGCACTTAGCATACTGCCTGACACAAAATAAAGGCTTGACATAAGTAAAAAAATGTCGCAAAGACATGTTCTCTGTCGGCCCCAGTTTCCTCATTCATTCTAAAAATATTATTAAGCACCTACTATCTGCTGAGCTCCATGCTAGGCACTGGGGATCCAGTAAGAGTTAAAACTCAATCCCTTTCACTTAAAAGCAGCAAGTCAGGTGGAGAAGCCAAATAATGCCTAGGTGCTATAACAGAGAAAAACATCTAGAGCAGCACAGTGATATGAGGAAATCTGGAGAACCCAGATGCTAAAAGGCTAATACCACCTGTTCATAATTTATTTATTATTATGTTTTGGGAAAGAAAGAGACACAAACAATCTGGGAGAAATGAGTAACATCAATTCTTCATAACCCTAAACCTAACCCTCAATCTCACCCTGACCCTGACCATAACACTCCTAACCCTCACCCTCAAATTAACCCTCACCCTAACCCTAACCCTACCCACCGCAAAGGCCCACCTCTCAAGGATCCACACCCAGTTATCTCCTTTACCCTTCCCTATCAGGTTGGTGGTAACGAACCCACCCCTCATCTGCCAGACCCCATATCTTGCAGAGGATCCATCTTCAGTGATGGCACTCAGCCTTCCCTACTTGTCGAACACCTTCTCCACGGCCCTGCCCTTGCCTTCCTCTCACTGCCTAAGATGGCTCACCTGGCTTCTAGCATGAGTGGCTTTCAGCAAAATTCAAGTGGTTCCAATCGCCCTCTGCAGTTGAGGATGTTTTAAATCAGAATGCCACAGGATGTCTCCCTTTAGGGGCAGGTCTGGAGCAGCGAAGGTCCACTCTGCCTCTCCCTCGACCCCATGCCAAGGACTTGCAGGGATGCCCTGTGTCTCCTGCATTTGGTGGTGGCTCCTCTGAGAAAAGGAATATGCCTGGCATGACTCCTTCACCTTCAAGCCAGCTCTTGCTCATACCAGCCCCCAGAACAGCACGTAGTTGGCTGCAGGGCAGGGTGGGTAGGACCAGCTCCTGTGCCCCATCAGCTGAGATATCTGCACTGAGATACCTCATGGACTGATTTCTGTCTGAGAAGATAGGGCAATACCTAACTTTTTTTAAATTATAATTTTATTTTTTAATGGGGTGACATCAATAAATCAGGATACATATATTCAAAGAACAACAAGTCCAGGTTATCTTGTCTTTCAATTATGTTGCATACCCATCACCCAAAGTCAGATTGCCCTCTGTCACCTTCTATCTAGTTTTCTTTGTGCCCCTCCCCCTCCCCCTTTCCCTGTCCTTTTTTCCCCTCCCCCCGTAAAAACCACAGTCTTATCAATGTCTCTTAGTTTCACTTTTATGTCCCACCTACGTATGGAAAAATGCAGTTCCTGTTTTTTTCTGATTTACTTATTTCACTTCGTATAATGTTATCAAGATCCCACCATTTTGTTGTAAATGATCCGATGTCATCATTTCTTATGGCTGAGTAGTATTCCAAAGTGTATATGTGACACATCTTCTTTATCCAGTCATCTATTGATGGGCTTTTTGGTTGTTTTCATGTCCTGGCCACTGTGAACAATGCTGCAATGAACACGGGGCTGCATGTGTCTTTACATCTCAGTGTTTCTGAGTTTTTTGGGTATATACCCAGTAGAGGGATTGCTGGGTCATAAGGTAGTTCTATTTTCAGTTTTTTGAGGAACCACCATACTTTCCTCCATAATGGTTGTACTACTTTACATTCTCAACAACAGTGTAGGAGGGTTCTTTTTTCTCCACAGCCTCTCCAACATTTGCTATTACCTGTCTTGTTAATAATAGCTAATCTAACAGGTGTAAGGTGGTATCTCATTGTAGTTTTGATTTCCATTTCTCTAATAACTAAAGAAGATGAGCATCTTTTTATATATCTGTTCGCCATTTGTAGTTCTTCCTGGGAGAAGTGTCTGTTCATGTCCTCTTCCCATTTTTTTATTGGATTGTTTGTTTGTTTGTTGTTGAGTTTTATGAGTTCTTTGTATATTTTGAATATTAGGCCCTTATCTGAGCTGTTGTTTGAAAATATCATTTCCCATTTAGTTAGCTTTCTGTTTATTTTGTTATCAGTTTCTCTTGCTGAGCAAAAACTTCTTAGTCTGATGTAGTCCCATTCATTAATTGTTGCCTTCAATTCTCTTGCCATTGGAGTCAAATTTATAAAATGCTCTTTAAAACCCAGGTCCATGACTTTAGTACCTATGTCTTCTTGTATGTTCTTAATTGTTTCAGGTCTTGTATGTACTTAATTTAGTACAGGGGGACAAACTGTAGTCCAGTTTCATTCTTTTACATGTGGCTTTCCAGTTTTCCCAGCACCATTTATTGAAGAGGCTTTCTTTTCTCCATTGTGTGTTCTTGGCCCCTTTATCAAAAATTATTTGACTATATATATATGTAGTTTTATTTCTGGACTTTCTATTCTGTTCCATTTGTTGGAGTGTCTATTTTTCAGCAAATACCATGCTGTTTTGATATTCGTGGCCCTATAATATAGTTTGAAGTCAGGTATTGTAATGCCCCCAGCTTCATTCTTTTTCTTTAGGATTGCTTTGGCTATTCGGGTTTTTTTATAGTTCCATATAAATCTGATGATTTTTTGCTCCATTTCTTTAAAAAACGTCATTGGAATTTTGATGGGAATTGCATTAAATTTGTATATTGCTTTGGGTAATATAGCCATCTTGATTATATTTATTCTTCCTAACCAAGAACAAGGAATATTCTTCAATCTCATTATATCTTTCTCGATTTCTCTTAACAACGGTTTATAGTTTTCATTATATAAGTTCTTTACATTCTTTGTTATGTTTATTCCTAGGTATTTTATTTTTTTTGTTGCAATTGTGAAGGGGATTATTCTTTTGAGTTCGTTCTCAGTTGTTTCATTGTTGGCATATAGAAAGGCTATTGACTTCTGTATGTTAATTTTGTATCCTGCGACCTTACTGTATTGGCTTATTTTTTCTAGTCGTCTTTTTGTGGATTCTTTGGGGTTTTCGATGTATAGGATCATATCATCTGCAAAAAGTGATACCTTTACTTCTTCTTTTTTTATATGGATGTCTTTTATTTCTTTGTCTTCTCTGATTGCTCTGGCTAGAACCTCTAGTACCACATTAAATAAGAATGGAGAGAGTGGACAACCCTGTCTTGTTCCTGATTTAAGGGGGAAAGCCTTCAGTTTAGTGCCATTTAATATGATGTTAGATGATGGTTTATCATATATGGCCTTTATCATGTTGAGATATTTTCCTTCTATACCCATTTTGTTGAGAGTCTTAAACATAAAATTGTGTTGTATTTTATTGAAAGCCTTTTCTGCGTCTATTGATAAGATCATGTGGTTTTTGTTCTTTGTTTTGTTGATATGGTGTATTACGTTAACCAATTTACGTATGTTGAACCATCCTTGAGATTCTGGGATGAATCCCACTTGATCATAATGTATTTTTTTTAATATGTTGTTGTATTCGATTTGCTAGTATTTTGTTTAGTATTTTAGCATCTGTATTCATTAGAGATATTGGTCTGTAGTTTTCTTTATTTGTGCCATCCTTGCTTGGTTTTGGTATGAGGGTTATGTTGGCCTCATAAAATGTGTTTAGAAGTATTGCTTCTTCTTCAATTTTTTGGAAGACTTTGAGTAGAATAGGAACCAATTCTTTGAATGTTTGATAAAATTCGCTGGTATAGCCGTCAGGGCCTGGACTTTTATTTTTGGGGAGGTTTTTAGTGTTTTTTTCTATTTCTTCTCTACTGATAGGTCTGTTTAGGCTTTCTGCTTCTTCTTGACTCAGTCTAGGAAGGTTGTATTCTAGAAATTTATCCATTTCTTCTAGATTGTTGAATTTAGTGGCATAAAGTTTTTCATAGTATTCTACAATAATTCTTTGTATATCTACGGTGTCTGTGGTGATTTCTCCTCTTTCATTTTGGATTTTGTTTATATGAGTTCTTTCTCTTTTTTCCTTGGTAAGTCTTGCCAAGGGTTTGTCAATTTTGTTGATCTTTTGAAAGAACCAGCTCTTTGTTCTATTAATTTTTTCTATAGTTTTACTGTTCTCTATTTCCTTTATTTCTGCTCTGATTTTTATTATTTCCTTTCTTCGGCTGGTTTTGGGTTTCTTTGTTCTTCTTTTTCTAGTTCCTTAATGTGTGAAGTTAAGTGGTTCACTTGGGCTCTCTCTTGTTTGTTCATATATGCCTAAAGTGATATGAACTTCCCTCTTATCTCTGCTTTTGCTGCATCCCATAGATTCTGATATGTCCTATTGTCATTTGCATTAGTCTGTATATATCTTTTGATCTCTGCACTTATTTCTTCTTTGACTCATTCATTTTTTAAAAGTATGTTGTTTAGTTTCCACAGTTTTGTGGGATTTTTTCCCTCCCTCCTTTTTGCAGTTGAATTCTAGTTTCAAGGCTTTATGATCAGAAAATATGCTTGGTACAACTTCAATTTTTCTGAATTTGCTGATGTTGTTTTTGTGGCCCAACATATGGTCAATTCTTGAGAATGATCCATGTACACTGGAGAAAAATGTATACTCAGTCACTTTGGGATGAAATGTCCTGTAGATGTCTATCATATCCAGGTGCTCTAGTGTTTTGTTTGAGGCCACTATATCTTTGTTGATTCTCTGTTTGGACGACCAATCTAGGACCGTCAGCGGTGTATTGAGGTCTCCATGTATGATTGTATTTTTGTCAATTTTTGTTTTAAGGTCAATAAGTAGCTGCCTTATATATTTTGGAGCTCCTTGGTTCGTTCCATATATATTAAGTATTGTTATGTCTTCTTGATTCAGTGTCCCCTTAGCCATTATGAAATGGCCATATTTGTCTCTGAATACATTTGTTGTCTTGTAGTCAACAATATCAGATATGAGTATTGCTATGCCTGCTTTTTTTTGGATGTTATTTGCTTGCAGTATTTTTTTCCAGCCTTTCACTTTGAATTTGTTTTTATCCTTGTTACTTAGATGAGTTTCCTGTAGGCAGCATACAGTTGGATTTTCTTTTTTAATCCATTCTGCTACTCTGTGCCTTTTTATTGGTGAGTTTAATCCGTTTACATTTAGTGTAACTATTGACAGTTGTGAGTTCCCTATTGCCATTTTATAGATTGCTTTCTGTTAGTTTTTTGTCTTTTTTGATCTTTCTATTTTGTTTTTCTATCTTTTGTTTTTATTTGGTTGTATTCCATACATCTTTCCTCTGTTGCTATCTTTTTTATCTCATGTGCTTCTGTGGTGGTTTTTTCAATGGTGGTTTCCTTTAAGTAATGAAAAGGGTTCCTACCCTGTTCATTGTAGCGCAGTATTTTGTGAGTACTTTTGCACTCCATCATCCTTTGCTACTCTTAATCTCCATCCTCTCCCTCCTTTCTTTTTGTTGTTGTCACAGTTTAAATTTGGTTTTATTGTGTTCTTCTTGGAACTTTTACTTGTGGCTTTATTTTTTTTGTTGTTCTTTGTATCTGATTGGAGAACCCCCTTTAGTAATTCCTGGAGTGGGGGTTTTCTGATGATAAATTCCCTCATCTTTTCTGTATCTGTGAATGTTTTTAGTTCTCTTTCGTATTTGAAGGATAGCTTTGATGGGTATAGTATTCATGTCTGAGAGTTCCTCTCTTTCAGGACTTTAAATATTGGGGTCCACTCTCTTCTAGCTTGTAGAGTTTCTGCTGAGAAAGCTGATGATTATCTAATGGGCCTTCCTTTATATGTTGTATTCTTCTTTTCCCTGGCTGCCTTGAGAATTTTTTCTTTGCCGTTGGTTTGTGCCAATTTCATTATGATGTGCCTTGAAGTAGGTTTGTTGCAGTTAAGAAAACTCAGAGTTCTGTTTGCTTCATGAATTTGAGGCTTTAATTCTTTCCACAGGCTTGGGAAGTTCTCATCTATTACTTGTTTGAGTATGTTCTCCATTCCATTTTCTCTCTCTTCTCCCTCTGATATACCTATTATTCTTATGTTATTCTTTCTGATGGAGTCAGATAATTCTTGTAGGGCTATCTCATTTTTTTTAAATTTTTGAGTCTCTTTCCTCTTCTCTCTGTTGTGCCTCAAGTTGCTTGTCTTCTATTTCATTAATCCTCTCTTCTATCTGGCCTGTTCTATTAGCTAACCTTGTTACCTCATTTTTCTTCTCTGAATTGAGTTTTTCATCTCTGTTTGATTTGTTTTTATGGTTTCAATTTCTTTGGATATATATTCTTTGTGTTCATAGAGTTGTGGGCCACTCACAGACAACAATTTTATTGTAATGCACATTCCTTGTATCTCAAAGCTGTAACTGCTCCTGATAACTATCAAAAGCCTTGAGAGAACAGCAATGACTCAAGTTGTGCTTTCTGAACAAATGTGGTAGGTGAAAAAAAAATTTGCTTCAGTCTTTAACACTGCATCAGTCACATATCCAGAAGCAATAACACTCAGAATCTGCTCAAAACAAAAAGTCTCAGTGGAAAAGATGTCAACCGTACTCTTCCATTTATGAAGCACCAGGTCGTGGCCTTCTCACCCTTGATTCCACCATCAAAGAAAAAAATCACTGAGCCTATAAATGAATTTAGTGGCTCAAAATTCTATTGGTTAGTAATTTCTTTGAGATTCACTGTCATTTCCTGGTCAAACAAAATAACCCTTTATCCCACCCAGGGGTGGCATGCGCAAAAAAAAAGAAAAGAAAAAGCAGTTAACTTGTGCATAGGGAGCTGCCGTCCAGAACACGTTCTGAAGTAGCTTGTATATTGCCAACTCTCCACAGTTTGAGGTGGACAGGAAGCTACCAGACCATCCAAAGCAGAGAATGCTCACAGTCTCCCAAACTAGGCTTGGCATTTGCTCACACAAATCTTTTTTAGAGATGAAGGAAAATATAGTAATGCTGACTTATGCAAAGATTTAACATATTCATTAAAATCACACATACTCTCATTCTCATCTTCTATTTAAATTAACCTTTTAAAAATAAATTTTACAAAAAATTTAGGAGAATATAATGGGCCATCTATGCATTCACAAACTTGAGAAATAATATATTATAAATACATATGAAGACTTTCTCAAATATATTCTCTTCCTTCCCTACCCCACAGCAAAGTACTATTATGAATTATCAGTTCCTAATTCTCATGAATGGCACTCTTTACAAAGTAGATATAATCCACAAACAATACATAGTATTAATATTTTTAATTACAAAAATATAATAGCACTGTACTATGAATATCACCTCTATAACTTGCATTCTTTTCCCTCAACATGATGTCTTACAGATTTAGTAGGCAATGAGTATTAAGATTTCTCAGCAGAGGACTGCCAAGATTTTTTTCTGTTTTTTTTTTTTTTTGTACTTTTCTGAAGCTGGAAATGGGGAGAGACTGTCAGACAGACTCTCACATGCATCCGAACGGGATCCACCGGGCACACCCACCATGGGGCGACGTTCTGCCCATGAGGGGGCAATGATCTGCCCCTTTGGGGCGTTATTCTGTCGTGACCAGAGCCACTCTAACACCTGGGGCAGAGGCCAAAAAGCCATCCCCAGCGCCCGGGCTATCATTGCTCCAATGGAGCCTTGGCTGCAGGAGGGAAAGAGAGAGACAGAGAGGAAGGAGAGGGGGAGGGGAGGAGAAGCAGATGGGCGCTTCTCCTGTGTGCCCTGGCCAGGAATCCATCCCAAGACTCCTGCACGCCAGGCCGACACTCTACCGCTAAGCCAAACGGCCAGGGTGATTTTTTTCTGTTTTGAGTCAGACCATTTTCAACTTGGGAACACTCATGTAAATGAATAATAACTGAAATCACTTTTAGCCCCACTAAGTCACTTTAAGCCTCACTAAGTTTGTTACTGTGTTCAACTAAATAAACACTTGTCAATATTCTTCAAGCAATTAGAAAGCAGATTGTCACTCTCTTTATATATTTTGTTCACCATTTCTTTTTTTCATAAATATTTGCACACTATCCCACATCTCTTTATTCTTTCTAACTCTAGGACAGAGAAACATATAGACACCAAAATGTCTTACAGTAGGAAGGAATTAGACAAGATGAATTTATTATGTTTGATCCTAGAAAAGTGGGAGTCATCTTTGAAGACTTATAATAGAATGCATATAAGAGACTGAGTGCCTGAATCCTTCCAGAGCAGTCCCACTACATTACATCATAGGGTCTGTCTCCCAAAAGTGTCATCCCCAAGAAGGTAGGGGTGGGTAAATGTAGGTTAAATTACCAGTCATCATAACCGAAAAACTTCAAGTAGTTTTTATCTTGACAATTTTATACCTGAGGCTAAATGTATTATCAGCAAGCTTTAATCTTATCAGTTAGTGCCCTGTACCCCTGTGCTGACAGAGAGCCAGTCTATTCCTAAGGTAATTCTGTCATGGCTACAAATCAAGAATCTTCATTGAATCACAAATCCTGCTTTGTTCAGGCCATGAAACAGAAAAGGAAATTTATCTGTAAAAAGCCAGTATATTACTTTATAGTAAGAAATATAACTGTTTAGGAGAACAGATTATGCCAGTTGCCAAGCTTGGTATTTTCTATGACACAGTGTTCTAAAGTCGCAGTGATGACATTTGGTTTGCAAATCATCGAAGTCTGTGCCACTTTGCAGCCTTGCAAGAGTTCTTGTTATTGTCAGCCAGAAGAAATGTCCTGCTTGCCCTTGACCAAGTTTACCTTTCTCAGAGGATCATTTTACACTTAATAGGCTTCTAAGAAAAATTATGAATCTCCACTTTCAGTCCCCATTGAGTTCTTGCTGGTCTTTCCATTAGTTCTCATTCTTAAAAACTGATCTCGTGAAGCCTTGATCCCTAAAGCAAATCTCATGAGGGTACTGAGCAGTACGTGTACAATCAATGGATTGAGCTTAGTGCCATAAAACCTAAGGGGGCTCTTTCTATATGAAAATTTGTACTTATAGGCATCTGAAGATTAATAAAAAATTAGTAAACCATGAAACAAAAACATCTCTTCAATAAAGTTATTATACAGTACTTCATTGTCAAGTGTTTTAATTGTAAAAAGTACATATCAACTCAAATTGTGAAGATATAAACAAGGAAATACATAAATTACACACATACTTTAAAAAGGGAAATTCAAGTGACAAAAATGTTCTGTGAAATTTTTACTTATATTCATCCATATCAGAATGTATGAGTTCGAAAAAAAGTAATGGATTTTTAGGCAAACCTTACAGTGGTGTTCAAATTGACTTAGTTAGGCCAAAATAACCAAATTATTACTGCACAATTTATCAGGACATTAGAACATATAATCAAACAAGTAAGTTTATTTTCTTTTTTGTGACACACAGAAAGAGAGAGAGTTAGACAGAGGGACAGATAGGGACAGACAATCAGGAAAAGAGAGAGATGAGAAACATCAATTCTTCATTGCGGCACCTTAGTTGTTCACTGATTGCTTTCTCATATGTGTTGATAGGGAGGCTACCGTGGAGTGAGTGACCTATTTCTCAAGCCAGTGACTTTTTCTCAAGCCAGCAGCCATGGGGTAATGTCTATGATCCCACACTCAAGCCAGAGACCCTTCAAGAGTACAAACTTTCTGCTATAACATAAATAAGATCTGAGGATCTAAAGTATAACATGGCAGCGTGACCAGTGGTGGTACAGTAGATAGAACATCAACCAGAAACACTGAGGTGCCTGGTTGGAAACGTTATGGTTACTAGCTCAAGTATGGGATCATCAATATGATCCCAGGATTGCTGGCTTAAACCCAAGTTTGCTGGTTCAACATAAGCACCCCAGTCAAGGAAAATATGAGAATCAATCAATGAACAACTAAAATTACTAGACACTTTTCTCTTTTATGTGTGACCCATTCTACCATTGAACATGAAAGAGTGGGGCATGCAATCACTAAAGAATTTATTTCTGAGTGTTGGGAAAAGGGTCCTGTCACGTCAGGACAGGGTAGATGTATAATTATCACATTTTTGATTTTAGGATTGAGAAAACTATCCCTATATTAGTTGAAGACCTCTATGAAAAATAGAAATCAGTATCATAATTTATAAAAACATAGTATTTTTGCTTTATAGGCAGATAAAAATTTATAATATCTTCCCTGGTGCTACACAGTTTAAAAAAAGTTTCTTTTTTTAACAAGGTAAAATAGAACCAAATTTGCGTCAATAACAACAATCTTTATTTTAAGACGAAACTAATTTTCTTTCTCTCAAAAACTTATCCCAGTATATCATAAATTTTAATTCAATTAGAACATTTCTTTGTTTTATTTTATACAGAGTTCATTTTGTTATTAATTTTTCTGTAGCTTTATTGATATATACTAGTATTCTAATCATTTAAGAAAATTTTAATCTGGTAAAAACCAAAATTAAGTAATTGTATATGTTATGCCAGTATTTGTTAAATTAATATCCATAAACAAAATTAATCTTGTTGTTGGTTGAGTTGTATTTACTGGTAGTATGATTATTTTTAATATTTCACAAGACGTATTTACTAGTTTTCACATATATGCTTAATTTCTTGGTAATATAAAGCTAAGCATAAATAAACTTATAATTCTAATTCTCACACAAACTCCCATGGCCCTACACCATGAAAAATATTTTCTTAAAAACTCACATTGTTACAAACCAAAACATTCCTCTGCTGGTACTTTGTATATAGATTCTTTGTGGTCTTATCTTTTTCTGTCAGTTCCATGGCAATGCCTCCCAAATGGCTGCTGGAGAAATTTAAATTGTCGCAGCTTGACTAGAAATAGCAGACACTATCTCAGGTGCATTTTCAGATAAGGTAAAGCTTATCCTAATTGTGCACCATAATAAAAATATGCAAGTGCCATTTGGGTCAGAGTGGCAGCTCATATAACCTATGCCTGCTTAAGGGGCAGATTAGACTATACCTCACTCAGTTTAGTGGCTGAATACTTCAAGCAGTTTCTACTTAACTTCATTAAATTGGTGAAACATCAAGCTGAACTGAAACAATATATACCATGATTTCTAAAAAAGTCAAAACACAATTGGAAACTATAAACCTTAGAAAATGAAGTGATAGAGTATTCAAATAATTCGCCAATAAAATGGGCATATTAAAATACTCCATGTCAGAAATCAGTAGAGAAATGCAAATTAAAACTGCATTATTTTACACCTGTCTGAAGGGCTTTCACTAACAAATCAATGAACAACTAGAGATGATGAGGATGTGGAGGAAGGAAACACTTCTCCAGCATTTTCTGCCTGCATGCAGTTTCTTAGTTTCTGCTCCACTTTCCGAACTTTCACAATTCCACTTTAGCATATATGGTTGCAACACAAAAACACTATAACCACATTGATGCACTGCTGAAATCTGGACAACTTCCTTGCTCCTACCACAGTTCTGTAAAAGAAATTTTCCTACCTTGTCTTTCTTTTATTTTTGCATAAGCCAGACAAACAAGAGAGGTAATATAGTAAGCTTTCAGGGTAAATCTAGTTGAACTCTCAGCCAAATCAATTCTTCATCAGCAAATAACCATTTTCTAATGCCACTACCACCTTATTAAAGTTGGATGCTCTAGTAATTAAAATCATTAGCAGCTGATGCTACTTAACTTTGCTCACAATTCCTTCCACCAACGGAAAATAAACACACAAATTATTTCCACTATGCAGCACACAGTCCTGTTGCCCATCCAACCTCACTCCCCCCAATTCTTAACTGCCCGTGTATCATTCTCCATTCTGTCCTCATATCTGACAAATTCTCTGATCCCTAAATAACTTTTCTATTTTATGTAAAGTCTGACTTACATATTCTGTATTTATTTCTAGATGAACATGCAACAACCATTTTTCTTTTTTATACTTGTTTCCCATTACCAACCTGTCATGAACAAAGCCCACTCCCAATTCTGCTTATATAACACCCTTTATCTGGTCCAGTCTCAGCACTTGTTTATAATTTTTTCCATGCCCTACTCTGCACACTCTCACAGTTGCTACCAACACTGACACTCCTCAAACATACTGCTCCTTTACCTGGCTGAGTTTCAATCACTTCCCTATCTTGAGAATCTCAGGGTTGAATTTGGCACTACAATCTTTTGACTTCTCTTTCCAAAGCTCTGTGATGCACAAGCCATTTCAAATAAACCTCCTTCTCACTTCTGCTGTCTCACTGCTGCCATGTTGAAAGAGTTCATCAGCATCAGCTGCAGTCAATCCTTTTATCCGTGCCTTCAGCAATTAATAGGAAAGAAAAAAATAAAATAAAGGGCAGGTCTAATTGAAAAGAGAATGCATTATAGAATAAATACTGTGAGAAAAGAAAATACAAAAAATTATTAGAATTCTATATCATCCCCTCGACCAAACTGTTCTTCTGTATTTGAATAACTACTCATGACTAATATAAAACATGGAGTTCCCTAAAACATAAACATGCAATGAGATGCAAAGTGAAAAATTGGAAAAGACACATCGGTGATGCAAAAGCTGTTTGACAGTTTCTGGTTATATGTACTAGCTTTTAATTTCAAAATGTACATTAGATAGCAGAAGAGGAAGACAATTTTTTGGTGACATTTAACTATCTGTTATTTTCAAGACGTCCATGAAATGGCATCAGAAAATTTTGTTTGTTTTTTTCTAGAACCACCATTGGCTGAGTTAACCTAAATATGTGCAAACCGCAGCAGCAATCGTCCTGGCTTGATGGCTCGCTTGGCTGGAGCATTGTCTTGAAATGCACAGATGGTTGCTTCAGTCTTTGGTTGAGGCACATACAAAAACAGATTGATGTTTCTTTATCACCATTACCCCTATTCCTCTCTCTAGATTCAATAAAAATAAAAAAATGAAAAAAATAGAAAAAATAAAGTAAAAAAAGGGCAACAGAAAACATTTTTTCTGCCAAAAGCATTGACTAAGAATCCAGAACATCTATTCATTCCTATTTTTAGATCCTCACCTGCCTCACCTCACTTAATATTTCCATTTGCAAAATGAGAGAGGGCTGATTGTTATCTGCATTTCACAGGTATTTGAACTTAAAACCTATTCTAACCTAATTCAAAACCCAGAAACGATGGTCCAGGTTCTGCCAAAAGAGTGTACACACACGGTATCCTGGACACATACAGCCATCAAATTAGTCCTCACAATTTTTGCATACTGATTTTTTTTAAGAACACCTGCATATAAGCTAATGGTCCAGCTTGTCAAGCCCTCAACCAAGGTGAAGATGGTGTGGAAATTTGGCAGAAAATGGGATAGGATAAGATAGAATAGGAGGGGAGCAAGGAGGTGGCCTGGCCATTCCCAGGTGCTGAACCAACAACAGATCCCTTTAAGATTGTCCTGCCCACTTCTACCCCCTCCCTGTCTGATGGCATTTTAAAATCTGTTTTTCAGTCCAGAGCACTGGTTTGCTTCTACAAATGTGTCCATTTTTTTGAGGCTTAACCTGACAGAAGTTTCCTACAGGATCAGAATTAACTCGAGAGCTGACTTCTGACTCCAACATCTACAAGCAAAGAAATAAAAACTCAGTCTCCTCCTCTGTCAAATGGGGAAACCACTTCAACTCAGGTGGCTGTGAGGATTCAGGTAAGATGTGTTCATTAGCTCCTGCCAACCATGTGACCAGCACTTTTCCTCTGTGCCTTTTTCACCCATGTCTCATACAACATTTCTATCAGTTCCCTCCTCTCTGCAGCCACCACCACATAGCATGTGAGACCTTGGAGCTCAGGATGTCCCCCCTTCACTCTGTCCTTTCCATTCCCAGCTGACATCCAGGCCAATAATAAACTTATCTGACCAAGCACCTGGAAGCAAATCTTAGCGCGGGACACCCTCCCAGTCCTTGCACTCACACAACCTTTTCATTCCTTGGAAACTACAGTCTGAGAAGGGACACTGAGGGGCCACATGATAAGGGCAGTCATCTCGAAAAAAAGGGCAGAAGGACTCAGTGCTTATAATCTCCACCATTATTGTGACTTGCTCTTGACCTTCTCTAGAGAAAGTAGTTATGGCACAGAGGGGTTCGACCCACAGGCCACTGGGCTGATTCCCCTAAACTCTTTCCTGTCATCTAATTTGAGATTCCCAAGACGTAGCAGTAAGTCATATGGCCTTACTCGGGTCCCTGTAAATATTAATTTTTAAAACATATATTTTTGAAAATTAAATATATTTATAAGTTTTATTTATTAAATTTCGAAAGAGAAGATGGAGAAGGTTGGGGAGGAGCAGGAAGCATCGATTTGTAGTTGCTTCACTTATGTTTCTTGGCCAGCAAACTGTGAATAGGCATAGGCTTTGTAATCACTTGATTGAAAATTATTTTTGCTCCATTGTCACAGAGTTGGAACTTAACTGTTCGCATGAATCCCTATGGTTCCCTTTAGCTGAAAACCAAGAGAAGTCTTGAATGCTTATTTGCACCTCATGTCCCTGTTCAGATACCAATTGTTGTTGTTTTTTGGGTTTCATGTAAAGGAGCCACAAAGGAATGAGGCAGCAACAATAGTGCACGAAGGACCCCAATCTCTCCAGGACTGAGGTGCTTTAGAGATATCAGCTATCCAATTTATTAAGCAGAAATATAACATCATGCCTGAGAAACTAACAAGCAGAATCCAGTGTCCAATTTTACTATTTAGTTTTGTCACCCCAACAGTCTAGATTATTATATCATTTCTTAATTACCTCAGGTTCTTTAGTAATTTTCCCCCAAAAGGCAATGGCTTGCTCTCACCAGAGAGCTCAGTAATAAAGTATCACACCCATACGCTAATGTTATAAATTTGGTCCTGAGTCAAGGCACATACAAAAACAGATAGATGTTTCTAATTATCTGTCTGTCTTTTTCCCCCTTTATCCTCTCTTAAACATTAATAAATAAATAAAAGAAAAAATGACAATGGCTTTTTTCTTGTTGATTTTGCATCTTAAATTGCATAGAAGAATGAAATATGTTTATCAAAATCTCACCCCAAAAGGAAATAAAAGGTAAGTTTGTAAAGTACCATATTCCCCCATGTATAAGAAGCCTCCCTGTATAAGATACACCTTAACTTTTGGGCACAAAGTTTGAGAAAATGATAACAAATGAAAATAAACGTGAAATGCAAGTAAAAACAACAACAACTCTATAAGATGCACCCAGTTTTCTAAACACACTTTTTTTAAAAAGATGAGTATTATATATGGGCAAATATGGTATAAACCATCCAAATGTCTCTGTGAACAGTTCTTGTTTTCTTTTTTCTTTCTTTTTTTTTTTACCGAGATAGGGAGAGAGTCAAAGAGAGGGATAGATAGAGACAGACAGACAAAAATGGAGAGAGTTTTTTATTATGAGCCACATCACAGATCAATCATCGTGTTTTCGTTGTGACACCTTATGTGTTCATTGACTCCTGACTCATATGTGCCTTGACCAGGGGGCTACAGCTGATCGAGAGACCCCTTGCTCGAGCCAGCGAACTTGGGCTCTAGCTGGTGAGTTTTGCTTAAACGGCATGAGCCCACGCTCAATTTGGCGACCTTGGGATCTCAATTTTTTTCCTCTGCATTCCAGTTAAATGCTCTAATCACTGCAACATCGCCTGCTCAGGCTGTGAACATTTTTTTTATTACTTTCTTTGAATTTTATTTAGTGTCCTGGTTTTGAGTATGGGTGGAAAGGGTGTGTATTTTAAGGTTTTCTTGCCCTAAAATATATTCATCACTATATTTTTCCATAGGTTTCCTTATGTAGTTTTTACTTCCATTAATTTTAAGGTAGTTTCCAACTTGAATTGTGATTCTGAAGGGGAGTTATTTAGAAGTGAATTTCCTTACCTTAAAGAAAAGGGATTTTTATTTAATTTCTATTACTGTTTAGTATATTAAGTGAAATGACAACAAGAAACATGCTTTATATCATTTCTAAGGTTAGAGGTAGTTGAAACTTGCTTGAAAGGACATACAGCATTATTTGTGATAAATGTTTTCCAAGCGACCTTCTCTGCTGCCACCTCATGTGCACCTTGGAATAACAGCTAAGAGCAGTTCACCTGGAAAAATACAAGAGTTAGGTGTTGTGCATTAGCTATCAATGTTGAATCAAAGGCTATTTTAAAAAAAACTTTTTATAACTTGTAAATGTAAAGCATTTCTAGTTACTGCTTGTTACTTTTTTCAAAATTATCTGTAGTGAAAAAGAGATATCTTGGTATCGTTTCAATCCTCTGAAGTTGTCTGGAACTTGCTCCATAGCACATAAAATAATGGTCTCTGTTAGAAATGCTTCTCTAGTTCCACCTCGTGTGCTTATTGGAAATCGCGCCTCAGTACAGGTCCAAAGGAAAAGTTTGGTAGAGAGGATTGTCTATAAATGTTGATTCCAATTTGCCGTTTCTGTAAAGTTTTTCTGTATCCTTAGTGGTTTGTTTTCTGAAAATCTCTTGGTTGATCTTGTTTTTCTTTTTTCCTTCTAGCCAATGCTTTCCATAAAGCTTTTGAAAGTTCCCATCATATACCAGGCTCTATTCTAGGAACTCATGTCCCTGCACTCAGTGACTTCCCATTCTACTGTTTTACTTCTGTCTTTTGAAAAACTTTTATTTAAATCTACTAAGGTTACTGTAAAATCGGATGTGGTTTTATTTGACAAGTACTTTGAATTTTATCAGCTTTTTTATTATAAAAATGTACTTTTATTGCAAAATGCAAGAGTAAGTGATCTCAAAAAACAACAACAAACAATTTTCATACACATATATCTACCGTTAATATTAGGACATTTTCTTTCCATACTCTTTGTGTACTTATTATATTTCTCTATGTATATGTACTCAGGTACATTGGGTGTGTGTACATCTGTGTGCATAGATGTGCAATGCACATGAACATATCTCTCTGTGTCCAGAGTTTCTCTCATTTGTGGATATCTCTGTACATATGCAAATGACTATTTATTCATTCATTCAGAAAACACTTATTTTATTTCAAATATGTGCCAGGCCCTGTGCTCTAAACTTGTAGTTATGGCACAGAGGGGTTCGACCCACAGGCCACTTTGCTGATTCCCCTAAACTCTTTCCTGTCATCTAATTTGAGATTCCCAAGACGTAGCAGTAAGTCATATGGCCTTACTCGGGTCCCTGTAAATATTAATTTTTAAAACATATATTTTTGAAAATTAAATATATTTATAAGTTTTATTTATTAAATTTCGAAAGAGAAGATGGAGAAGGTTGGGGAGGAGCAGGAAGCATTGATTTGTAGTTGCTTCACTTATGTTTCTTGGCCAGCAAACTGTGAATAGGCATAGGCTTTGTAATCACTTGATTGAAAATTATTTTTGCTCCATTGTCACAGAGTTGGAACTTAACTGTCCGCATGAATCCCTATGGTTCCCTTTAGCTGAAAACCAAGAGAAGTCTTGAATGCTTATTTGCACCTCATGTCCCTGTTCAGATACCAATTGTTGTTGTTTTTTGGGTTTCATGTAAAGGAGCCACAAAGGAATGAGGCAGCAACAATAGTGCACGAAGGACCCCAATCTCTCCAGGACTGAGGTGCTTTAGAGATATCAGCTATCCAATTTATTAAGCAGAAATATAACATCATGCCTGAGAAACTAACAAGCAGAATCCAGTGTCCAATTTTACTATTTAGTTTTGTCACCCCAACAGTCTAGATTATTATATCATTTCTTAATTACCTCAGGTTCTTTAGTAATTTTCCCCCAAAAGGCAATAGCTTGCTCTCACCAGAAAGCTCAGTAGTTAGAGCATCACACCCATACACTAATGTCATAGGTTTGGTCCTGGTTCAAGGCACATACAGAAACAGATTGATGTTTGTGACTATCTGTCTGTTTCCCTTTTCTTTTTTACTCTAACATTAATAATTAAATAAAAGAAAAAATTTAAATGGCTTTTTTTGTTGTTGTTTTTGCAGGGTAATTTGCATAGAGCAATGAATTATGTTTTTCAAAACTCACCCCAAGAGGAAGTAAATGGTAAGGTTGTAAAGTACCATATTTTCCCATATATAAGATGCCTCTCTGTGTTAGATGCATCTTAATTTTGGGACACCAAATTTGAGAAAATGATAACAACTACACATAAAAAGAAATGCAAGGAAAAAATGATAGAACCGCTATATAAGATGCACTTCGTTTTCAAAACCCACATTTTTCAAAAATGATGAGTCTTATACATTTGGAAATATGGTATAAACCCTCCAAATTTCTCTGTGAACATTTTTTTTACAGAGAGAGGAAAAGAGTCAGAGGGAGGGATAGATAGGGACTGACAGACAAGAATGCAGAAAGTTTTTTACTATATGCTAGGTCACAGATCAATCACCAGTTTTTTTTTGAGACACCTTAGTTGTTCATTGACTGCTCTCTCATATGAGCCTTGACCATGGGCCTACAGCAGACTGAGAGACCCATTGCTTGAGCCAGCGACCTGGGCTCAAGCTGGAGAGATTTGCTCAAACCAGATGACCCCATGCACAAGCTGCCGTCCTTTGAATATCAAATCTGGGTCCTTCGCTTTCCAGTCAAGTGCTCTATCCACTGCACCACCGCCTACTCAGGCTGTAAACATTTTTTCTTTTACTTTCTCTGGATTTTATTTAGTATCTGGTTCTTAGTATGGGTGGAAAGGCTATGTATTTTAAGTATTTTTTCTCCTAAAATATATTAATCACTGCATTTTTCCATAGTTTTTTTAATGTAGTTTTTATTTCCATTAATTTTAAAGTATTTTGTAACTTGAATTGTGATTTTGAGAAAAGATAATTGAGGAGTGAATTTCTTAACTTAAAAAAAGAAAAAGTTTTGTAGTTAGTTTCTATTACTGATTACTAGAGTAATTGTAATGACAACAAGAAACAAGCTTTCTATCATTTCAAAGGTTTGAGGTAGTAGAATCTTGCTTGAAAGAACACACAGGATTGTCTGTGGTAAATGTTTTCCAAGTGTGCTTCTTTGCTGCCACCTCGTGTGCACCTTGAGAATAACAGCTCAGAACAGTTCACCTGGAATACTGCAGCAGTTGGTTGTTGTGCATTATCTATCAATGTTGAATGCAAGGATATCTAGAAGAAACACTTATAACTTGTAAATATAAGGAATTTCTAGTTACTGTTTCCTACTTGTATCAACGTTAACTGTAGTTAAAGCAAGAGATATACTTGTTATTATTTCAATCCTCAGAAATTTGCTGGAACTTTCTCCATAGCACATACAATAATGGTCTCTGTTACATGTACTTTTCTTCTGCCACCTCGTGTGCATCTTGGAAATCATTTCTCATTACCTTTCCAAAGGAAAGTTTTGGTAAAGAGGCTTGTCTACAAACGTTGTTTCCAATTTGCCATTTCTGTAAAGTTTTTGTGTATCCTTAGTGATTTGTCTTTTTGAAATCTCTCGATTCATATTGTTTTTCTTCTTTTCTTCCAGCCATTCTTTCATAAAGCCTTTAAAACTGCCCATCATATGGCCCGGGCACTGGGGATGGCTCGTTGGCCTCTGCCCCGGGTGCTAGAGTGGCTCTGGTTGTGGCAGAGCAACATCCTGGATGGGCAGAGCATTGCCCCCTCGTGGGCAGAGCATCGCCCCTGGTGGGCGTGCCGTGTGGATCCCCGTCGGGTGCATGCAGGAGTCTGTCTGACTGTCTATCCCCGTTTCCAGCTTCAAAAAGAAAAAAACAACAACAACAACAACAAAAACTGCCCATTATATACCAGGCACTGTTTTAGGAACTCATGTCCCTGCACTCTATGACTTCCCATTCTACTATTTTTACTTCTCTCTTTTAAACTTTTTTTATTTAAATTTTATAACTGTATTTTAAATTAGGATGCATTTGATTTGACAACTATGTTGAATTTTAACAGCTTTTTTATTATAAAAACTGTATTCTTATTGCAGCAGTGCAAAAAAATTATAAGAAAAACAAAAAAATTTCATACAGAGATATATACTGTTAATATTATGACATTTTCTTTCCATATTCTTTGTTTACCTATTATATTTCTATATCTATATGTACTCAGGTATATTGGATGTGTGTACATCTGTTTGCATAGATGTGCATTGCACATGATCATATCTCTCTGTGTCCACAGTGTCTGTCATTTGTGGATATCTCTGTATGTATGCAAATGACTATTCACTCATTCAATAAATACTTATTTTATTTCTGTTATGTGCCAGGCACTGTGCTCGACATTTTTTGCCTATAGTGAATGAGACTAACTCACTTTCTGTCTTTATGAATACTACACTTTAATGGGGTAGACAAAGGAAGAAAAGAAGATACATAAATAAAATTATTTTAAGTGGTGAAAAGCACAGGATTTGATAGTGCAATGTCTTTGGTCCCAGTTTTGATTGATTGTGGCGAGGTTCAGTATATCAGTTTCTCAGAAGGCAGAGCTGAAACATGAGTCTCGGTTCTTTAGCAATGCGTTTTCTCTGCAAAAAAATCTTAGAAAATTTACAAGTGAGGATACAAAGACCCTGGGGGTTTTTCTTTGACCAAAAAAACTAAGCTTTTATGTGTTGACCCAGGTTCAGATAAATTTTGATGTCCAAAGCTTAGGAGGACTGCTGCTACAGCACAAGAAAAAGTGCATTTTACGAAAGGGGTCACTTTGTGCTAAACATTTAGAAATAGTGTTTATGCCTCTGATTGTCAAGAGCAAAGAAAAGCTTTCTTCTGTTGTCACCACAGCAGACTAGGTTATTATTTTCTTTTTAATTACCTCAGGTTTTCTCTAGTAATTTATTCCCCCCAAAGTCAATGGTTTGCTCAAACCAGAGAGCTCAGTATTCAGAGCATCACACACAAACACTAATATCATAAATTTTGTCCTGGGTCCAGGCACATACAGAAACAGATTGATGTTTCTGACTACCTGTCTGTCTGTTTCCCCCCAATAACATTAATATTTAAATGAAAGAAAAAATGGCAATGGCGTTTTTGTTGTTCCTTTTGCAGCTTACATTGCATAGAGGAATGAATTATGTTTTTCAAAATATCATCCCAAGTAGAAATAAGAGGTAAGGTTGTAAAGTACCATGTTTCCCCATGTATAAGATGCCTCCCTGTATAAGATGCACCTTAATTTGGAGGCACAAAATTTGAGAAAATGATAACAAATTCGAATAAACAGATAATGCAAGTAAAAAATACTACAATCACTGTATAAGATGCACCCAGTTTTCAAACCCCACATTTTCCAAAAAAGATGAGTCTTATACATGGAGAAATATGGTGTACACCCAGCAAATGTCTCTGTGAATATTGATTTTATTTTATTTTTTTTACAAAGACAGGGAGAGTGTCAGAAAGTGGAATAGATAGGTAAAAACATACAAAAATGGAGAGAGGTTTTATTACGTGGCAAGAAACAGATCAATCATCAGTTTTTTGTTCTGACACCTTAGTTGTTCATTGACTGCTCTCTCATATGTGCCTTGACCAGGGGGCTACAGCTGACCGAGTGAATCTTTACTTGAGCCAGCGACCTTGGGCTCAAGCTGGTGAGCTTTGCTCAAACCTGGGTTGCCCACACTCTATCTGGCGACATTGGGATCTGAAACCTGGGTTTTTAAATTCCAATCAAATGCTCTATCCACTGCGCCACTGCCTGCTCTGGCTGTAAACATTTTTTTCTTTTAATTTCCCTGGATTTTATTTAGTATCGTGGTTCTTAGTATGGGTGGAAAGGCTGTGCCTTTTAAGATTTTCTTTTCCTAAAATGTATTCATCACTACATTTTTTCATAGGTTTTATTATGTAGTTTTTGTTTTCATTAATTTTTAAGTATTTTGTAACTGGAATTGTGATTTTGAGGGTGGTTATTTAGGAGTGAATTTCTTAACTTAAAAAAGGGCAGGTTTTTTAGTTAGTTTCTCTTACTGATTACTAGAGTAAGTGTAATGACAACAAGAAACATGCTTTATATCATTTCAAAGGTTTGAGGTAGTTGAAACTTGCTTTAAAGAACATACTGGATCATCTGTGGTAAATGTTTTCCAAGTGTGCTTCTCTGCTGCCACCTCATGTGCACCTTGAAAATAAGAGTTCAGAGCAGTTCGCCTGAAAAAATACAGCAGTTGTGTGTTGTGCATTATCTATCAATGTTGAATCCAAGGTTATCTATTGTAGAAGTTACTTTTATAACTTGTAAATATAAGGAATTTCTAGTTACTGCTTGCTACTTGTTTCAAAGTTAACTGTAGTGAAAGCAAGAGACATACTTTATATCATTTCAATACTCTGAATTTTGCTGCAACATGCTCCATAGCACATATAACAATGGTCTCTGTTACATGTGCTTCTCTGCAGCCAACTCCTGTGTATCTTGGAAATCACATATCAATAGAGGTCCAACATAAAGTTTTGGTGAGAGGATTCTCTACAAACATTGATTCTTATTTTCCGTTTCTATAAAGAGTTTGTTTATCCTTAGTTGTTTGTTTTCTGGGAATCTGTCAGTTTATCTTGTTTTTCTTCTTTCCTTCTAGAAATGCTTTCAAAAAGCCTTTGAAAGTGCCCATCATATACCAGGCACTGTGCTAGGAACTCATTTCCCTGCACTCAATGACTTCCCATTCTACTACTTTTACTTCTGTCCTTTGAACTTCGTTTATTTAAATCTTCTTACTATTGTAAATTAGGATATCCTGTGATTTGACAAGTATGATGAATTTATCAGCTTTTTTATTATAAAAAGAGTATTCTTATTGCAGAAGGGCAAGAAAAAATGATAAAAAAACAAAACAACAAATTTTCAATATGAGATATCTTCTGTTAATATTAAAAAATTTTCTTTCCAAATTATTTGTGTACATATTATACTTCTCTATATATATGTATTCAGGTACATTGGCTGTGTACATCTGTGTGCATAGATGTGCATTGCACACAAGTTTATCTCTCTGTGTACATAGTGTCTGTCATATTTGGATATCTGTGTTTGTATGCAAATGACACTTTATTCATTCCTTTATTAAAAACTCATTGTATTTTTATTATGTGCCAGGCATTGTTCTCAACACTGGTTGCCTATAGTGAATAAGACAGACTCATTTTCTGTCTTTACGAATACTACACTGTAATGGGGAATAAGGAGGAAGGAAAAATATACATAAATAAAATAATTATAAGTTGTGACAAGTACTTGATTTGGTAGTGCAATGTTTTTGGTCCCAGTTTTAATTGACCATGGTGAGGTTTAGAATCTCAATTTCTCAGAAGGCATAGCTGAGACATAAGTCTTGGTTCTTCAGCAATGTGTGCACTCAGGTATAAAACTGAGAAAATTTACAAATGATCAAACAAAGACCCTGAGAATTGTTCTGTGACCAAAAGAACCTAGCTTATAAGTGGTGACCCAGGCTCATATAAATTCTGATGTCCAAAGCTTAGGAGGTCTCTCCATCTAAAATGCTGCCACAGCACAAGAAAAAGTGCATGTTAGGAAAGGTGTAACTTCATGCTAAACAATGAGAAATAGTGTTTATGCCCTTGACTGTTAAGAGCAAAGAGAAGCATTCTGGTGTTGTTACTACAGCATACTAGATCATAATTTAATTTCTAAATTACCTCAGTATTCTCTAGTAATTTTTTTCCTCAAAAGACAATGGCTTGCTCTTACCAGAGAGCTCCATACTTAGAGCATTACACCCATACAATAATGTCATATGTTTGGTCCTGGGTCAAGGCATATACAGAAACAGATTGATGTTTCTGACTATCTGTCTGTTTGTTTATGCCCTCATCCTTTCTCTAACATTAATAATTAAATAAATGAAAAAATAACAAAGGCTTTTTTGATGTTGTTTTTGCATATTAAATTGTATAGAGGAATAAATTATGTTTTTAAAAATATCAACCAAAGAGGAAATAAGTGGTAAGTTTATAAATTGCCATATTTCTCTATGTATATGATACTGCTCTGTATAAGATGCACCTTAATTTTGCAGCAAAAATTTGAGAAAATGATAACAAATTATTTTCAGTGAATAAACAAGAAATGCTAGTAAAAATACTACAACCACTGTATAAGAAGCACCCAGGTTTCAAACCCCACATTTTTCAAAACAGATGAGTCTTATACATTGGGAAATATGGTCTACATCCTCCAAGTGTCGCAGTGAACATTTCTTTTTATCTTTTCTGTTGTTTTTTTTTTTTTTTTTTGCAGAGACAGGGAAAGAGTCAGAGAGATGGATAGATAGGGACAGACAGACAGGAATTGATCGAGTTTTTTATTATGTGGCAAATCACAGATCAATCATTAGTTTTTCATTGGACACCTTAGATGTTCATTGACTGCTTTCTCTAATGTGCCTTGACCAGTTGGCTACAACTGACCTAGTGACCCCTTGCTCGAGCCAGCCACCTTGTGCTCAAGCTGGTGAGCTTTGCTCAAACCAGATGAGCCCACGCTCAAGCTGGCGACCTTTGAATATCAAACCTGGGTCCTTCACGTTCCAGTCAAATGCTCTATCCACGGCACCACCGCCTACTCAGGCTGTAAACATTTTTACTTTTACTTTCTCTGGATTTTAATTAGTATCTGGGTCTTAGTATGGGTGGAAAGGCTGTGTATTTTAAGGTTTTTTTCTCCTAAAATATATTAATCACTACATTTTTTCATAGTATTTTTAATGTAGTTTTTATTTCCATTAATTTTATATTATTTTGTAACCTGAATTGTGATTTTGAGAGAAGATTATTTAGGAGTGAATTTCTTAACTTAAAAAAAGAAAAAGTTTTTTAGTTAGTTTCTATTACTGATTACTAGAGTAATTGTAATGATGTCAAGAAACAAGCTTTATATCATTTCAAAGGTTTGAGGTAGGTGAAACTTACTTGAAAGAACATACAAGATTGTCTGTGGTAAATGTTTTTCAAGTGCGCTTCTCAGCTGCCACCTCGTGGGCACCTTGTGAATAACAGCTCAGAGTAGTTCACCTGGAAAAATACAGCAGTTGTATATTGTGCATTATCTATCATTGTTTAATCCAATACTATTTAGCAGATAGTTTTATACCTTGTAAATATAAGGAATTTCTAGTTATTGTTTGCTACTAGTTTTAACGTAAACTGTAGTGAAAGAAAGAGAAATACATGATATCATTTCAACCTTTTGAAGTTCGCAGGAACTTGCTCAAATGCACATACAATAACACTCACAGTTACGTGTGCTTCTCTGCTGCTACCTCGTGTCTATCTTAGGAATCACACCTCAGTACAGGTCCAAAGCAAGGTTTGGTAGAGAGGATTGTCTACAAACATTGATTCCAATTTGCCGTTTCTATAAAGTTTTTGTGTATCCTTAGTGCTTTGTTTTCTGGAAATCTATCGGTTCATCTGGTTTTTATAATTTCCTTCCAGCCATGCTTTCATAAAGACTTTGAAAGTGTCCATCATATACCAGGCACTGTGCTAGGAACTCATGTCCCTGCACTCAATGACTTCCCATTCTACTATTTTACTTTTGTCTTTTGAACTTCTTTTATATAAATCTTCTTAATGTATTGTAAAATATGATGATGTGCTTTGATTTGACAAGTATATTGAATTTAAACAGCTTTTTTATTATAAGAACTGTATTCTTATTGCAGAATTGCAAAAAAATGATAAGAAAAACAAAACAACAAATTTTCATACGCAGATATCTACTGATAATATTATGACATTTTCTTTCAATATTCTTTGTGTAGCTATTATATTTCTCTATCTATATGTACTCAGGTACATTGGGTGTGTGTACATCTGTGTGCATAGATGTGCATTGCACATGAGCATATCTCTCTGTGTCCAAAATATCTGTCATTTTTATGTCTCTGTATGTATTTAAATGACTATTTATTCATTCATTCAGTAAAAACTTATTGTATTTTTATTATGTGCCATGCATTATGCTAGACCCTGGTTGTCTATATTGAATAAGACAGAATCACTTTCTGTCTTTATGAATAGTACACTGTCATGGCATAGACAGAGGAAAAACTAATATACTTAAATAAAATTTTTATAAGTTGTGACAAGCACTAGATTTCGTAGTGTAATGTCTTTGGTCCCAGTTTTGATTGATCGTGGCTAGGTTCAGTATATCAGTTTCTCGGAAAGCAGAGCTGAGATATAAGTATCGGTTCTTCATCAATGCATGTTCTTAGCTATCACAGTGAGAAAATTTACAAGTGGTGAAACAAAGACCCTGGGATGTGTTATATGTACAAAAGAACCTAGCTTGTAAGTGGTGACACAGGTTCAGATAAATTCTGAAGTCCAAAGTTTAGGAAATCTCTCAGTCTGGACTGCTGCCACAGCACAAGGAAAAATGCATGTTAGAAAAGGGGTGGCTTTGTGCTAAAAAATTAGAAATAGTGTTTATGCCCCTGAATGTCAAGAGCAAAGAAAAGTCTTCTGGTGTTGTCACCACAGCAGACTAATTTGTATTTTATGTTTAATTAACTCAAGTAATTTTTCACCACAAAATACAATGGCTTGCTCTCACCTGAGAGCTCAGTATTTAGAGCATCACACCCATACACTAATGTCATAGGCTTGGTCCTGGGTCAAGGCACATACACAAAAAGATTGAAGTTTCTGACTATCTGTCCTCTGTTTCCCCCCACTTCCGCCCATTAATGTTCATAATTATATAAAAGAAAAAATGACAATGGCTTTTTTGTTGTTGTTTTTGCAGTTTAAATTGCATAGAGGAATGAGTTATGTTTTTCAAAATCTCACCCCAAATGAAATAAGTGTTAAGGTTTTAAAGTAGCATATATCCCAATGTATAAGATGCCTCCCTGTATAAGACGCACCTTAATTATGGGGCACAAAATTTTAGAAAATGATAACAAATGTGAATAAACTGGAAATGCAAGTAAAAAATACTACAACCACTGTATAAGACACCACCAGTCCTCAAACACCACATTTTTCAAAAAGATGAGTCTTATACACGGGGAAATATGGTATACACCCTCCAAATCTCTGTGAACATTTTTTTTCTTTTTTTTACAGAGACAGGGAGAGAGTCAGCGAGAGGAAGAGAGAGGTACAGACAGACAAAAATGGAGAGAGCTTTTATTATGTGCCAGGTCAGAGATAAATCATCACTTTTTCTTTGTAACACCTTAGTTGTTCATTGACTGCTCTCTCATATGTGACTTGACCATATGAGCTAGAGCTGACCAAGTGATCCCTTGCTTGAGCCAGCGACTTGGGCTCAAGCTGGTGAGCTTTGCTCAAACCAGATGAGCCCACGCTCAAGCTGGCGACCTTGGGATCTCAAACCTGGGTTCTCAGCATTCCATTTAAATGCTCTTCCACTGCGCCACCACCTGCTCAGGCTGTAAATACTTTTTTCTTTTACTTTCTCTGGATTTTATTCAGTATCCTGCTTCTTTGTATGAGTGGAAAGGCTTGTATTTTAAATTTTTTTGCCAAAAAATTTTATTCGTCTCTACATTTTTTCATAGGTTTATTATGTAGATTTTATTCCCATTAATTTTAAAGTATTTTGTAACTTGAATTGTGATTTTGAAGGTGGGTTATTTAGGAGTGAATTTCTTAACAATAAAGGAAGGGTTTTTTAGTTAGTTTCTATTACTGATTACTAGAGTAAGTGTAATGACAGCAAGAAACATGCTTTATATCATTTCAAAAGTTTGAGGTAGGTGAATCTTGCTTCAAAGAACATACAGGATTTTCTGTGGTAAATGTTTTTCAAGTGAGCTTCTTTGCTGCCACCTCGTGGGCACCTTCGGAGTAACAGCTAAGTGTAGTTCACCTGGAAATATACAGCAGTTGTGTGTTGTGCGTTTTCTATCAATGTTGAATCCAATGCTATCTAGGAGATAGTTTTATAACTTGTAAATATAAGGAATTTCTAGTTACTGTTTGCTACTTGTTTCAACGTTAACTGTCCTGAAAGGTAGAGTCATACTTGATATCATTTCAATCCTCTGAAGTTTGCTGAAACTTGTTCCATAGCATATACCATAATACTCTCTGTTACGTGTGCTTCTCTGCTGCCAACTCATGTGCATCTTGAGAATCACACCTCAGTACAGGTCAAAAGAAAAGTTTTGGTAGAGAGCATTGTCTACAAACGTTGATTCCAATTGTCTGTTTCTGTAAAGTTTTTGTGTATCCTTAGTGGTTTTTTTTTTTTTTTTTTTTTTTTGGAAATCTATCAGTTCATCTTCTTTTTATTCTTTTCTTACACCCATGCTTTCATAAAGTCTTTGAAAGTGCCATGATATACCAGGCACTGTGCTAGGAACTCATATCTCTGCACTCAATGCCTTCCCATTTTACTATTTTTACTACTGTCTTTTGAACTTCTTTTATTTAAATCTTCTTAATGCATTGTGAAATATGATGTGCTTTGATTTCACAATTATGTTGAATTTTAACAGCTTTTTTAGTATAAAAACTGTATTCTTATTTCAGAAGTGCAAGAAAAAATGATAAGAAAAACAAAACAACAAATTTTCATACAAAGATATCTACTGTTAATATTATGAAATTTTCTATCCATATTCTTTGGGTACTTATTATATTTCTCTACCTATATGTACTCAGGTCATTGTGTGTTTTTACATCTGTGTGCATAGATATGCATTTCACATGAGCATATCTCTCTGTTTTTACATTGTCTGTCATTTTTGGATATCTGTGTATGTATGGTAATGACTATTTATTCATTCATTCAGAAAACACTTATTGTATTTCGATTATGAGCCAGGCACTATGCTTGACACTGGTTGCCTATAGTGAATGAGACAGATTCACTTTCTGTCTTTATGAATACTACACTGCCATGGGGTAGAGAGAGGAAGGAAAATTATACATAAATAAAATAATTATAAGTTGTGACAAACACTGGATTTGGTAGTACAATGTCTTTGGTCCCATTTTTTATTGATTGTAGCGAGGTTTAGTATATGAGTTTCCCAGAAGGCAGAGCTGAGACATTAGTCTCAATTCTTCAGCAATGCGTGTTCTAAGCTATAAAACTGAGAAAATTTACAAGTGCTGAAACAAAGATTCTGGGATTACTTCTGTGACCAATATAACCTAGCTTTTATTGGTGACCCAGGCTCAGATATATTCTAATGTCCAAAGCTTAGGAGGTCTCTAATTCTGGACTTCTCCCATGGCACAAGAAAAGAGGCATGTTAGGAAAGGGGTCACATTGTGCTGCACAATTAGAAATGTTGTTTATGTCCATGACTGTCAAGAGAAAAGTAATGTCTTCTGGTGTTTTCACCACAGCAGACTAGATTATTATTTTTTTAAATTACTTCTGGTTTTCTCTATTAATTTTTTCCCACAAAAGACAATGGCTTGCTCTCACCAGAATGCTCAGTATTTAGAGCATCACACACATACACTAATGTCATAGGATTTGTCCTGGTTCCAGGCACATACAGAAACAAATTGATGTTTCTGTCTATCTGTCTGTCTGTTTCCCTCCTCTTCCTCTCACTACCATTAATAATTAAATTTTTAAAAAGACAATGGCTTCTTTGTTGTTGTTTTTGAAGCTTAAATTGCTTAGAGGAATGAATTATGTTTTTCAAAATCTCACCCAATGAGGAAATAAGTTGTAAGGCTGTAAAGTACCATAATTCCACATGAATAAGATGCATCCCTGTATAAGACACACCTCAATATTGAGGCACAATTTTGAGAAAATGATAAAAATGTGAATAAACAGAAAATGCAATTAAAAATTACTACAACCACTGTATAAGATGCACCCAGTTTTCAAACATCACATTTTTAAAAAATGATGAATCTTATACAAGGGAAAATATGGTATACAGCCTCCAGAAGTCTCTGTGAACATTTCTTTTTTTCTTTTCTTTTTTTTACAAAGACAGGGAGGGAGTCATTGAGAGGGATAGATAGCGACAGACAGAGAGGAATGTAGAGGGTGTTTTTATTATGTGCCATGTCACAGATCAATCATTATTTTAATTGTTGTGAAACCTTAGTTGTTCTTTTACTGCTCTCTAACATGTGACTTGACCAGGGGGCTACAGCTGAAAAAGTGACCCTTGCTCTAGCCGGAGACCTTGGGCTCAAGCTGGTGAGCTTTGCTCAAACCAGAAGAGACCACTCTCAATCTGACGCCCATAGGATCTCAAACCTGGGTCCTCCGCATTCCAGTCAAATGCTCAACCCACTGCGCAACTGTCTGCTCAGGCTGTGAACATTTTTTTCTATTACTTTCTCTGGATTTCATTTAATATCCTGGTTCTTAGTATGGGTGGAAATTCTGTGTATTTTCAGGTTTTTACCCTAGAATATATTCATCACTACATTTTTTCATAGCTTTTCTTATGTAATTTTTATTTACATTAATTTTAAAGTATTTTGTAACTATAATTGTGATTTTGAAGAGGGGTTATTTAGGAGTGAATGCCTTAACTTTATAAAAGAAGGGTTTTTTAGTCAGTTTCTATTACTGATTACTAGAGTAAGTGTAATGACAACAAGAAACATGCTTTATATCATTTCAAAGATTTGAGGTAGTAGATACTTGCTTGAAAAAGCATACAAGCATTGTCTGTGGTAAAAGTTTTCCAAGTGTACTTTTCTGCTGCCACCTCGTGTGCACCTTGGGAATAACAGCTCAGCACAGTTCACCTCAAATAATACAACAGTTGAGTGTTGTACATTATTTATTAATGTTGAATCTAAGGCTATCTAAAAGATACATTTATAACTTGTAAATATAAGAAATTTCTAGTTACTGTTTGCTACTTGTTTCAACGTTAACTGTAATGAAAGCAAGAGACATACGTGATATCATTTCAATCCTGTGAAGTTTGCTGGAACTTGCTCCATAGTACAAATAATTGTCTCTGTTACATGTGCTTTTCTGCTACCACCTTGTGTGCATCTTGGGAATCACACCTCAGTACAGGTCAAAAGTAAAGTTTTGGTAGAGAGTATTGTCTACAAATGTTGATTCCAATTTGCAGTTTCTATAATCCTTTTGTGTATCCTTAGTGATTTGTTTTCTGGAAATTTATTGGTTCATTTTATTTTTCTTCTTTCCTTCCAGCCATGGTTTCATAAAACTTTTGAAAGTGCCCATTATATACCAAGTACTGTGCTAGGAATTTATGTCCCTGCACTCAATGACTTCCCAATCTACTATTCTTAGTTTTTCTTTTGAATTTCTTTTATTTAAATCTTCTTAATGTATTGTAAAATATGATGTGCTTTGTTTTGACAAGTGTATTGAATTTTAACAGCATTTTTAATTATAAAAACAGTATTTTTATTGCAGAAGTGCAAGAAAAAATGATAAGAAATACAAAACAACAAATTTTCATACAAAAATATCTACTGTTAACATTATGACATTTTCTTTCCATATTCTTTCTGTACCTATTATATTTCTCTATCTATATGTACTTAGATCCATTGTGTGTGTTTACATCTGGGTGCATAGATATGCAGTACACATGAGCATATCTCTCTGTGCTTACAGTGTCTCTCATTTGTGGATATCTGTGTATGTATGCAAATGACTTTTTATTCATTTTATCAGTAAACACTTATTGTATTTCTATTATGTTACAGGCACTGTGCTGGAAAATGGTGCCTATCGTGAATGAGACACATTCACTTTCTGTCTTTATGAATACTACTCTGTCATTTGGCAGGCAAAGGAAAGAAGAATATACATAAATAAAATAATTAAAAGTTGTGACAAGCACTGGATTTATTAATGAAAAGTTTTTGGTCCCAGTTTTGATTGATCATGGCGAGGTTCAGTATATCAGTTTTTCAGAGGGCAGAGCTGAGACATAAGTCTCGTCTCTTCAGCAATGCATGTTCTCAGCTATAAAATTGAGAAAATTTACAAGTGATAAAACAAAGACCCTGGGAGGTGTTTTGTGATAAATGAACCTAGCTCGTAAGTTGTGACCCAGGCTAAGATAAATTCTGATGTCCAAAGTTTAGTAGGTATCTCAGTCTGGAGTGCTGCCATGGCTCAAGAAAAAGTGCACATTAAAAATGGGGTAACATTGCTCTAAACAATCAGAAATAGTGTTTATGCCCCTTAAAGTCAAGAGCAAACAAAAGTGTTCTGCTGTTGTCACTACAGAAAGCTAGATTATAATTTTATTATTTAATTACCTCAGGTTTTCTCTAGTAATTTTTTGCCCCAAAAGACAATGGCTTGCTTACACCAGAGAGCTCCATATTTGGAGCCTCACACCCATACACTATTGTCATCGTTTTGGTCCTGGGTCAAGGCACATACGGAAACAGATTGATCTCTCTTGCTATCTGTCTGCCTGTTTTCCCCTCATCCTCTCTCTAACATTAATAATTAAATAAATGAGAAAAACGACAATGGCATTTTTGTTGTTGTTTTTGCATATTAAATTGCATAGAGGAATGAATTATCTTTTTCAAAATTTCACCCCAAGAGGAAATAAGTGGTAGGTTTGTAAATTACCATATTTCCCCATGTATAAGACGCTGCTCTGTATAATACACACCTTAATGTTGGGGAAATAATTTGAGAAAATGAAAACAAATCATTTTCAACGAATAAACAAGAAATGCTAGTAAAAAATACTACAACCACTGTATAAGACACACCCAGATTTCAAATCCCACATTTTTAAAACAGATGATTCTTATACATTTAAAAATATGTTATACATCCACCAAATGTCACTGGGAACATTACTTTTCTCTCTCTCTCTCTCTCTCTCTCTCTCTCTCTTTAAGAAACTGGGAGAGAATCAGAGAGAGGGATAAATAGGGACAGACAGACAGGAATGGATCGAGTTTGTTATTATGTGGCAAATCACAGATCAATCATCAGTTTTTTGTTGTGACACTTTAGATATTCATTGACTGCTTTCTCATATGTGCTTTGACCAGTTGGCTACAGCTAACCGAGTGACCCCTTGCTCGAGCCAACCACCTTGGGTTCAAGCTGGTGAGCTTTGCTCAAACATGATGAGCCCACACTCAAGCTGGCCACTTTGGGATGTCAAACCTCCATCCTCCGCATTCCAGTCAAATGTTCTATACACTGCGCCACCGCCTGCTCAGACTGTGAACATATATATATATGTTACTTTCTCTGGATTTTATTTAATATCCTTATTTTTAGTATGGGTGGAAAGGCTGTGTATTTTAAGGTTTTCTTCCTCTAACATATATTCATCTCTACATTTTTTAATAGGCTTTCTTATGAAGTTTTTATTTCCATTAATTTTAAAGTATTTTGTAACTTAAATTGTGATTTTGAGGGGGGGCATTATTTAGGAGTAAATTTTTTAACGTAAAAAATGAAGAGTATTTTTTTAGTTAGTTTCTATTACTGACTACTAGATTATGTGTAATGAGAACAAGAAACATGCTTTATATCATTTCAAAGGTTTGAGGGAGTTGAAACTTGCTTGAAAAAACATACAGGATTATCTGTGATAAATGTTTTCCAAGTGCGCCTCTCTGCTGCCACCTCATGGGTACCATGGGAATAACAGCTCAGAGCAGTACACCTGGAAAAATACAGCAGTTGGGTTTTGTGCGTTATCTATCAATGTTGAAACCATGGCTATCTAAAAGAAACTTTTATAACTTGTAAATATAAGGCATTTCTAGTTACTGCTCGCTACTTCTTTCAATGTTAACTGTAGTGAAAGCAAGAGATTATATATGGTATCATTTCAATCCTCTGAACGTTGTTGGAACTTGCTCCATAGCACATACAATAATAATCTCAGTTACATGTGCTTCTCTGCTGCCACCTCGTGTGCATCTTGAGAATCACGCCTCGCAAAAGGTCCAAAGGAAAAGTTTGGTACAGAGGATTGTCTATAAACGTTGATTCCAATTTGCTGTTTTTGTAAAGTTTTCGTGAATACTTAGTGGTTTGTTTTCTGAAAATCTCTCGGTTCATCTTGTTTTTCTTCTTTCCTACCAGCCATGCTTTCATAAAGCCTTTGAAAGTGCCCATCATATACCAGGCACTGTGCTAGGAACTGAAATCCCTGCACTCAATGACTTCCCATTCTACTCTTTTTACTTCTGTCATTTCAAATTCTTTTATTTAAATCTACTTAGTGTAGTGTAAAATCAGATGTGCTTTGATTTGAAAAGTATGTTGAATTTTAACAGCATTTTTTATTATAAAAATTGTCTTCTTATTGCAGAAGTGCAAGAGAAAATGACCTCAAAAACTACAACAACAAATATTCATACAGATATATCTACCTTTAATATTAGGACAATTTCTTTCCATATTATTTGTGTACCTATTATATTTCTCTATGTATATGTACTCAGGTACATTGGGTGTGTGTACATCTGTGTGCATAGATGTGCATTGCACATGAGCATATATCTCTGTGTCCAAAGTGTCTGTCATTTGTGGATATATGTGTATGCATGTAAAGAGTATTTATTCATTCATTCAGAAAACACTTATTGTATTTCTATTATATGCCAGGCACTGTGCTCGACACTGGTTGTCTATAGTGAATGAGACAGACTCACTTTCTGTCTTTATGAATACTACACTGTCATGGGGTAGACAGAAAGAAAAATATATACATAAATAAACTAATCATAAGTTGTAACAAGCACGGAATTGGGTAGTGCAATATCTTTGGTCCCTGTTATGATTTATTGTGGTGAGATTCAGTATATCAGCTTCTCAGAAGGCAGAGCTGAGACATAAGTCTCGGATTTTCAGCAATGCATGTTTTCAGATATAAAAGTGAGAAAATATAGAAGTTATGAAACAAAGACCCTGGGATGTGTTCAGTGAGCAAAATATCATAGCTTGTATGTGGTGACCAATGCTCAGATAAATTCTGATGACCAAAGCTTAGGAGGTCTCAGTCTGGACTGCTGCCATGGCGCAAGAGAAAGTGCATGTTAAGAAAGGGGTCGCTTTGTGTGACACAATTAGAAACACTGTTTATGCCCCTAAATTTCAAGAGCAAAAAAAGTCTTCTGATGTTGTCACCACAGCAGACTAGATTATCATTTTATTTTTTAATTACCTCTGGTTTTCTCTAGTAAATTTTTTATCCAGAAGACAATGGCTTGCTCCACCAGAGAGCTCAGTAATTAAAACATCACACCCATGCGCTGATGTCATAGGTTTGGTTCTGGGTCAAGGCACATACAGAAACAGATTGATATTTCTGACTATCTGTCCGTCTTTTTCCCCCTAACATTCGTCCCTCTAACATTAATAAATAAATAAAGGAAAAAATGACAATGGCTTTTTTGTTATTGTTTTTGCAGCTTAAATTACAAAATTGAATTAATTATGTTTTTCATAATTTCACCCCAAGAGGAAATAAATGATAAGGTTTTAAAGTACCATATTTCCTCATGTACTAGAAACCTCTCCATATAATATGCACCTTAATTTTGGGGCACAAAGTTTGAGAAAATGAAAAGAAATGCGAAAAAACAGAAAATGCAAGTAAAAAATACTACAACCACTGTATAAGACGCACCCAGTTTTCTAACCCCACATTTTTCAAAAGACTTAAGTCTTATACATGGGGAAATATGGAATACACCCCCCAAATTTCTCTGTAAACAGTTCTTTCTATTTATTTATTTATTTTTTTACAGAGACAGAGAGAGAGTCAGAGAGAGGGATAAATAGGGACAGACAGGTAGAAAATGAGAGATATTTTTATTATGTGCCAAGTCATAGATCAATCATCGGTTATTTGTTGTGACACCTTACGTGTTCATTGACTACTGTCTCATATGTGCCTTGACCAGGAGACTACAGCTGATTGAGTGACCGCTTGCTTGAGCCAGCGACCTAGACTGAAGCTGGTGAGCTTTGCTCAAACCACAGGAGCCCACGCTCAAGCTGGCCCCCTTGGGATCTCAAAACTGGGTCTTCTGTTTACAGGAAAATGCTCTAATCAACGCAACATCACCTGCTCAGGCTGTGAACATTTTTTTCTTTTACTTTCTCTGGATATTATTTAGTAACCTGGTTCTTAGTATGGGTGGAAAGGCTGTGTATTTTAAGGTTTTCTTGCCCTAAAATATATTCATCATTACATTTTTCCATAGGTTTACTTATGTAGTTTTTATTTCCATTAATTTTAAGCTATTTTGTAACCTGAATTGTGATTTTCAGGGGGGGGGGGGTTATTTAGCAGTGAATTTCCTTACCTTAAAAAAAAGGATTTTTTGTTAATTTCTTTTACTGTTTACTATATTAAGTGTAATGACAACAAGAAACATGCTTTATACCATTTCTCAGGTTAAAGGTAGTTGAAACTTGCTTAAAAGGACATACAGAATTATCTGTGGTAAATGTTTTCCAAGTGCGCTTCTCTGCTGCCACCTCGTGTGCACCTTGGGAATAACAGCTCAGAGCAGTTCACCTGGAAAAATACAGCAGTTGGGTTTTGTGCGTTATCTAGCAATGTTGAATCCATAGCTATCTAAAAAAAAACTTTTATAACTTGTAATATAAGGCATTTCTAGTTACTGCTTGCTACGTGTTTCAACGTTAAGTGTAGTGAATGCAAGAGATATACTTGGTATCATTTCAATCCTCTGAAGTTTGCTGGAACTTGATCCATAGCACATACAATGATGACCTTTGTTAATGAGTTCTCTGCTGCCTACTCGTGTGCATCTTGGACATCACGCCTCAGAACAGGTCCAAAGGAAATGCTTGGTAGAGGATTGTCTATAAACACCGATTCCAAGTTGCTGTTTCTGTAAAGTATTTGTGTATCCTTAGTGGTTTGTTTTCTGAAAATCTCTTGGTTCATCTTGTTTTTCTTCTTTCCTTCCAGCAATGCTTTCATAAAGCCCTTAAAAGTGCCCATCATATACCAGGCACTGTGCTAGGACTCATGTCCCTAAACTCAGTGACTTCCCATTATACTCTTTTACTTCTCTCTTTTTAACTTCTTTTACATAAATCTACTTCATGTACTCTAAAATAGGATGTATCTTGATTTGATAAGTATGTTGAATTTTAACAGCTTTTTTATTACAAAAAATTATTCTTATTGCAGAAGTGCAAGAAAAATAATCTCAAAAACAACAACAACAAATTTTTTTACATATATATCTATTGTTAATTTTAGGACATTTTCTTTTTGTATACCTTGTGTACCTATTATATTTCTCTATGTATATATACTCAGGTACATTGGGTGTGTGTACATCTCTGTGCATAGATGGGCATTGTACATGAGCATATCTCTCTGTGTCTACAGTGTCTGTCATTTGTGAATATCTGTGTATGTATGAAAATCACTATTTATGCATTTATTCTGGAAACACTTATTGTATTTTTATTTTGTGCCAGGCACTCTGCTCAACACTGGTTCCATATACTGAAAGAGACATACTCAATTTCTTTCTTTATAAATACTACACTCTTATGGGGAAGACAGAAAGAAAAAAATATACATAAATAAAATAATAATAAGTTTAACAAGCACTGAATTTTGTAGTTCAATATCTTTGGTCCTATTTATGATTTATTGTGGCTAGGTTTAGTATATCCCTTTTTCAGAAGGCAGAGCTGAGACATAAGTCTCGGTTTTTCAGCAATGCGTGTTCTCATGTATAATACTGAGAAAGTATAGAATTTATGAAACAAATATCCTGGGAGGTGTTCTGTGAGCAAAAGAACCTAGCTTGTATGTGGTGACCAATGCTCAGATATATTCTGATGTCCAAAGCTAAGAGGTCTCTCCGTCTAGACTGCTACCTCAGCACAAGAGAATGTGCATGTTAGAAAAGGGGTCACTTTGTGCTAAACAATTAGGAATAGTGTTTATGCACCTGAATTTCAAGAGCAAAGAAAAGTCTTCTGGTGCTGTCACCACAGCAGTCTAGATTATCATTTTATTTTTTTATTACCTCTGGTATTCTCTAGTAAATGTTCCCCCAAAATACACTGGCTTGCTCTCAACAGAGAGCTCAGTAGTTAAAGCATCACACCCATAAGCTAATGTCATAGGTTTGCTCTTCTGTCAAGAAACATACAGAAACAGATTGATGTTTCTCTCTGTCTGTCTTTTCCCCCTTTATCCTGCCTCTATCATGAATAAATAAATAAAAGAAAAAATTACAATAACTATTTTATTGTTGTATTTGCACCTTAAATTGCATAGAAGAATTAATTATGTTTTTCAAAATCTCACCCAAAAAGGAAATAAATGGTAAGGTTGTAAAGTACCATATTTCCCCGTGTATAAGAAGCCTCCGTGTACAAGACGCACCTTAATTTTGGGGCACACAGATTGAGAAAATGATAACAAATGAGAATAAATGGGAAATACAATTAAAAATACTACAACCACTGTATAAGACGCACCCAGTTTTCTAACCCCACATTTTTCAAAGAAGATGAGTCTTATACATGGGGAAATATGGTATACTCTTCCAAATATCTCTGTGAACATTATGATTTACTTTTTTTTTTCTGAGACAGGGAGAGAGTCAGAGGGTGCGATACATAGGGACAGACAGAAAGAAGTGAAGAGAGTTTTTATTATGTGCCAGGTCACAGATCAGTCAATAGTTTTTTGTTGTGACCCCTTATGTGTTCATTGACTCCAGTCTCATATGTGCCTTGACAGGGGGCTACAGATGATCGAGTGACCGCTTGCTCGAGACAGCGACCTTGGGCTCAAGATTGTGAGCTTTGCTCAAACCACATGAACCCACGATCAAGCTTGCGCTCTTGGGATCTCAAACCTTCGTTCTCCATATTTCAATCAAATGCTCTAACCACTGCGCAATTGCATTCTCAGGCTGTGAAGATTTTTTACTTTTACTTTCCCTGGATTTTATTTAGTATTGTGATTCTTAGTATGGGTGGAAATGCTGTGAATTTTAAGGATTTCTTCCCCTAAAATATATTCATCACTACATTTCTTCATAGGTTTTGTTATGTTGCTTTTATTTCCATTAATTTTAAGGTATTTTGCAACTTGAATTGCAATTAAAAGGGGGGGGGTTATATAGGAGTGGATTTGCTTACCTTCAGAAAAGGTATTTTTATTTAATTTTTATTACTGTTTCCAATATTAAGATTAATGACAACAAGAAACATGCTTTATAACATTTCTAAGGTTAAAGGTAGTTGAAATTTGCTTGAAAGAACATACAGGATTATCTGAGGTAAAATGTTCCAAGTGCGGTTCCCTGCTGCCACCTCGTGTGCACCTTGGTAATAACAGCTCAGATCAGTGAACCTAGAAAAATACATCAGTTGGGTGTTGTGCGTTATCTATCAATGTTGAATCCAAGGCTATTTAAAAGAATCTTTTATAACTTGTAAATATAAGGAATTTCTAGTTACGGCTTCCTACTTTTTTCAACGTTAATTGTAGTGAAAGCAAGAGATATACTTGGTATCATTTTCATCCTATGAAATTGGCTGAAATTTGCTCCATAGCACATACAATAATGGTCTCTTTTACATGTGCTTCTCTGTTGCCACCTCGTGTGCATTTTTGGGAATCATGCCTCAGTACAGGTCCAAAGGAATAGTTTGGTAGAGAGCATTGTATATAAACGTTGATTCCAATATGCCATTTCTGTAAAGTTTTTGTGTATCCTTAGTGTTTTGTTTCCTCACAATCTCTCAGTTCATCTTGTTTTTTATCTTTCCTTCCAGCCATTCTTTCTTAAAGCCTTTGAAAGTGCCCATCATATACCAGGCACTGTACTAGGAACTCATGTACCTGCACTCAATGACATCCCATTCTACTCTTTTAACTTCTGTCTTTTGAACTTCTTATATATAAATCTATTTCGTGTATTGTAAAATAGGATGTGCTTTGATTTGACAAGTATGTTGAAGGTTAACAGCTGTTTTATTACAAAAAAATGTATTCTTATTGCTGAAATGCAAGAAAAATGATCTCAAAATCAACAACTACAATTTTCCTAAAGATATATCTAATGTTAATTTTAGGACATTTCCTTTCCATATTCTTTGTGTACCCATTATATTTCTATATGTATAATCACTCAGGTACATTGGGTGTGTGTACATCTGTGTGCTGCATAGATTTGCATTGCACATGAGCATATCTCTCTGTGTCCACATTGTCTGTCATTTGTGGATATCTGTGTACGTATGCAAATGACTATTTATTCATTCATTCAGAAAACACTTATTGTATTTCTATTATGTGCCAGAAACTCTGCTCGACACTGGTTGCCTATAGTGATTGAGACAGACTCATTTTCGCTTTATGAAAACTACACTGTCATGAGGTAGACATAAAGAAAAAATATACATAAATAAAATAATGGTAAGTTTAACAAGCACTGAATTTGGTAGTGCAATATCTTCGGTGTCTGTTATGATTTAATGTGGCGAGGTTTAGTGTATCAGTTTCTCAGAAGGCAGAGCTGAGACATAAGTCTCAGTTTTTCAGCAATGCATGTTCTCAGGTATAAAACTGAGAAGATATAGAAGTTATGAAACAAAGACCCTTGGAGGTGTTCTCTGAGCAAGAGAACTAGCTTGTATGTGGTGACCAATGCTCAGATTAATTCTGATGTCCAAAGCTTAAGAGGTCTCTCAGTCTAGACTGCTGCCATGGCACAATAGAAAGTGCATGTTAAAAAAGGGTTCACTTTGTGCTAAACAATTAAAAATAGTGTCTATGCCCCTGAATTTCAAGAGCGAAAAAAAGTCTTCTGTTGTTGTCACCAAAGCATACTAGATTATCATTTTATTTTAATTACCTCTGGTTTTCTCTAGTAAATTTTTTCCCAAAAAGACAAAGGCTTACTCTCACCAGAGAGCTCAGTAGTTAAAGTATGACACCAATACGCTAATGCCATAGGTTTGGTCCTGGGTCAAGGCACGTACAGAAACAGATATATGTTTCTGACTATCTGTCTTTTCCCCCTTTATTGTCCCTCTAACATTAATAAGTAAATAAAGGAAAAATTACAATGGCTTTTTTGTTGTTGTGTTTGCATCTTAAACTGTATAGAAGAATAAATTGTTTTTCAAAATCTCACCCCAAAAGGAAATAAATGGTAAGGTTGTAAAGTACCATATTTCTCTATGTATAAGAAGCCTCCCTGTATAAGACACACCTTAGTTTTGGGGTAAAAAGTTTGAGAAAATGATAACAAATTCGAATAAATGGGAAATGCAAGTAGAAAATACAACCACTTTATAAGACGCACCCAGTTTTCAAACCCCATATTTTTTTTAAAAAGATGTATCTTCTACATGGGGAAATACCATATCCACCCTCCAAATGTCTCTGTGAACAATTTTCTTTCCTTTTTTTCTTTACAGAGATGGAAAGAGAGTCAAAGAGACTAATAGATAGAAGCAGACAGACAGAAATGTACAGAGTTTTTATTATGTGCCAGGTTAGAGAACAATCATCAGTTTTTCATTGTGATCCCTTACGTGTTCATTGACTCCTGTGTTGTATGTGCCTTTACCAGGGGATACAAGTGATCGAGTGACCACTTGCATGAGCCAGTGATCTTGGGCTCAAGCTGGTGAGCTTTGTTCAAACCACATGAACCCATGCTCATGCTGCCACCCCTGGGATCTCAAACCTGGTTCCTCTGCATTCCAGTCAAATGATCTAACCACTGCACCATCATCTCCTCAGGCTGTAAATTTTGTTTTTTTACTTCTTCTGAAGTTTATTTATTATCCTGGTTCTTAGTGTGAGGGGAAAAGCTGTGTATTTTAAGGTTTCTTGACCTAAAATATATTCATCACTACATTTTTCCAAAGGTTTCCTTATGTAGATTTTATTTCCATTAACTTTAATTTATTTTGTAACTTGAATTGGATTTTGAGGAGGGGTTATATAGGAGTGAATTTTCTTACCATCAAAATAGGGATTTTTAGTTAATTTCTATTACTGTTTACTGTATTAAGTGTAATGACAACAAGAAACATGATTTATATCATTTCTAAGGAGAGAGGTATTTGAAACTTGCTGGAAAGAACATACAGGATTATCTGTGTAAATGTTTTCCAAGTGTGCATCCCTGCTGCCACTTTGTGTGCACCTTGGGAATAACACCTCAGATTTGTGCACCTGAAAAAATACTTAAGTTGGGTGTTGTACGTTATCAATCAATATTGAATCCAAGGCTATCTAAAAGAAACTTTTATAACTTGTTAATATAAGGAATTCTAGTTACTGATTGCTACTTCTTTCAACGTTAATTGTCGTGAAAGCAAGAGACATACTTGTTATCATTTCAATTCTCTGAAGTAGGCTGGAACTTGCTCCATAGCATTTACAATAATAGTCTCTGTTACATGTGCTTCTCTGCTGCCACCTCGTGTGCATCTTGGGTATCACGCCTCAGTACAGGTCATAAGGAATAGTTTGGTAGAGAGCATTGTGTATAACCATTGATTCCAATTTGCCATTTCTGTAAAGTTTTTGTGTATCATTTTTGGTTTGTTTTCTGAAAATCTCTCGGTTCATCTTGTTTTTCTTCTTTCTTTCCAGCCATGCTTTCATAAAGCCTTTGAAAGTACTCATCATATACCAGGCACTGAGCTAGGAACTCAAGTACCTGCACTCAATTACTTCCCATTCTACTCTTTTAACTTCTGTCTTTAGAACTTTTTTTATATAAATCTACTTCGTGGATTGTATAATAAAATATGCTTTGATTTGACAAATATGTTGAATTTTAACAACTTTTTTATTTTAAAATTATATTTTTATGCAGAAGTGCAAGAAAAATGATCTAAAAAAGAACAACAAATTTTTATATAGATGTATCTACTGTTAATATTAGGACATTTTCTCTCCATATTATTTGTGTACCTATTATATTTCTCTATGTATATATACTCAGGTACATTGGGTGTGTGTACATCTGTGTGCATAGAAGTGCATTGCACATGAGCATATCTCTCTGTTTCCACAGTGTTTGTCATTTGTAAATATCTGTGTATGTATGCAAATGACTATTTATTCATTGATTTAGGAAACACTTATTGTATTTCCATTATGTGCCAGACACTGTGCTAAACAATATTTGCCTAGAGTGAATGAGACAGACTCACTTTCTGTCTTTATGAATACTACACTGTCATGGGGTAGACAGAAAGAAAAAAATATACATAAATAAAATAATTTTAAGTTTAACAAGCACTGATTTTGGTAGTGCAGTATCTTTGGTGTCAATTATAATTTATTGTGGTGAGGTTCAGTATATCAGTTTCTCAGAAGGCAGAGCTGAGACATAAGTCTCGGTTTTTCAGCAATGCGTGTTCTCAGGTATAATACTGAGAAAATATAGAAGTTATGAAACAAAGACGCTGGGAGGTGTTCTGTCAGAAAAAGAACCTAGCTTGTATGTGGTGACCAATGCTCAGATAAATTCTGATGTTTGAATCTTAGAAAGTCTCTCAGTCTGGACTGCTACCACAGCACAATATAAAGTGCTTGTAAGAAAAGCGGTCACTTTGTGCTAAACAATTAGAAACAATGGTTATGCCCCTGAATTTCAAGAGCAAGTAAAAGTCTTTTGGTGTTGTCACCACAGCAGACTATCATTTTACTTTTTAATTACCTCCGGTTTTCTCTTGTAAATTTTTCCTCAAAAGACAATGGCTTGCTCTCACCAGAGAACTCACTAGTTCAAGCATCACACACATACGCTAAAGTCATATGTTTGTTCCTGTGTCAACAGATTGATGTTTCTGACTATCTGTCTCTCTTTTACCCCCTTTATCATCCCCTTAACATTAATAAATATAAAAAGGAGAAAATGACAATGGCTTCTTTGTTGTTTTTTTTGCAGCTTAAATTGCAAAGAAGAATAAATTATATTTTTCAAAATCTAACCCCAAGAGGAAATAAATGGTAAGGTTTTTATGTACCATATTTCCTCATGTATAAGAAGCCTCCCTGTATAAGACGCACCTTAATTTTGGGGCACAAATTTTGAGTAAATGATAACAAATGCAAATAAATGGGAAATGCAAGAAAAAATTAGTACAACTACTGTATAAGACGCACCCAGTATTCTAACCCCAGATTTTTCAAAAAAGATGAGTATTATACATAGGAAAATATATTATACACCCTCCAAATGTCTCTGTGAAAAGTACTTTGTTTCTTTTTTCTTTCTTTTTTTACAGAGACAGGGAGAGAGTCAGAGAGTGGGATAGATAGGGACAGAGAGACAGAAATAAGGAGAGTTTTTATTATGTGCCAGGTCACAAGTCAATCATTGGTTTTTCATTGTGACCCCTTACATGTTCATTGACTCCTGTCTCATATGTGCCTTGACCAGGGGGCTATAGCTGATCGAGTGACTGCTTGATTGTGCCAGGGACCTTTGGCCCAAGCTACTGAGCTTTGCTCAAACCACATGAGCCCATGCTCAAGCTGACGCCCTTGGCATCTCAATCTTGGGTCCTCCGCATTCCAGTCAAATGCTCTAACCACTGCACAATCGCCTGCTCAGGCTGTGAACATTTTTTTTTTACTTTCTCTGAATTTTATTTAGTATCCTCGTTCTTAGTATGGGTGGAAAAGCTGTGTATTTTAAGGTTTTCTTGCCCTAAAATATATTCATCACTACATTTTTCCATAAGTTTCCTTATGTAGTTTTTATTTCCATTAACTTTAAGGTATTTTGTAACTTGAATTGTGATTTTGAGGTGGGGTTACTTAGGAAGGAATTTCCATACCTTAAAAAAAAAGGATTTTTAGTTAATTTCTATTACTGTTTACTATATTAAGTGTAATGACAAAAAGAAACATGCTTTATATCATTTCTAAGGTTAGAGATAGTAGAAACTTTCTTGAAAGTACATACAGGATTATCTGTGGTAAATGTATTCCAAGTGCTCTTTTCTGTTGCCACCTTGCGTGCACCTTGGGAATAACAGCTCAGAGCAGTTTACCTGGAAAAATACAGCAGTTGAGTCTTGTGCGTTATCTAGCTATTTTGAATTCAAGGCTATCTAACAAAAACTTTTATAACTTGTAAATATAAGGCATTTCTAATTACTGCTTGCTACGTCTTTCAAGTTAACTGTAGTGAAAGCTAGAGGTATACTTGGTATCATTTCAGTTTTCTGATGTTTGCTGGAACTTGCTCCAAAGCACATAAAGTAATGACATCTGTTACATGTGCTTCTCTGCTGCCACCTCGTGTGCATCTTGGGAATCACGCCTCAGTACAGGTCCAAAGGAAAGTTTTGAAGAGAGCTTTGTCTGTAAAGGTTCATTCCAATTTGCCGTTTCTGTAAAGATTTTGTGTATCCTTAGTGGATTTTTTTTCTGAAAATCTCTTGGTTCATCTTGTTTTTCTTCTTTCTTTCCAGCCATTTTTTCATAAAGCCTTTGAAAGTTCCCATTATATACCAGGCATTGTGCTAAGAACTCATGTCCCTGTACTCAGTGACTTCCAATTCTACTCTTTTTACTTCTGTCTTTTAAACATTGTTTATTTAAATCTACTTAGTGTAGTGTAAAGTCGGATGTGCTTTGATTTGACAAGTACTTTACATTTTAACACCTTTTTATTATAAAAATGTATTCTTATTCCAGAAGTGCAAAAGAAAATGATCTAAAAAAAAGCAACAATAAATTTTTATACATATATATCTAACTTTAATATTAGGGCATTTTCTTTCCATTTTCTTTGTATACCTATTATATTTTTTTGTGTATATGTACTCAGGTTCATTGGGTGTGTGTATATCTGTGTGCATAGATGTGCATTGCACATGAGCTGATTTCTCTGTGTCCACAATGACTGTCCTTTGTGGATATCTTTTTATGTATGCAAATGACTATTTATTCATTTATTTTGGAAACACTTATTAAATTTCTGTTATGAGCCACGTACTCTGCTCGACACTGTTGATCTATAGTGAATGAGAAATACTTACTTTCTGTTTTTATGAAAACTACACTGTCATGGGGTAGACAGAAAGAAAAATATATACATAAATAAATTAATCGTAAGTTGTAACAAGCACGGAATTTGGTAGTGCAATATTTTTGGTCCCAGTTATGATTTATTGTGGTGAGTTTTAGTATATCAGTTTTGCAGAAGGCAGAGTTTGACATAAGTCTCGGCATTTCAGCAATGAGTGTTCTCCGGTATAAAACTGAGAAAATATAGACGTTATGAAAGAAAGACCCTGGGAGTTGTTCTATGTGCAAAAGGACCTAGCTTGTATGTGGTGACCAATGCTCACATATATTCTGATGTCCAAAACTTAGGAGGTCTCTAAGTCTCAACTGCCACAGCACAAGAGAAAGCGCATGTTAGGAAAGGGGTCGCTTTGTACTAAACAATTAGAAATAGTGTTTATTCCCCCTGAATTTCAAGAGCAAAAAACATCTTCTGGTGTTGTCACCAAAGCAGACTAGATTTTCATTTTATTTTTTAATTACCTCTGGTTCTCTCGAGTAAATTTTTTTCCCCAGAAGACAATGGTTTGCTCTCACCAGAGAGCTCAGTAGTTAAAGCATCACACCTATACTCTATTGTCATAGGTTTGGTCTTGCGTCAAGGCACATACAGAAACATATTGATGTTTCTGACTATCTGTCTCTCTTTTACCCCTTTTTCTGTCCCTCTAACATTAATAAATATAAAAAGGAGAAAATGACAATGTCTTTTTTGTCGTTTTTGCAGCTTAAATTGCAAAGAAGAATGAATTATGTTTTTCAAAGTCTAACCCCAAGAGGAAATAAATGGTAAGATTGTAAAGTACCATATTTCCTCATGTATATGAAGCCTCCCTGTAATAGACGCACCTTAATTTGGGGGCACAAAGTTTGAGAAAATGATAAATGCAAATAAACGGGAAATGCAATTAAAAAATACTACAACCACTGTATAAGATGCACCCAGTTTTCTAACCCCACATTTTTCAAAAAAGATGAGTCTTATACATAGGAAAATATGTTATACACCCTCCAAATGTCTCTGTGAAAAGTACTTTTTTTCTTTTTTCTTTTCTTTTTTTTAGAGACAGGGAGAGATTCAGAGGGTTGGATAGATAGACACAAACAGACACATATAAAGAGAGTTTTTATTATGTGCCACGACACAAATCAATCATCGATTTTTCTTTGTAACACCTTATGAGTTCATTAATTCCTGTCTAAAACGTGCCTTGAACAGTGGTGTACAGATGATCGAGTGACTGCTTGCTCGAGACAGCGACCTTGGGCTCAAGCTGGTGAGCTTTGCTCAAACCACATGAGCCCATGCTCAAGCTGGCGCCCTTGGTATCTCAAACCTGTGTCCTCCATATTCCAGTCAAATGCTCTTACCTTGCACCATCGCCTGCTCAGGCTGTGAACATTTTTTTCTTTTGCTTTCTCTAGATTTTATTTAGTATACTGGTTCTTAATATGGGTGGAAAGACAGTGTATTTTAAAGTTTTTGGCCCTAAAATATATTCATCTCTACAATTTTTCATTGGTTTTCTTACGCGGTTTTTATTTTCATTAATTTTCAGGTATTTGGTAACTTGAATTGTGATTATGAGGGGGGATTATTTAGGAGTGAATTTACTTTCCTTAATAAAACGGATTTTTTTGGCTTTTGAGAGTTGGCTCAGTGGTTGAGCGTCGACCTGGCATGAAGAAGTCCCGGGTTTGATTCCCGGGCAGGGCACACAGAAGAGGCGCCCATCTGCTCCTCCACCCCTTCCCCTCACTTTCCTCTCTGTCTCTCTCTTCCCGTCCCGCAGCCAAGTCTCCATTGAAGCAAAGATGGCCTGGGCATTGGGGATGGCTTTTTGGACTCTGCCCCAGGCGCTAAAGTGGCTCTGGTCACAACAGAGCAACGCCACAGAGGGGCAGAGCATCGCCCCCTGGTGGAGAGAGCGACGCCCCTGTTGGACATGTCAGGTGCATCCAGGTAGGGCGCATGTGCAAGTCTGTCTGACTGTCTCCACCCATTTCCAGCTTCAGAAATATGCAAAAAACAAAAATTTTTAGTTAATTTCTACTTCTGTTTACTATATTCAGTGTAATAACAACAAGAAACATGTTTTATATAATTTCAAAAGTTAGAGTTAGTTGAAACTTGCTTCAAAGAACATACAGAATTATCTGTGGTAAATGTTTTCCAATTGCGATTCTCTACTGCCACCTTGTGTGCACCTTGGGAATAACAGCCCAGAGCAATTCACCCGGAGAAATACAGCAGTTGAGTCTTGTGTGTTATCTAACAATGTTGAATACAAGGCTATCTAAAAGAAACTTTTATAACTTGTAAATATAAGAAATTTCTAGTTACTACTTGCTATCTCTTTCAACGTTAACTATAGTGAAAGTAAGAGATATCCTTGGTATGATTTCAATCCTCTGAAGTTTGCTGGAACTTGCTCCATAGCACATACAATAATGGTATCTGTTACATGTGCTTTTCTGCTGCCACCTCGTGTGCATCTTGGGAATCATGCCTCAGTACAGGTCCAAAGGAGTAGTTTGGTAGAGAGGATTGTCTATAGATGTTGATTCTAATTTGCCATTTCTGTAAAGATTTTGTGTATCCTTAGTGGTTTGTTTTCTGAAAACATCTCGGTTCATCTTGTTTTTCTTCTTTCCTTCCAGCCATGCTTTCATAAAGCCTTTGAAAGTGCCCATCATATACCAGCGCTCTGCTATGAACTCATGTCCCTGCACTCAGTGACTTCCCATTCTACTATCTTTACTTCTGTCTTTTTTTAATAAATTTAATGCAGTGACATTGATAAATCAGGGTACATAAGTTGAGAGAAAATATCTCCAGATTATTTGAGATTTGTTGTGCTGTATACCCCTCCCCCAAAGTTAAATTGTCTTCTGTCACCTTCTATCTGGTTTTCTTTGTGGCCCTCGCCTCCCCTAACCCATCATTACTTCTTTACCCCATCCCCCCTTTCCCAACCTCCCGCCCTGTTGCCATCACATTCTTGTTCATGTCTCTGAGTCTCATTTTTATGTCCCTTCTATGTATGGATTCATCTTAGTTTTTTTCTGATTTACTTATTTCACTCCGTATAATGTTGTCAAGGTCCATCCATGTTATAGTAAATGATCCAATGTCATCATTTCTTATGGCTGAGTAGTATTCCATAGTATATAAGTACCAAAACTTTTTAATCCACTCGTCTTCTGACAGACACTTGGGCTGTTTCCAGATCTTCCCTATTGTGAACAATGCTGCCACAAACATGCGGGTGCATTTCTCCTTTTCGAGCCATTCTATGGGGTCTTTTGGATATAGTCCTAAAAGTGGGATAGCTGGGTCAAAAGGCAGTTCGATTTTCAGTTTTTTAAGAAATCTCCATACTGTTTTCCACAGTGGCTGCACCAGTCTGCATTCCCACCAGCAGTGCAGGAGGGTTCCCTTTTCTCCATGTCTTCGCCAGCACTTATTCTGTGTTGTTTTGTTGATAAGCACCATTCTAACTGGTGTGAGGTGATATCTCATTGTGGTTTTAATTTGCACTTCTCTAATGATTAGTGATGTTGAGCATTTTTTCATATGCCTATTGGCCATCTGTATGTCCTCTTTGGAGAAGTGTCTATTCATCTCTTTTGCCCATTTTTGGATTGGGTTGTTTGTCTTCCTGGTGTTGAGTTTTACAAGTTCTTTATAAATTTTGGTTATTAACCCCTTATCAGATGTATTGTCAAATATTTTCTCCCATTGTGTAGTTTGTCTTTTTATTCTGTTCTTGTTGTCTTTAGCTGTGCAAAAGCTTTTTAGTTTGATATAGTCCCATTAGTTTATCCTGTCTTTTATTTCACTTCCCCGTGGAGATAAATCAGCAAATATATTGCTCCGAGAGATGTCCAAGAGCTTACTGCCTATGCTTTCTATGTTTTCTTCTAAGATGCTTATGGATTCATGGCCTACATTTAAGTCTTTTATCCATTTTGAGTTTATTTTTGTGAGTGGTGTAAGCTGGTGATCTAGTTTCATTTTTTTGCAGGTAGATGTCCAGTTTTCCCAACACCATTTGTTAAAGAGGCTGTCTTTACTCCATTGTATTTCCTTACCTCCTTTGTCAAATATCAGTTGTCCATAGAACTGTGGGTTTATTTCTGGGTTCTCTGTTCTGTTCCATTGATCTATATGCCTGTTCTTATGCCAGTACCAGGCTGTTTTGAGTACAACAGCCTTGTAGTATAACTTGATATCAGGAAGTGTGATACCTCCCACTTTATTCTTCTTTTTTAAGATTGCTGAGGCTATTCGTGTCCTCTTTTGGTTCCATATAAATTTTTGAAATATGTGTTCTATATCTTTGAAATATGTCATTGGTATTTTAATTGGAATTGCATTAAATTTATAGATTGCTTTGGGTAATATAGACAATTTAATGATGTTTATTCTTCCTATCCATGAGCACAGTATATGCTTCCACTTGTTTGTATCTTCCTTGATTTCTTTTATCAATGTTTTGTAATTTCCCGAGTACAAACCTTTAGTCTCCTTGGTTAAGTTTACTCCTAGGTACTTTATTTTTTTGGTTGTAATTGTGAAGTGGATTGTTTCCTTAATTTCTCTTTCTGACTGATCATTGTTGGTGTATAAAAATGCTTCTGATTTCTGAGTATTGATTTTATATCCTGCCACTTTGCTGAATTTATTTATCAGGTCCAGTAGTTTTTTGACTGAGACTTTAGGGTTTTCTATATACAATATCATATCATCTGCAAATAATGATAGTTTTACTTCTTCCTTTCCAACTTGAATGCCTTTTATTTCTTCTTCTTGTCTGATTGCCGTGGCTAGGACTTCCAGGACTATGTTAAATTAAAGTGGTGAAAGGGGGAACCCCTGTTTTGTTCCTGATCTTAAGCGTATTGCTTTTATTTTTTTCCCATTGAGTATGATGTTGGCTGTGGGTTTCTCATAGATGGCTTTTATCATGTTGAGGTAAGTTCCCTGTATTCCCACTTTGCTGAGAGTTTTGATCATGAATGGGTGCTGGATTTTATCAAATGCTATTTCTGCATCTGTTGAAATTATCATATGGTTTTTCTCCTTCTTTTTGTTTATGTGATGAATCACAATGATTGATTTACGAATATTGTACCAGCCTTGCCTTTCCAGAATAAATCCCACTTGATCATGTTGTATGATTTTTTCCATATATTGTTGGATCCGGTTTGCTAATATTTTGTTGAGGATTTTAGCATCTATATTCATCAGAGATATTGGCCTATAATTTTCTTTCTTTGTGTTGTCTTTGCCTGGTTCTGGAATCAGAATTATGCTCGCCTCATAAAAAGAGCTTGGAAGTCTTCCTTCCTCTCAAATTCTTTAAAATAGTTTGAGAAGGATAGGAGTTAGTTCTTCTTTGAATATTTGGTAGAATTCAGTTGTGAAGTCATCGGGCCCCGGACTTTTCTTTATTGGGAATTTTTTGATAACTGTTTCAATCTCATTTGTTGTAATTGGCCTGTTTAGGTTTTCTGATTCTTCCAGATTGATTTTTGGAAGATTGTATGTTTCAAGGAATTTGTCCATTTCATCTAGGTTGTGTAGTTTTTTGGCATACAGTTCTTCATATTATTTTCTTACAATATTTTGTATTTCTGTTGTGTCAGTTGTTATTTCTCCTCTCTCATTTCTAATTTTATTTATTTGAGTCCTCTCTCTCTTTTTCTTGGTGAGTCTACTTAAAGGTTCATCAATCTAGTTTACCTTTCCAAAGAACCAGCTCCTAGTTTTATTGATCCTCTGTATTGTTTCTTTAACCTCTATGTCATTTATTTCTTCTCTGATCTTTATTATTTCCTTCCTTCTACTACATTTCGTCTTTACTTGCTGTTCTTTTTCTAATTCTTTTAGATGTACAGTTAAGTTGTTTATTTCAGCTTTTTCTAGCTTCTGAAAGTGTGCTTGTAGTGCTGTGAACTTCCCTCTCAGCACTGCTTTTGCTGTGTCCCAAAAACTTTGAGTTGTTGTATGCTCATTGTCATTCGTTTCTAGGAATTTTTTTATTTCTTCTTTGATCTCATTCTTAATCCATTCATTATTTAACACCCTGCTATTTAGTTTCCATGTGTTTGAGAATTTTTGAGCTTTTCTGCTGTGATTCATTTCTAGTTTCATGCCGTTGTGTTCGGAGAAAGTGCTTGATATGATTTCAGTCTTCTTAAATTTGTTGAGAGCACTTTTGTGCCCTAACATGTGGTCTATCCTACCGGATGTACCATGAGCACTTGAAAAGAATGTATATTCTGCTGCTTTAGGGTGAAAGGATCTGAAGATATCTATTAAATGGAGTTGATCTAGTGTTTCCAATAAGTCTGCTGTTTCTTTGTTAATTTTCTTTCTTGAGGATCTATCTAATGACGTTAGTGGGGTATTGAAATCCCCTCCTATTATAGTATTGCTGTTGATCTCACCCTTTAAATCCATCAAAGTCTGTTTTATATATTTGGGTGCTCCTATATTAGGTGCATAAATATTTATAATAGTTATATCTTCCTGTTGGATTACTCCCTTTATCATTATGTAGTGGCCTTCTTTATCTCTTACTATATCCTTTGTTTTAAAGTCCAATTTTTCTGATATAAGTATTGCTACCCCAGCTTTTTTTTCATTTCCGTTTGCATGAAATGTTTTTTTCCATCCTTTTACCTTCAATCTATGTGTGTTTTTTGTTCTAAGGTGTGTCTCTTGTAGACAACATATGTATGGGTCCTGTTTTCTTATGTTTTCTTATCCACGCAGCTACCCTATGTCTTTTGATTGGATCATTTAATCCATTTACATTTAAGGTTATTATTGATATGTAGTTGTTTATTGCCATTTTCTTCTTTAAAGGTGTATTCTTTATTTTTGCTATATTCTTTTCCCACTTTGATTTGTTTACAACAGGCCCCTTAACATTACAGCATTGGTTTTGTTGTAATGAATTCCTTGAGTTGTTTTTTGTCTGGGAAGCTTTTTATTTCTCCTTCGATTTTAAACGATAGCCTTGCTGGATAAAGTAGTCTTGGTTGTAGGTTCTTGTTCTGCATTACTTTGAATATTTCTTGCCATTCCCTTCTATCCTCAAGTGTTTCTGTTGAGAAGTCAGATGTCATCCTTATGGGGGCTCCTTTGTAGGTGATAACTTTTTTTTTCTTGCAGCTTTTAATATTTTCTCTTTATCGCTTAGCTTTGGTATTTTAATTATGATGTGTTTTGGTGTAGGTTTCTTTGGGTTTCTCTTTAATGGAGTCCTCTGTGCTTCTTGGATTTGTGAGAGTTTCTCTTGCATTAATTTAGGGAAATTTTCAGCTATGATATGATTGAACAACATCTCTATTCCTGGTTTCTTTTCTTCTTCTTCAGGAACCCCTATGATGCGGATGTTATTTCTCTTCATGTTGTCACAGAGCTCTCTAAGAGTTTCCTCTGACTTTTTGAGTCTCTTTTCTCTTTTATTCTCTGCTTTCATGCCTCATTCCAGTTGTCCTCTAACTCGCTGTTTCGATCCTTTGCTCAATCTATCCTGTTTTTAATTCCTTCCATTGTGGTCTTTATTTTTGATATTTTATTTGTCATCTTCAACTGGTTCTTTTTTATACTTGCTATTTCTTTTTTTTTAATGAATTTTTATTAATGGTAATGGGATGACATTAATAAATCAGGGTACATATATACAAAGAAAACATGTCTAGGTTATTTTGTCATTAAATTATGTTGCATACCCCTTGCCCAAAGTCAGATTGTCCTTCGCCACCCTCTATCTAGTTCTCTGTGCCCCTCCCCCTCCCCCTAACTCTCCCCCTGTCCTCCCTCCCTCCACCCCTGGTAACCGCCACACTCTTGTCCATGTCTCTTAGTCTCATTTTTATGTTCCACCAATGTATGGAATCATGTAGTTCATGTTTTTTTCTGATTTACTTATTTCACTCCTTATAATGTTATCTAGATCCCACCATTTTGCTGTAAATGATCTTATGTCATCATTTCTTATGGCTGAGTAGTATTCCATAGTGTATATGTGCCACATCTTCTTTATCCAGTCTTCTATTGAAGGGCTTTTTGGTTGTTTCCATGTCTTGGCCACTGTGAACAGTGCTGCAATGAACATGGGGCTACATGTGTCTTCACGTATCAATGTTTCTGAGGTTTTAGGGTATATACCCAGTAGAGGGATTGCTGGGTCATAAGGTAGTTCTATTTGCAGTTTTTTGAGGAACCACCATAGTTTCCTCCATAATGGTTGTACTACTTTACATTCCCACCAACAGTGAATGAGGGTTCCTTTTTCTCCACAGCCTCTCCAACATTTGCTATTACCCATGTTGTTGATAATAGCTAATCTAACAGGGGTGAGGTGGTATCTCATTGTAGTTTTGATTTGCATTTCCCTAATAACTGATGAAGCTGAGCATCTTTTCATATATCTGTTGGCCATTTGTATCTCTTCCTGGGAGAAGTGTCTATTCATGTCCTCTTCCCATTTTTTTTATTGGATTGTTTGTTTGTTTGTTGTTGAGTTTTATGAGTTCTTTGTAAATTTTGGATATTAGGCCCTTATCTGAGCTGTTGTTTGAAAATATCATTTCCCATTTAGTTGGCTGTCTGTTTATTTTTATATCAGTTTCTCTTGCTGAGCAAAAACTTTTTATTCTGATGTAGTCCCATTCATTTATCTTTGCCTTCACTTCTCTTGCCATTGGAGTCAAGTTCATAAAATGTTCTTTAAAACCCAGGTCTATGAGTTTAGTACCTATGTCTTCTTCTATGTACTTTATTGTTTCAGGTCTTATATTTAGGTCTTTGATCCATTTTGAATTAATTTTAGTAAACGGGGACATGCTGTAGTCGAGTTTCATTCTTTTGCATGTGGCTTTCCAGTTTTCCCAACACAATTTGTTGAAGAGGTTTTCTTTTCTCCATTGTGTGTTGTTGGCCCCTTTATCAAAGATTATTTGACCATATATATGTGGTTTTATTTCTGGGCTTTCTATTCTGTTCCATTGGTCTGAGTGTCTATTTTTCTGCCAATACCATGCTGTTTTGATTATCGTGGCCCTATAATATAGTTTAAAGTCAGGTATTGTAATGCCCCCAAGCTTCATTCTTTTTCCTTAGGATTGTTTTGGCTATTCGGGGTTTTTTATAGTTCCATATAAATCTGATGATTTTTTGTTCCATTTCTTTAAAAAATCTCATAGGGATTTTGATGGGAATTGCATTAAATTTGTATTACCTTGGGTAATACAATATTTGTATTGCTTTGGGTAATATGGCCATTTTGATTATATTTATTCTTCCTATCCAAGAACAAGGAATATTTTTCCATTTCATTGTATCTTTTTCGATTTCCCTTAACAATGCTTTGTAATTTTCATTATATAGGTCCTTTACATGCTTTGTTATGTTTATTCCTAGGTATTTTATTTTTTTTGTTGCAATCGTGAAGGGGATTATTTTTTTGAGTTCGTTTTCTAATATTTCATTGTTAGCATAGAGAAAGGCTATGAACTTCTGTATGTTAATTTTGTATCCTGCGACCTTACTGTATTGGTTTATTGTTTCTAATAATCTTTTTGTGGAGTCCTTCGGGTTTTCGATGTATAGGATCATATCATCAGCAAAAAGTGATACCTTTACTTCTTCTTTTCCGATATGGATGCCTTTTATTTCTTTGTCTTGTCTGATTGCTCTGGCCAGAACTTCTAGCACCACGTTAAATAAGAATGGAGAGAGTGGACAACCCTGTCTTTTTCCTGATTTAAGGTAGAAAGTCCTCAGTTTTATGCCGTTTAAAATGATGTTGGCTGATGGTTTATCATATATGGCCTTTATCATGTTGAGATATTTTCCTTCTATACCCTTTTGTTGAGAGTCTTAAACATAAAATTGTGTTGTATTTTATCAAAAGCCTTTTCTGCATCTATTGATAAGATCATGTGGTTTTTGTTCTTTGTTTTGTTGATATGGTGTATTACGTTAACCGTTTTGCGTATGTTGAACCATCCTTGAGATTCTGGGATGAATCCCACTTGATCATGATGTATTATTTTTTTAATATGTTGTTGTATTCGGTTTGCCAGTATTTTGTTTAGAATTTTAGTATCTGTATTCATTAGAGATATTGGTCTGTAGTTTTCTTTCTTTGTGTCATCTTTGCCAGGTTTTGGTATGAGGGTTATGTTGGCCTCATAAAATGTGTTTGGAAGTATTGCTTCTTCTTCAATTTTTTGGAAGACTTTGAGTAGAATAGGAACCAAGTCTTCTTTGAATGTTTGATAAAATTCACTAGTATAACCGTCTGGGCCTGGACTTTTATTTTTGGGGAGGTTTTTAATAGTTTTTTCTATTTCCTCCCTGCTGATTGGTCTGTTTAGGCTTTCTGCTTTTTCATGACTCAGTCTAGGAAGGTTGTATTGTTCTAGGAATTTATCCATTTCTTCTAGATTGTTGTATTTGGTGGCATATAATTTTTCATAGTATTTTACAATAATTCTTTGTATATCTATGATGTCTGTGGTGATCTCTCCTCTTTCATTTTGGATTTTATTTATTTGAGTCCTGTGCCTTTTTTCCTTGGTGAGTCTTGCCAAGGGTTTGTCAATTTTGTTGATCTTTTCAAAGAACCAGCTCCTTGTTTTATTGATTTTTTCTATAGTTTTTCTCTTTTCTATTTCATTTATTTCTGCTCTGATTTTTATTATCTCCTTTCTTCGGATGGTTTTGGGTTGTCTTTGTTCTTCTTTTTCTAGTTCCTTAAGGTGTGAAGTTAAGTGGTTTACTTCGGCTCTCTATTGTTTGTTCATATAGGCCTGAAGTGATATGAACTTTCCTCTTATTGCTGCTTTTGCTGCATCCCAGAGATTCTGATATGTCGTATTTTCATTTTCATTTGTCTGTATATATCTTTTGATCTCTGCGCTTATTTCTTCTTTGACCCATTCATTTTTTAGAAGTATGTTGTTTAGTTTCCACATTTGTGGGTTTTTCCCCCTCTTTTTTGCAGTTGAATTCTAGTTTCAAGGCTTTATGATCAGAAAATATGCTTGGTACAATTTCAATTTTTCTAAATTTGCTGATATTGTCTTTGTGGCCCAACATATGGTCAATTCTTGAGAATGTTCCATGTACACTAGAGAAAAATGTATACTCTGTCGCTTTGGGATAAAGTGTCCTGTAGATGTCTATCATATCCAGGTGTTCTAGTATTTTGTTTAAGGCCACTCTATCTTTATTGATTCTCTGTTTGGATGACCGATCTAGAGCCGTCAGCGGTGTATTGAGGTCTCCAAGTATGATTGTATTTTTGTCAGTTTTTGTTTTAAGGTCAATAAGTAGCTGTCTTATATATTTTGGTGCTCCTTGGTTTGGTGCATATATATTAAGGATTGTTATGTCTTCTTGATTCAACTTCCCCTTAATCATTATCAAATGACCATTTTTGTCTCTGAGTACTTTTTCTGTCTTGTAGTCAGCATTATCAGATATGAGTATTGCTACACCTGCTTTTTTTTGGGTGTTGTTTGCTTGGAGTATTGTTTTCCAGCCTTTCACTTTGAATTTTTTTTTATCCTTGTTGCTTAGATGTGTTTCTTGTAGGCAGCATATAGTTGGATTTTCTTTTTTAATCCATTCTGCTACTCTGTGTCTTTTTATTGGTAAGTTTAATCCATTTACATTTAGTGTAATTATTGACACTTGTGGGTTCCCTACTGCCATTTTATAAATTGCTTTCTGTTAGTTTTGTATCTAGTTTGATTCTTCTCTTTTGTTTTTCTATCATTTGTTTTTGTTTGTTTGTGTTCCATACTTCTTTCCTCTGTTGCTACCTTTTTTAAGTCAAGTGTTTTTGTGGTGGTTTTTTCCAGGGTGGTTACCATTAAGTAATGAAAAGAGTACCTACCATATTCATTGTAGTACCCTATCTTTTAAGTATTTCTGCACTTCATCGTCCTTTGCTACTGTTAATCTCCATTCTCTCTCCCCTTTTTTTCCTTTGTTGTCACAGTTTAAGTTTGGTTTTATTTTGTTCTTGGTGGAGCTGTTACTTGTAGTGTTGTTTTCTTTTGTTCTTTGAATCTGGTTGGAAAACCCCCTTTAGTATTTCCTGGAGTGGGGGCTTTCTGTTGATAAATTCTCTCATCTTTTCTGTATTTGTGAATGTTTTTATATCTCCTTCATACTTGAAGGATAGCTTTGATGGGTATAGTATTCTTGGCTGAAAGTTCCTCTCTTTCAGGGCTTTAAATATTGGGGTCCACTCTCTTCTAGCTTGTAGAGTTTCTGCTGAGAAATCTGATGATAATCTAATAGGCCTTCCTTTATATGTTTTACTCTTCTTTTCCCTGGCTGCCTTGAGAATTTTTTCTTTGTCATTGGTTTGTGTCATCTTTATTATGATGTGCCTTGGAGTGGGTTTGTTGGGGTTAAGAAAACTCGGTGTTCTGTTTGCTTCTTGAATTTGAGGCTTTAGTTCTTTCCACAGGCTTGGGAAGTTCTCGTCTATTATTTGTTTGAGTATATTCTCCATTCCATTTTCTTTCTCTTCTCCCTCTGATATACCTATTATTCTTATGTTATTCTTTCTGATGGAGTCAGACAATTCCTGTAGGGCTTTCTCGTTTTTTATTATTTTTGAGTTTCTTTCTTCTTCTCTCTGTTGTGCCTCAAGTTGTTTGTCTTCTATTTCACTAATCCTATCTTCAATCTGGGCTGTTCTTCTAGCTAAGCTTGTTACCTCGTTTTTCAGCTCGTGAATTTAGTTTTTCATTTCTGTTTGATTTGTTTTTATAGTTTCAATTTCCTTTTTAATATATTCTTTGTGTTCATTGAGTTGTTTTCTGATCTCCCTATATTGCCTTTCCGTGTTTTCTTGTATATCTCTGAGTATTTTTAAGATTTCTATTTTAAATTCTCTGTCATTTAGCTCCAAGGCTTCCAATATGTTAAGTCTTTTCTCCATAGATTTTTCCACATCTATTTGTGTTACCTCTCTTTCTTTTGTATCCATAATATTCGATTTCCTATTTCTTATTGGCATCTGAGGGTGGTCTTGTTGATAGCACACCACCACAGGCGCACTCCCTCGCGGCTTGAATGAACGTCCCTGCGGTATCTTCCTCCACACCCTCGTGTCTCAGATTCAAGTGATAACAGTCCTTTCGCTTTCAGTTTGTGTGGAACTCCGGAATGCTCCGAGGATAAATTTTCCTGTTTCTAGTTGATAAATTTGTTGTGATTTTGGGGAGATCTGTCGGACGCGCTGCTCACGGCGCCATTTCTGTGACATCACTCATACTTGCTATTTTTTTATTTAGGTTTTCAAACTGCCCCTCCATTGTTGTTCTAAGATCCCTAAGCATCGTTACAATCATTATTTTGAACTCCGCGTCTGGAAGTTTGATTATTTCCATATCACTCAGCTCATCTCTCAAAGGTGTCTCTTGTGGATTCATTTGGATTGCACTCCTTTGTCTTCTCATCATGGTGTTTTATTTGTAGAGTTGGTTGAGTCTAGGCTGGGTATTGTCTGCCTCCAGTTTTCAGTTGTGTTATTTCTACGTCTTCTTGGGTTGGTATCAGCTATTATTTGTAATCCACTTTCGGATTTGGGCAGCTTTGAAGTCTTGATTTGTTTGTTTTCTTAACAGGTGATAGTCTTGTTAATTGATCTCAGCAGGGGGCTTCCTTGCAACTGTAACCAGAAATGCTGTGGGTGTAACCTGAGATGCTGAAGGTCTCTTCCCCCAACTAATCTCACTGGGGGCAGAGTTTTTTCTCAGCTTCAGTAGAGGGAGGTGTATCTCAGATCTCCATGGAGACCTGAGATACTGAACCTCCTCCCCACTTCTTGTTTTCAGCTGTGTCTTGTTGCGCTCTTTGGAGCTGGATAGATGTCCGGAGATCTCTGATCCAGAAGCACTTCAGCTCTGTTTTGTTAAAGTTTCAGTCCCTCCCCCAGCTATAGTCACCTTCAGCATGAATGAGTCAGCTTTTTTATTTCGTTTCTTGCATACCTTAGCCCCTCACAGTCTGTCCCTCTCCCTGTCCCTTCCACTTGGGAGATAAGCTGGTCTTTTCAACCCACCTTGCTCCCTGGTCGCCAGGTAAGTGGCTGTGAGCAGTAGTTTCTGCTCTTTTTATTCTGTGAAATCCTCTCTGGGCTCTCAGCCTCACCCCCCCCTTCTGTTCCTGTAAGCAGAGGAGATTCAGGCACTCCTTACCAGGATTATTGTGGCTTCCTCTTTGCTCCTTGGTTTTTGAGAGCTGTTCGTGCAGTTCAGTGTTGGTTTTTCATGCTGATTTTTCCTAAATTGATTTGTATTCCAGTTTGGTGTTGAGAGCTGGGCATCTGTGCATCCGCCTACTCCACTGCCATCTTGGAGCTCCTACTTCTGTCTTTTGAACTTCTTTTATTTAAATCTACTTAGTGTATTGTAAAATCGGATTTGCTTTGATTTGACAAGTACTTTGAATTTTAATAACTTTTTTATTATAAAAATGTATTTCTATTGCAGAAGTGCAATAGACAATGATCTCAAAAAAGAATAACAACAAATTTTTATACAGATATATCTACTTTTAAAATTAGGACATTTTCTTTCCATTTTCTTTGTGTACTTATTATATTTCTTTATGTATATGTACTCAGGTACATTGGGTGTCTGTACATCTGTGTGCATAGATGTGCATTGCACATGAGCTTATTTCTCTCTGTCCACAGTGTCTGTCATTTTTAGATATCTATGTACATATGCAAATGACTATTTATTCATTCATTAAGGAAACACTTATTGTATTTCTATTATGTGCCAAGCACTCTGCTCGACATTGGATGCCTATAGTAATTGAGATAGACTCACTTTCTTTCCTTATGAATACTACACTGTCATGGTTTAGACAGTAAGAAAAAAATATACATAAATAAAATAATCGTAAGTTTAACAAGCACTGAATTTGGTAGTGCAATATCTTGGGTGTCAGTTATGATTTATTGTGGCAAGGGTCAGTATTTCAGTTTCGCAGAAGGCAGAGCTGAGACATTTCTCAGTTTTTCAGCAGTGTGTATTCTCAGTTATAAAAGTGAGAAAATATAGAAGTTATGAAACGAAGACCAGGGAGGTGTTCTGTGAGCAAAAGAACCTAGCCTTTATATTTTGAACAATGCTCAGATTATTTCTGATGTCCCAAGCTTAGGATGTCTCTCAGTCTGGACTGCTGCCATGGCACAAGGGAAAGTAAATTTTAGGAATGGCGTCACTTTCTGCTAAATAATTAGAAATAGTGATTATGCTTCTGAATGTCAAGTGTAAAGGAAAGTTTTCTGGTGTTGTCACCACAGCAGACTAGATTATAATTTTATTTTTTAATTACCTATGGTTTTTTCTAGTGAATTTTTATTCCAAAAGACAATGGCTTGCTCTCATTAAACAGCTCAGTAGGTAAAGCATCACACCCATACGTTAATGGCATAGGTTTACTTCTGTGTCAAGGCACATACAGAAACAGATTGATGTTTATGACTACCTATCTGTCTGTTTTCCCCCACTAACATTAATATTTAAATGAAAGAAAAAATGACAATGGCGTTTTTGTTGTTCCTTTTGTAGCTTACATTGCATAGAGGAATGAATTATGTTTTTCAAAATCTCACCCCAAGTAGAAATAAGAGGTAAGGTTGTAAAGTACCATATTTCCCCATGTATAAGAAGCCTCACTGTATAAGACACACCTTAATTTTGGTGCACATAGTTTGAGAAAATCATAACAAATGCAAATAAAGAGAAATGCAAGTAAAGAATACTTCAACCACTGTTATGATGCACCCAGCTATCTAACCCCACATTTTTCAAAAAAGATGAGTCTTATACATGGAAAAATATGGTTTACACCCTACAAATGTCTCTGTAAACATTTTTTTTCTTTTTTTTTTTTACAGAGACGAGTAGAGAGTCAGAAAGAGGGATAGATAGGGACAGACAGACAGAAATGGAGATTTTGTTATTATGTACCAGGTCACAGATCAATCATGAGTTTTTTGTTGTGACCCCTTTCGTATTCATTGACTCCTGTTTCATATGTGCCTTAACAAGAGGGCTACAGCTGATTGCGTGACCACTTTCTTGAGTCAGCGACCTTGGTTTGAACTTTGCTCAAAGCACATGAGCCTATGCTCAAGCTGGCGCCTTTGGATCTCAAACTTGGGTCCTCCGCATTCCATTCAAATCTGTGACCAATGCGTGAACGCCTGCTGAGGCTGTGAACAATTTTTTCTATTACTTTATTTGGATTTTATTTAGTATCCTGGTTCTTAGTATGGGTGCAAAGGCTGTGTATTTTAAGGTTTGTTGTCCTAAAATATATTCGTCACTACATTTTTTCATAGGTTTCCTTATGTAGTTTTTATTTCCATTAATTTTAAATTATTTTGCAACTTGAATTGTGATTTTGAGGCGAGGGTATTTAGGAGTGAATTTTTTTACCTTCAAAAAAGGTATTTTTAGTTAACTTCTATTACTGTTTACTCTATTAAATGTAATGACAACAAGAAACATGCTTTATATCATTTCTAAGCTTAGATGTCGTTGAAACTTGCTTGAAAGTACATACAGGATTATCTGTGGTAAATATTTTCCAAGTGGCTTCTTTTTTGCCAACTAGTGTGCACCTTGGTAATAACAGCTAAGATCAGTTCAGCTGGAAAAATACATCAGATGGGTGTTGTGTGTAATATATCAATGTTGAATCCAAGGCTATCTAAAAGAAATTTTTATAACTTGTAAATGTAAAAAATTTCTAGTTACTGCTTGCTACTTCTTTCAACGTTAATTGTAGTGAAAGCAAGAGATATATTTGGTATCATTTCCATCCTCTGATGTTGGCTGGAACTTGCTCCATAGCACATACAGTAAAGGTCTGGGTTGCATGTGCTTCTCTGCTGCCACCTAGTGTGCATCTAGGGAATCACGTGTCAGTACAGGTCCAAAGGAATAGTTTGGTAAAGAGCATTGTCTATAAACATTGATTCCAATTTGCCATTTCTGTAATGTTTTTGTGTATCCTTAGTTGCTTGTTTTCTGAAAATCTCTTGGTTCATCTTGTTTTTCTTCTTTCCTTCCAGCCATGCTTTCATGAAGCCTTTGAAAGTGCCCATCATATACCAGGCAGTGTGCTAGAAACTCATGTCCCTGCACTCAATGCCTTCCCATTCTACTCTTTTAACTTTTGTCTTTTGAACTTCTTTATTTAAATCTATGTAGTGTACTGAAAAATAGGATGTGCTTTGATTTGAGAGGTATTCTGGTGTTGTCACCACAGCAAACTAGATTATCATTTTCTTTTAATTACCTCTGGTTTTTTCTAGTAAAGTTTTTTCCCAGAAGACAATGTCTTGCACTCATCATGGAGCTCAGTAGTTAAAGCATCACACTCATATGCTAATCTCATAGGTTTGGTACTGTGTCAAGGCACATACAGAAACAGATTGATGTTTCTTTCTGTCTGTCTTTTTCCCTCTTTATCCACCCTCTAACATTAATAAGTAAATAAAAGAAAAAAAAACAATGGCTTTTTGTTGGTGTTTTTGCATCTTAAATTGCATAGAAAAATAAATCATGTTTTTCAAAATCTCACCCCAAGAGGAAATAAATGTTAAGGTTGTAAAGAACCATATTTCCCCATGCATAAGAAGCCTCCCTGTATAAGATCCACCTTCATTTTTGGGCACAAATATTGAGAAAATGATAATAAATGTGAATAAATGGGAAATGTAAGTAAAAAATACTACAACCACTATATAAGACGCACCCAGTTTTCTAAACCCACATTTTTCAAAAAAGTTGAGTCGTATACATGGGAAATATGATATACACCCTAAAATGTCCCTGTGAACAGTTCTTTTTTTCTTTTTTCTTTTCTTTTCTTACAGAGCCAAGGAGAGAGACAGAGAAAGGGATAGATAGGGACAGACAGACAGAAATTGAGACAGTTTTTTATTATGTGCGAGGTCACAGATCAATCATCGGTTTTATGTTGTGACACCTTATATGTTCATTGACTCCTGTCTCATATGTGCCTTGAGCAGGGGGCTACAGCTGATCGACTGACCGCTTGCTCGAGCCAGCAACTTTAGGCTCAAGCTGGTGAGCTTTGCTCAAATCACTAGAGCCCCGCTCAAGCTGGCACCCTGGGATCTCTAACCTGGTTTCTCTGCATTCAAGTCAAATGGTCTAACCACTGTGTCATCTCCTGCTCAGTCTGTGAACATTTTTTTTTACTTTCTCTGGATTTTATTTAGTATCCTGTATATTTTAAAGTTTTCTTGCCCTAAAATATATTCATCACTACATTTTTCCTTAGTTTCCTTACTGTTTCCCTATATAGTTTTTATTTCCATTAATTTTAAGGTCTTTTGTAACTTGAATTGTGATTTTGAGGGGGGGGTTAGGAGTCAATTTCCTACATTAAAAAATAGGGATTTTAAGTTAATTTCTATTACTGTTTAATATATTAAGTGTAATGACAACAAGAGACATGCTTTATATCATTTCTAAGTTTAGAGGTAGTTGAAACTTGCTTGAAAGGACATAAAGAAATATCTGTGGTAAATGTGTTCCATGTGATCTTCCCTGATACCTTGTGTGCACCTTGGGAATAACAGCTCAGAGCAGTTCACCTGGAAATAAAGTGCAGTTGGGTCTTGTGTGTTATCTATCAATGTTGAATCCCAGGCTATCAAAAGAAACTTTTATAACTTGTAATTATAAGGCATTTCTAGTTACTGATTGCTTCTTCTTTCAACGTTAACTGTGGTGAAACAGGAGATACACTTTGTATCATTTCAATTCTCTTAACTTTGCTGAAACTTGCTGCATAGCACATACAATAGTGATCTCTGTTACATGTGCTTCTCGGCTGCCACCTCGTGTGCATCTTGGAAATCACACCTCAGTACAGATCCAAAGGAAAATTTGGTAGAGAGGATTGTCTGTATACTTTGATTCTAATTTAACATTTCTGTAAAGTTTTTGTGTATCCTTAGTGGTTTGTTTTCTGAAAATCTCTCGGTTCATCTTCTTTTACTTTTTTCCTTCCTGCCATGCTTTTATAAAGCCTTTGAAAGTACCCATCATATACCAGGCACTGTACTAGGAACTCATGTCCCTGCACTCAGTGACTTCCCATTTTAATCTTTTTATTTCTGTCTTTTGCACTTCTTTTATTTAAATCTACTTAGTGTAGTGTAAAATCGGATGTGCTTTGATTTCACAAGTACTTTGAATTTTAACAGCTTTTTTATTATAAAAATGTATTCTTAATGCAGAAGTGCAAGAGAAAATGATCTCAAGAAACAACAACAACACATTTTTATACAGATATATCTACCTTTTATATTTAGGACATTCTCTTTCCATATTCTTTGTGTACCTATTATATTTCTCTATGTATATGTACTCAGGTACATTGGGTTGTGTACACCTATGTCCATAGATGTGCATTGCATATGAGCTTATATTTCTCTGTCTACAGTGTCTGTCATTTTTGGATATCTGTGTATGTATGCAAATGAATATTTCTTCATTCATTCAAGAAAATCTTATTGTATTTCTATTATGTGCCAGGCAACTTGCTCTAGACTGGTTGCCTATAGTGAATGAGACAGACTCACTTTATGTCTTTATGTATACTAGACTGTCATGGGGTAGTCATAAAAAAATATATACATAAATAAATTAATCAAAAGTTGTAACAAGCACAAAATTTGGTAGTGCAATATCTTTGGTCTCAGTTATGATTTATTGTGGTGAAGTTCAGTATATCAGTTTCTCAGAAGGCAGAGCTGAAACATTAGTCTCGGATTTTCAGCAATGCGTGTTCTCAGGTATAAAACTGAGAAAATATAAAAGTTATGAACAAAGACCCTGGGAGGTGTTCAGTGAGCAAAAGAACCTACCTTGTATGTGGTGACCAATGCTCAGATAAATTCTGACGTCCAAAGCTTAGGAGGTCTCTCAGTCTGGACTGCTGCCACGGCACAAGAGAAAGTGCATGCTAGGAAAGGGGTCACTTTGTGCTAAACAGTTAGAAATAGTGTTTATGCCCATGAATTTCAAGAACAAAAAATAGTTTTCTGGTGTTGTCACCAGAGCAAACTGGATTATCATTTTATTATTTAATTACCTCTGCTTTTCTCTAGTAAATTTTTTTCCTGGAAGACAATGGCTTGCTATCACGAGAAAGCTCAGTAGTTAAAGCAACACACTCACACTCTAATGTCATAGGTTTGCTCCTAGGTCAAGGCACATACAGAAACATATTGATATTTCTGACTATCTGTCTTTTTCCCCCTTAATCGTCCTTCTAAAATTAATAAGTAAATAAAGGAAAAAATGAAAGTGGCTTTTTGTTGTTGTTTTTGCATCTTAAATTACATATAATAATAAATTATGTTTTTCAAAATCTCACCCCAAGACGAAATAAATGGTAAGGTTGTAAAGTATCATATATTCCCCATGTTTGAGAAGCCTCTCTGTATAAGATGCACCTTAATTTTGGGGCACAAAGTTTGAGAAAATGATAAGAAATGTGAATAAATTGGAAATGCAAGTAAAAAAATACTACAACTACTGTATAAGATGCACCCAGATTTCTAAACGCACATTTTTCAAAAAAGATGAGTCTTATACATGGGGAAATATAATATACACCCTCCAAATGTCTCTGTAAACATTTCCTTTTCTTTTTTATTTATTTATTGTTACAGAGACAAGGAGAGAGTCAGAGAAAGGGATAGATAGGGACAGACAGACAGAAATGGAGAGAATTTTTATTGTGTGCTACGTCACAGATCAATCATCGGTTTTCGTTGTGACACCTTATGTGTTCATTGACTCCTGTCTCATATGTGCCTTGACCAGGGGGCTACAGATGATCAACTGACTGGTTGCTCGAGACTGTGACCTTAGGCTCAAGATGATGAGCTTTGCTCAAACCACTAGAAACCACACTCATGCTGGCTTTCTTGGGATCTTAAACCTGTGTCCTCCACATTCCAGTTATATGGTCTAACCACTGCTCTTCGCCTGCTCAGGTTGTAAACATTTCTTTCCTTTACTTTCTCTGGATTTTATTTAGTATCCTGGTTCTTAGTGTGGTTGGAAAGGCTGTGTACTTTTAGGTTTTCTTGCCCTAAAGTACATTCATCACTACATTTATCCTTAGGTTCCTTATATAGTTTATATTTCTATTAATTTTAAGGTATTTTGTAACTGGAATTGTAATTCTGAGGGGGGTTATTTAGGAATGAATTTCCTTACCTTAAAAAAAGGGATTTTTAGTTAATTTCTATTGCTGTTTATTATATTAAGTGTAATGATAACAAGAAACATGCTTTATATCATTTCTAATGTTAGAGGTAGTTGAATGTTGCTTGAAAGGAGATACAGAATTATCTGTGGTAAATGTTTTCCAAGTGCGCTTCTCTGCTGCCACCTCATGTGCACCTTGGGAATAACAGCTCAGAGCAGTTCACTTGGAAAAATACAGCAGTTGGGTCTTGTGCATTATCTATCAATGTTGAATACAAGGCTATCTAAAAGAAACTTTTATAACTTGTATATATAAGGCATTTCTAGTTACTGCTTGCTACTTCTTTCAACGTTAACTCTAGTGAATGCAAGAGATATTCTTGGTATCATTTCACTCTTCTGAAGTTTGCTGGAACTTGCTCCATAGCACATACAATAATGATTTCTGTTGCATGTGCTTCTCTGCTGGCAACTCATGTGCATCTTGGGAATCATGCCTCAGTACAGGTCCAAAAAAAATTTGGTAAAGAAGATTGTCCAAAAACCTTGATTCCAATATGCCATTTCTGTAAATTTTTGTGTATCCTTAGTTTGTTTTCTGAAAATCTGTAGGTTCATCTTGTTTTTCTTCTTTCCTTCCAGCCATGCTTTCATAAAGCCTTAGAAAGTGCCCATCATATACCAGGCACTGTGCTAGGAGCTCATGTCCCTGCACTCAGTGACTTCCCATTCTACTTTTTTTTACCTTTGTCTTTTGAACTTCTTTTATTTAATTCTACTTAGTGTAGTGTAAAATTGGATGTGCTCTGTTTTGAAGAGTACTTTGTATTTTAACAGTTTTTTATTATAAAAATGTCTTCTGATTGCAGAAGTGCAAGAGAAAATGATCTTAAATAACAACAACCACAAATTTTTATACAGATATATCTACTTTTAATATTAGAACATTTTCTTTCCATATTCTTTGTGTACCTATTATATTTCTCTATGTATATATACTCAGGTACTTTGGGTGTGTGTACATCTGTGTACATAGATATGCATTGCACATGAGCTTATCTCTCTGTGTCCACAATGTTTGTCACTTGTGGAAATCTGTGTACGTATGCAATGTCTATTTATTCATTCATTCAGGGAACATTTATTGTATTTCTATTATGAGCCAGGCACTGTGATTGTCATTGGTTGCCTATATTGAATAAGACAGACTCACTTCTGTCTCACTACACTGTCATGGGGTAGACAAAAAGAAAAATATATACATACATAAATTAATCATAAGTTATAAAAAGCATGGAGTTTGGTAGGGAAATATCTTTGGTCTCAGTTTTTATTTATTGTGGCGAGATTCAGTATATCAGTTTCTCAGAAGGCAAACCTGAGACATAAGTCTCTGTTTTTCAGCAATGCATGTTCTCTGGTACAAAACTGAAAAAATATAAAAATTATGAAAGAAAGTCTCGGGAGCCGATCCACTAATGCTGGCTAACTAGGTCACAGCAGGAGAAGATCCACAACTGCTGGTTGACAAAGTCACAGCAAAAGAAGATTGATGTCTACTGGTTGATAGAGTCACCACAGTGAAGACCAACAGCTGCCTGTTGACAAAGTCACCACAATGGAAAGGCACAACGATACTTCCCCCTTTAATCTTTTGAATTAATCTGGCCTTATATCTCACCTTTTCTGGGTGTGTGCTATTATTTGTAGTACAGGGATAATAGTACCGTGCTTTCCCTGTAGATTTGTAGTAATTTCTTTGGAAATGAGACAGAAGGTGTAAGTTCCACAGAAAAGCCTGTAAGCCCCTTGAACTGGGCTCATAAATATAAGAGGCTGGCTATGATATCCCTCATAAAGGGTTAAGTTTGTAGGAGAATTTCTTCTTATTAATCATGTTAGAAAGAATAAAGTTAGAACTTAACTAGTGTATGAATATAGTAAATAAATAAAGTTTAACTAGACAGATTCTTAGGTAAAGTGTAGTGAAGTGGCTTGTTGCATGGCCTTGGATAGGAGTGCAGCTGGCTAGTAAAGAATGTTTTGTTAAAAGACTTGTTTTGTCACTGAAGACAGTCGCTGGGCTTTTCTCAGTAAAACATTCTCATAAGATTTTTGCATTTTACAAGAATAAAAAGAGGAATGTGATGGGATTCATAGCAGCAATCGCAATTAATGCCTTCTAATATTATGTTGCTACTAGCTATCTTGCAGGTGCACTCTATGTATCTTTAAGTAAAAATTACTCTTAATACTATGTCAGTTTCTTAAATAGCAAGCTTTTTGTAGTCTTGTGAAAAAAGAATTAGGACACTACATGAACTCAAGGCTATTTGTCTGAGCAAGTGGTGGTCCTTTGGTAGACCTTGATGATTTCATATGCTATCTTTTCTGCACCCTTGACTCACAACAACAGTAAAATAGAGTTATTAATTAGTACTAATCTTTTAGAAGTTTGTACCGATATTGTTATTTCTATTCAAGTTATTGTATAAATGTACTTTGAATGACTTACCACCTGATTTGTAGCTTATAGATATGAATTAACTGTTATCTAGAAATATGTAACCATAGTAAAACTAAAACAATGATGTATTCAAAATACCATGTGATTGTAACTTAGTGTGTGTGCATAAAAAGTAATGTTAGACCAGCCATTGGCAGAGATGCCTGGCAGTAAATGCTAACTAGAGAATAAACAGAAAGAAAAGAATTTGGCTCTCTCACTCGATTTTTGCCAATGCCGTCTCTACCTATGGGACCCCTGGATCCCCCCTGGGGCAGGACCAAGGCAAGAAAGACCCTGGGAGGTGTCCAGTGAGCAAAAGAACCTAGCTTGTATGTGCTGAACAATGCTAAGATAAATTCCGATGTCCAAAGCTTAGGAGGTCTCTCAGTCGAGACTGCTGCCACGGCACAAGAGAAAGTGTATGTTAAGTAAAAGGTCACTTTGTCCTAAACAATTAGAGATAGTGTTTATGCCTTTGAACTTCAAGAGCAAAGAAAAGTTTTCTGGTGTTGTCACCACAGCAGAATTGATTATCATTTTATTTTTCAATTACCTCTTTTTTTCTCTAGTAAATTTTTTCTCCGGAAGACAATGGCTTGCTCTCACCAGAGAGCTCAGTATTTAAAGCATCACACCCATACGCTAATGTCATAGATTTGGTACTGGGTCAAAGTACATACAGAAACAGATTGATGTTTCTGACTATCTGTCTGTCTTTTTCCACCTTTATCGTCCCCCTAACATTAATAAGTAAATAAAGGAAAACACGACAATGACTTTTTCTTGTTGTTTTTGCATCTTAAATTGCATAGAATAATGAATTATGTTTTTCAAAATCTCACCCCAAGAGGAAATAAATGGTAAGGTTTAAAGTACTATATTTCACCATGTATAAGAAGCCTCTCTGTATAAGACGCACCTTAATTTTGGGGCACAAAGTTTGAGAAAATGATAACAAATGTGAATAAATTGGAAATGCAAGTAAAAAAAATACTACAATCAATATAAAAGACGCACCCAGTTTTCTAAACCAACAGTTTCCCATGTCTTATACATGTGAAAATATAATATACACCCTCCAAATGTCTCTGTGAATATTTCTTTTTCTCTTTTATTTATTTGTTTTACAGAGACAGGGAGAGAGTCAGAGAGAGGAATAGATAGGACAGATAGAAATTGATCCAGTTTTTTATTATTTTCCAGGTCACCAACCAATCATCTGTTTTTCGTTGTGACACCTTACGTGTTCATTGACTCCTGTCTCATATGTGCCTTGACCAGGGGGCTACAGCTCATCGAGTGACAGCTTGCTTGAACTAGCGACCTTGGACTCAAGCTGGTGAGCTTTGCTCAAAACAGATGAGCCCACCCTCAAACTGGCAATCTTGGGATCTCAATCCTGGGTCCTCTGCATTGCAATCAAATGCTCTAATCACTGCGCAATCGTCTGCTCAGGGTGTGAACATTTTTTTCTTCTACTTTCTCTGGATTTTATTTCGAATCCTGGTCCTTAGTATGGGTGGAAAGGCTCTGTATTTTAAAAATCTTGCCCAAAAATATATTCATCATTACATTTTTCCATAGGTTTCCTTATGTAGTTTTTATTTCCATTAATTTTAACATATTTTATAACTTGAATTGTGATTTTGAGGGGGGGGGTATTTTGGAGTGAATTTCCTTACCTTAGATAAAGGGATTTTTGGTTAATTTCTAATACTGTTTATTATATTAAGTGTAATGACTACAAGAAACATGCTTTATATCATTTTTACGTTTAGAGGTAGTTGAAACTTGCTTGTAAGAACATACAGGATTATCTGTGGTAAATGTTTTCCAAGTGCGCTTCTCTGCTGCCACCACATGTGCACCTTGGGAATAACAGCTCAGAGCAGTTCACTTGGAAAAATACAGCAGTTGGGTGTTGTGCATTATCTATCAATGTTGAATCCCAGGCTATCTAAAGGAAACTTTTATTACTGGTATATATAAAAAAAAATTTTAGTTACTGCTCACTACTTCTTTCAACGTTAACTCTAGTGAAAGCAGGAGATATACGTTGTATCATTTTAATTCTCTGAAGTTTGCTGGCTCTTGCTCCACAGCACATAAAATAATGATCTCTCTTACATGTGCTTCTCTGCTGCCAGCTCGTGTGCATCTTCAGAATCACGCCTCAGTACAGGTCCAATGGAAAATTTGGTAAAGATGATTGTCTATAATCTTTGATTCCATTTTTCCCTCTCTGTATAGTATTTGTGTATCCTAAGTGTTTTTATTTTCTGAAAATCCCTCAGCTCATCCTGTTTTTCTTCTTTCCTTTCAGCCATGCTTTCATAAAGCCTTTGAAAGTGCCCATCATATACCAGGCACTGTGCTAGGAACTCATGTCCCTGCACTCAGTGACTTTCCATTCTACTCTTTTTACTTCTGTCTTTAAAACTTCTTTTAATTAAATCTACTTAGTGTAGTGTAAAATTGGATGTGCTTTGATTTGACAAGTACTTTGAATTTTAACAGCTTTTTTATTATAAAACATGTATTCTTATTGCAGAAGAGCAAGGAAAAATGATCTCAAGAAACAGCACCAACCAATTTTTATACAGATATATCTACCTTAAATATTAGGACATTTTCTTTCCATATTCTTTGTTTACCTATAATATATCTCTATGTATATGTACTCAGGTACATTGGGTGTGTGTACATCTGTGTGCATAGATGTGCATTGCACAGGAGCTTATCTCTCTGTGTCCACAGTGTCTGTCATTTGTGGATATCTGTGTATGTATACAAATGTCTATTTATTCATTCATTCAGGAAACACTGATTGTATTTATATTATGTGTCAGGCACTGTGCTCGACACTGGTTGCCTATAGTGAATGAGACAGTCTCACATTCTGTCTTTATGAATACTAGACTGTCATCAGGTAGACAGAAAGAAAAAATATACATAAATAAATTAATCATAAGTTTAAAAAGCACGAAATTGGTAGTGCAATATCTTTGGTCTCAGTTATGATTTATTGTAGCGAGGTTCAGTATATCACTTTCTCAGAAGACAGAGCTGAGACATAAGTCTCGGTTTTTCAACAATGCATGTTCTCAGGTATAAAACTGAGAAAATATAGAGGTTATGAAACAAAGACCCTGGGAGGTGTTCAGTGAGAAAAATTACCTAGCTTGTATGTACTGACCAATGCTCAGATAAATTCTGATGTCCAAAACTTAGAAGGTCTCTCAGTGTGGACTGCTGCCATAGCCTAAGAGAAAGTGCATGTTATGAAAGGGTTCGCTTTGTTATAAAAAATAAGAAATAGTGTTTATGCCCCTGAATTTCAAGAGCAAAGAATAGTCTTCTGATGTTGTCACCACTGCACAATAGATTATCATTTTATTTTTTAATTACCTCTGCTTTTCTCTAGTAAATTTGTTCCCCGGAAGACAATTGCTTGCTCTCACCAGAGAGCTCAGTAGTTATAGCATCACTTCCACATGCTAATGTCATAGGTTGCTTCTGTGTCAAGGCATATACAGAAACAGATTGATGTTTCTGACTATCTGTCTGTCTTTTTCCCCCTTTATCGTCCCTCTAACATAAATCAGTAAATAAAGGAAAAAATGACAATTGCTTTTTGTTGTTGTTTTTGCAGCTTAAATTGCATAGAATACTGAATTATGTTTTTCAAAATCTCACCTCAGGAGGAAATAAATGGTAAGGTTGTAAAGTACCATATTTCCCCATGTATAAGAAGCCTCCCTGTATATGACGCAACTTAATTTTGGGGCACAAAGTTTGAGAAAATGATAACAAATGCGAATAAACGGAAAATGCAAGTAAAAAATACTACAACCAGTGTATAAGACGCACCCAGTTTTCTAACCACACATTTTTCAAAAAAATATGAGTCTTATACATGGGGAAATATGGTATACACCCTCCAAATGAGTCTGTGATCATTTCTTTTTCTTTTTCTTTTTTTTTTTTTTTTGTTTACAGACACAGGGAGAGAGTCAGAGAAAGGGATAGATAGGGACAGACAGACAGAAATGCAGAGAGTTTTTATTATGTGCCAAGTCACAGATCACTCATTAGTTTTTAGATGTGACATCTTACGTGTTAATTGACTCCTGTCTCATATGTGCCTTGACCAGGGGGCTACAGTTGATCAAGTGACTGCTTGGTCGAGCCAGCAACATTAGGTTCAAGCTGGTGAAATTTTTTCAAACCACATGAACCCTCGCTCAAGCTGGCACCCTTGGGATCTCAAACCTGGGTGTCCGCATTCCAGTCAAATGCTCTAACCACTAAGCATTTGCCTGCTCAGGCTGTGAAAATATATTTCTTTTACTTACTCTGGATTTTATTTAGAAACCTGGTTCTTAGTGTGGGTGGAAATCCTGTGTATTTTAAGGTTTTCTTGCCCTAAAATATATTCATCACTACATTTTTTCTTAGGATTCCTTATGTAGTTTTTATTTCCATTAATTTTAAGGTATTTTGCAACTTGAATTGTGATTTTGAGAAGTGGGGTAATATAGCAGTGAATTTTCTTACCTTAGAAAAGAGATTTTTAGTTAATTTTTATTACTGTTCACTATATTAAGTGTAATGACAACAAAAAACATGCTTATATCATTTTTAAGGTTAGAGGTAGTTGAATCTTGCTTGAAAAAACATACAGGATTATCTGTAGTAAAAGTTTTCCAAGTGTGCTTCCCTGCGGCCACCTCGTGTGCACTTTCGGAATAACAATTCAGATCAGTACACCTGAACAAATACATAAGTTGGGTGTTGTATGTTATCTATCAATGTTGAATTCAAGATTATCTACAAGAAACTTTTATAACTGGTAAATATAAGGAATTTCTAGTTACTCCTTGCTACTTCTTTCAACATTAATTGTAGTGAAAGCAAGAGATATACTTGGAATCATTTCAATACTCTAAAGTTGGCTGGAACTTGCTCCATAGCACATAAAATAATGGTCTTTGTTATATGTACTTCTCTGCTGCCACCTCGTGTGCATCTTGAGAATCATGCCTTAGTACAAGTCCAAAGGAATAGTTTGGTAGAGAGCATTGTCTATAAACGTTGATTCCAATTTGCCGTTTCTGTAAAGTTTTGTGTATTTTTAGTGGTTTGTTTTCTGCAATTCTCTCGGTTCATCTTGTTTTTCTTCTTTCCTTCTAGCCATGCTTTCATAACGCCTTTGAAAGTGCCCATCATATATCATGCAATGTGCTAGGAACTCATGTCCCTGAATTGAATGACTTCCCATTCTTATCTTTTAAATTCTGTCTTTTGAACTTCTTTTATATAAATCTACTTCGTGTATTGTAAAACAGGATGTGCTTTGATTTAACCAGTATGTTTAATTTTAACACCTTTTTCTATTATAAAAAATGTATTCTTGTTGCAGAAGTGCAAGAAAAATGATCTCAAAAACAACAACAACAAATTTTCATACAGGTATAGCTACTGTTAATATTAGGACATTTTCTTTCCATATTCTTTGTGTAACTATTATATTTCTTCATGTATATATACTCACGTACATTGGGTGTGTGTACATCTGTGTGCATATATGTGCATTGCACATGAGCATAACTCTCTGTGTCCACAGTGTCGGTCATTTGTGGATCTTTGTGTACGTATGCAAATGTCTATTTATTTATTCATTCAGAAAACACTTATTGTATTTCTATTATGTGCCAGGCACTCTGCTCAACACTGGTGGCCTATCGTGAATTAGACAGATTCACTTTCTGTCTTTATGAATACTACACTGTCATGGGGTACACAGAAAGGAAAAATATACATAGATAAAATAATCATTAGTTTAACAAACACTAAATTTGATAGTGCAATATTTTGGTGTCAGTTATAATTTGTTGTGGCAGGTTCAGTATGTCAGTTTCCCAGAAGGCAGAGCTGAGACATATGTCTTGGTTTTTCAGCAATGCGTGTTCTCAGGTATAAAACTGAGAATATATAGAAGTTATGAAACAAAGACTCTGGGAGGAGTAATGTGAGCAAAAGAACCTAGCTTGTATGTGGTGACCAATGCTCAGTAAAATTCTTATGTCCAAAGCTTAGGAGGTCTCTCTGTCTGGACTGCTGTCAAGGCACAAGGAAAAGTGCATGTTAGGATAAAGGTCACTTTGTTCTAAACAATGAGAAAAAGTGCTTTTGCTCCTCAATTTCAAGAGTAAATGTAAGTCTTCTGGTGATGTCACCATAGCAGACTAGAATATCATTTTATTTTTTAATTACCTCTGGTTTTCTCTAGTAAATTTTTCCCCAAGAGACAATGGCTTGCTTTCACCAGAGAGCTCTGTAGTTAAAGCATCACACCCATATGCTAATATCATAGGTTTGCTCCTGGGTCAAGGCACATACAGAGTCAGATTGATGTCTCTGACTATGTGTCTGTCTCTTTCCCCCTTTATCCTGCCTCTAACATGAATAAATAAATAAAAGAAAAAATGACAATGGCTTTTTTCTTGTTGTTTTTGCAGCTTAAATTGCAAAAAAAAAAAAAAAATGAATTATGTTTTTCAAAATCTCACCAAAAGAGGAAATAAATGGTAAGGTTGTAATGTACCATATTTCCCCATGTAAAAGAAGCCTCTCTGTATAAAAGAACCTTAATTTGGGGGCACAAAGTTTGAGAAAATGATAACAAATGCGAATAAATGGGAAATGCATGCAAAAAATACTACAACCACTGTATAAGACGCACCCTGTTTTCAAACCACACATTTTTCAAAAAAGATGAGTCTTATACATGGGAAAATATGGCATACACCTCCAAATGTGTCTGTGAACATTTTTTTTCTTTTCTCTTTTTTTTACAGAGACCAGGAGAGAGTCAGAAATAGGGATAGATAGGGACAGACAGACAGAAATGGAGAGAGTTTTTATTATGTGTCAGGTCACAGATCAATCATCAGTTTTTGGTTGTGACCACTTACTTGTTCATTGACTCCTGTCTCATATGTGCCTTGACCAGGGGTCTACAGCAGATCAATTGAACGCTTTCTCAAGTTAGCAACCTTGGGCTCAAGCTGGTGAGATTTGCTCAAACCATGTGAGCCCACATTCAAGCTAGCGCCCTTGGGATCTCAAACCTGGGTCCTTCAAACTTCAGTCAAATGCTCTAATCACTGCAGCATCACCTGCTCAGGCTGGGAACATTTTTTTTTACTTTCTCTGAATTTTATTTAGTATCCTGGTTCTTAGTATGGGTGGAAAGGCTGTCTATTTTAAGGTTTTCTTGCCCTTAAATATATTCATCACTACATTTTTTCATAGGTTTCCTTATGTAGATTATTTCCATTAATTTTAAGTTATTTTGCAACTTGAATTTTGATTGAGGAGGTGTGGTAATTTAGTAGTAAATTTCTTTACCTTCAAGAAAGGTATTTTTGTTACTTTCTATTACTGTTTATTATTTTAAGGGTAATGACAACAAGACACATGCTTTATATAATTTGTAAGGTTATACGTAGTTGAAATTTGCTTGTAAAAACATACAGAATTATCTGGGGTAAATGATTTTGAAGTGCTCTTCTGTGCTGACACCTCGTGTGCACCTTGGGAATAACAGCTCAGATCAGTTCACCTAGAAAAATACATCAGTTCTGTTTTGTGCTTTATCTATCAATGTTGAATCCAAGGCTATCTAAAGGAAACTCTTATAACTTGTAAATATAAGAAATTTCTAGTTACTGCTTGCTACTACTTTCAACGTTAACTGTAGTGAAAGAAAAAGATATGCTTGGTATTATTTCCATCCTCTGAATTTGGCTGGAACGTGCTCCATAGCACATACAATAATGGTGTCTGTTACATGTCTTTCTCTTCTGCCACCTCGTTTGTATCTTGGGAATCACACTTTAGTACAGGTCCAAAATTTTTTTTTGTAGAGAGTTATGTCTATAAATGTTGATTCCAATTTGCCGTGTCAGGAAAGTTTTTGTGTATCCTTAGTGATTTGTTTTCTGAAAATGTCTTCATTCATGTTGTTTTTATACTTTTATCCAGCCATGCTTTCATGAAGCCTTTAAAAGTGCCCATCATATACCAGGAACTGTGCTAGGAACTCATGTCCCTGCACTCAATTACTTCCCATTCTACTCTTTTAACTTCTGTCTTTTGAACTTCTTTTACATAAATCTACTTCGTGTATTGTGAAATAGGATGTGCTTCAATTTGACAAGTATGTTGAATTTTAACACCTTTTTTATTATAAAAACTGTATTCTTATTGCACAAGTGCAAGAAAAATGATCTCAGAAACAACAAAAAATTTTCATACAGATATATCTACTGTTAATATTAGGATATTTTTCCCCTTATTCTTTGTGGACCTATTATATTTCTCTATGTATATATACTCAGGTACATTGGGTGTTTGTTTATTTGTGTGCATAGATGTGCATATCTCTTTGTGTTTACAGTTTCTTTGATTTGTGTATATCTGTGTAAGTATGCAAATTACTATTTATTCATTCATTCAGAAAACACTTATTGTATTACAATTATGTGCCAGGAAATTTGCTCGAAGATGGTTGCCTATAGTGAATGAGACAGACTCTCATTCTCTCTTTATGATTCCTACAATGTCATGGGGTAGTCAGAAAGAAAAAAAATATACATGAATAAAATAATCATAAGTTTAACAAGCACTGAATTTGGTAGTGCAATATCTTTGATGTCAGTTATGTTTTATTGTGGTGAGGTTCAGTATATCAGTTTCTCAGAAGGCAGAGCTCAGACATAAGTCTCGGATTTTCAGCAATATGTGTTCTCAGGTATAAAAGTGAGAAAATATAAAAGGTATGAAGCAAGGTCCCTGGGAGGTGTTCTGTGAACAAAGGAACCTAGCTTGTATGTGGTGACCAATTCTCAGAAAAATTCTGATTTCCAAATTTAGGAGGTCTCTCAGTCTGGAATGCTGCCACAACACAAGAGAAAGTGCATGTTACGAAGGGGTTCACTTTGTGTTAAACAATCAGAAATAATGTATATGCCTCTGAATTTCAAGAGCAAAGAAAAGTCTTCTGGTGTTCTCAACACAGCAGACTAAATTATCATTTTATTTTTTAATACCTCTGGTTTTCTCTAGTAAATTTTTCCTCCCCAAAAATGGCTTGTTCTCACCAGAGAGCTCAAGTAGTTAAAGCACCACACCCATAGGCTAATGTCATAGGTTTACTCCTGGGTCAAGGCACATACAGAAATAGGTTGATGTCTCTAACTATCTGTTTGTCTTTTCCCCCCTTTATCATGGCTCTAACATGAATAAATAAATAAAAGAAAAAATGACAATGGCTTTCTTGTTGTTGTTTTTGCAGCTGAAATTGCATAGAAGAATGAATTATGTTTTTCAAAATCTCACCCCAAGAGGAAATAAATGATAAGGTTGTAAAGTACCATATTTCCCCATGTATAAGAAGACTCCCTGTATACAATGCACCTTAATTTGAGGGCTAAAATTTTGAGAAAATGATAACAAATGCTAATAAACGGGAAATGCAAGTAAAAAATACTATAACCACAAAAGAAGACGTAACCAGTTTTCTAACCCCACATTATTCAAAAAAGATGAGTCTTATACATGGAAAAATATGGTATACACCCTCCAAATGTCTCTGTGAACAGTTCTTTTTTTCTTTTTTCTTTTCTTATTTACAGAGACAGGGAGAGAGTCAGAGAGAGGGATAGATAGTGACAGACAGACAGAAATGGAGACAGTTTTTATTTATTTTATTTATTTTATTTTTTTTATAATAATTTTAATTTTTTAATGGGATGACATCAATAAATCAGGATACATATATTCAAAGATAACAAGTCCAGGTTATCTTGTCGTTCAATTATGTTGCATACCCACCACCCAAAGTCAGATTGTCCTCTGTCACCTTCTATCTTGTTTTCTTTGTGCCCCTCCCCCTCCCCCTTTCCCCCCTCCCCCCCCCCGTAACCACCACACTCTTATCAATGTTTCTTAGTTTCACTACTATGTCCCACCTACGTATGGAATAATACATTTCCTGTTTTTTTCTGATTTATTATTTCGCTTCGTATCATGTTATCAAGATCCCAACATTTTGCTGTAAATGTTCCGATGTCATCATTTCTTATGGCTGAGTAGTATTCCATAGTGTATATGTGCCACATCTTTTTTATCCAGTCACCTATTGACGGGCTTTTTGGTTGTTTCCATGTCCTGGCCACTGTGAACAATGCTGCAATAAACATGGGGCTGCATGTGTCTTTATGTATCAATGTTTCTGAGTTTTTGGGGTATATACCCAGTAGAGGGATTGCTGGGTCATAAGGTAGTTCTATTTTCAGTTTTTTGAGGAACCATTATACTTTCTTCCATAATGGTTGTACTACTTTACATTCCCACGAACAGTGTATGAGGGTTCCTTTTTCTCCACAGCCTCTCCAATATTTGCTATTACCTGTCTTGCTAATAATAGCTAATCGAACAGGTGTGAGGTGGTATCTCATTGCAGTTTTGATTTGCATTTTTCTAATAGCTAAAGAAGATGAGCATCTTTTCATATATCTGTTGGCCATTTGTATTTCTTCCTGGGAGAAGTGTCTGTTCATATCCTCTTCCCATTTTTTTATTGGATTGTTTGTTTGTTTCTTGTTGAGTTTTATGAGTTCTTTGTATATTTTGGATTTAGGCCCTTATCTGAGCTGTTGTTTGAAAATATCATTTCCCATTTAGTTGGCTTTCTGTTTATTTTGTTATCAGTTTCCCTTGCTGAGCAAAAACTTTTTAGTCTGATGTAGTCCCATTCATTAATTTTTGCCTTCACTTCTCTTGCCTGTGGAGTCAAATTCATAAAATGCTCTTTAAAACCCAGGTCCATGAGTTGAGGACCTATGTCTTCTTCTATGTACTTAATTGTTTCAGGTCTTATGTTTAGATCTTTGATCCATTTTGAGTTAATTTTAGTACAGTGCGACAAACTGTAGTCCAGTTTCATTCTTTTGCATGTGGCTTTCCAGTTTTCCAAGCACCATTTATTGAAGAGGCTTTCTTTTCTCCATTGTGTGTTGTTGGCCCCTTTGTCAAAAATTATTTGACAATATATATATGTGGTTTTATTTCTGGACTTTCTATTCTGTTCCATTTATCTGAGTGTCTATTTTTCTGCCAATACCATGCTGTTTTGATTGTATTGGCCCTATAATATAGTTTGAAGTCAGGTATTGTAATGCCCCCAGCTTCATTCTTTTTCTTTAGGATTGCTTTGGCTATTCGGGTTTTTTTTATAGTTCCATATAAATCTGATGATTTTTTGCTCTATTTCTTTAAAAAACGTCATTGGAAGTTTGATGGGAATTGCATTAAATTTGTATATTGCTTTGGGTAATATAACCACCTTAATTATATTTATTCTTCCTAGCCAAGAACAAGGTATATTCTTCCAACTAATTATATCTTTTTTTATTTCCCTTAACAATGGTTTATAGTTTTCATTATATAAGTCCTTTACATTCTTTGTTATATTTATTCCTAAGTATTTTATTTTTTTGTTGCAATCGTGAAGGGGAATATTCTTTTGAATTCATTCTCAATAGTTTCATTGTTGGCATATAGAAAAGCTATTGACTTCTGTATGTTAATTTTGTATCCTGTGACCTTACTGTATTGGCTTATTGTTTCTAGTAGTTTTTTTGTGGATTCTTTGGGGTTTTCGATGTATAGGATCATATCGTCTGCAAAAATTGATAACTTTACTTTGTCTTTTCCGATATGGATGCCTTTTATTTCTTTGTCTTGTCTGATTGCTCTGGCTAGAACCTCTAGTACCACATTAAATAAGAGTGGAGAGAGTGGACAACCCTGTCTTGTTCTTGATTTAATGGGGAAAGCCTTCAGTTTAGTGCCATTTAATATGATGTTAGCTGATGGTTTATCATATATGGCCTTTATCATGTTGAGATATTTTCCTTCTATACCCATTTTGTTGAGAGTCTTAAACATAAAATTGTGTTGTATTTTATCAAAAGCCTTTTCTGCATCTATTGATAAGATCATGTGGTTTTTGTTCTTTGTTTTGTTGATATGGTGTATTACGTTAACCGATTTACGTATGTTGAACCATCCTTGAGATTCTGGGATGAATCCCACTTGGTCATGATGTATTATTTTTTTAATATATTGTTGTATTCTATTTGCTAGTATTTTGTTTAGTATTTTAGCATCTGTATTCATTAGAGATATTGGTCTGTAGTTTTCTTTTTTTGTGCCATCTTTGCCTGGTTTTGGTATGATGGTTATGTTGGCCTCATAAAATGTGTTTGGAAGTATTGCTTCTTCTTCAATATTTTGGAAGACTTTCAGTAGAATAGGAACCAAGTCTTCTTTGAATGTTTGATAAAATTTGCTGGTATAGCTGTCAGGCCCTGGACTTTTATTTTTGGGAGGTTTTTAATGGTTTTTTCTATTTCTTCTCTACTAATAGTTCTATTTAGGCTTTCTGTTTCTCCTTGACTCAGTCTAGGAAGGTTGTATTGTTCTAGGAATTTATCCATTTCTTCTAGGTTGTTGAATTTAATGGCATAAAGTTTTTCATAGTATTCTACAATAATTCTTCATATATCTATGGTGTCCGTGGTGATTTCTCCTCTTTCATTTTGGATTTTGTTTATATGAGTTCTCTTTTTTCCTTCGTAAATCTTGCCAAGGGTTTGTCAATTTTGTTGATCTTTTCAAAGAACCAGCTCCTTGTTCTATTAATTTTTTCTATAGTTTTTCTGTTCTCTAATTCATTTGTTTCTGCTCTGATTTTTATTATCTCCTTTCTTCGGCTGGTTTTGGGTTTTCTTTGTTCTTCTTTTTCTAGTTCCTTAAGGTGGGAGTTTCAGTGGTTCACTTGGGCTCTCTCTTGTTTGTTCATATATGCCTGAAGTGATATGAACTTCCCTCTTATCACTGCTTTTGCTGCATCCCATAGATTCTGATATGTCATATTGTTATTTTCATTAGTCTGTATGTATCTTTTGATCTCTGCACTTATTTCTTCTCTGACCCATTCATTTTTTAAAAGTATGTTGTTTAGTTTCCACATTTTTGTGGGATTTTTTTCCTCTTTTTTGCAGTTGAATTCTAGTTTCAAGGCTTTATGATCAGAAAATATGCTTGGTAAAACTTCTATTTTTCTGAATTTCCTGATGTTGTTTCTGTGGCCCAACGTATGGTCAATTCTTGAGAATGATCCATGTACACTGGAGAAAAATGTATACTCAGTCACTTTGGGATGAAATGTCCTGTAGATGTCTATCATATCCAGGTGCTCTAGTGTTTTGTTTAAGGCCACTATGTCTTTGTTGATTCTCTGTTTGGATGACCGATCTAGAGCCGTCAGCTGTGTATTGAGGTCATCAAGTATGATTGTATTTTTGTCAGTTTTTGTTTTAAGATCAATAAGTAGCTGTCTTATATATTTTGGAGCTCCTTGGTTTGGTGCATGTATATTAAGAATTGTTTTGTCTTCTTGATTCAGTGTCCCCTTAGCCATTATGAAATGGCCATTTTTGTCTCTGAGTACTTTTGCTGTCTTGTAGTCAGCATTATCAGATATGAGTATTGCTACACCTGCTTTTTTTTTGGATGTTATTTGCTTGGAGTATTGTTTTCTAGCCTTTCACTTTGAATTTGTTTTTATCCTTGTGGCTTAGATGAGTTTCCTGTAGGCAGCATACAGTTGGATTTTATTTTTTAATCCATTCTGCTACTCTGTGCCTTTTTATTGGTGAGTTTAATCTGTTTTAATTTAGTGTAATTATTGACACTTGTGAGTTCCCTATTGCCATTTCATAGATTGCTTTCTGTTAGTTATTTGTCTTGTTTGATCCTTCTCTTTCATTTTTCTATCTTTTGTTTTTATTTGGTTGTATTCCATACATCTTTCCTCTGTTGCTATCTTTTTTATCTCATGTGCTTCTGTGGTGGTTTTTTCAATGGTGGTTACCTTTGAATAATAAAAAAGGTCCCTACCCTATTCATTGTAGGGAACTATTTTGTGAGTACTTTTGCTCTCAATCGTCCTTTGCTACTGTTAATTTCCATCTTCTACCCCCCCTTTTCTTTTTGTTGTTGTCATAGTTTAAATTTGGTTTTATTGTGTTCTTCTTGGATCATTTACTTGTGGCTCTGTTTTTTTTTTTTTTGTTCTTTGTATCTGATTGGAGAACCCCCTTTAGTAATTCCTGGAGTGGGAGTTTTCTGATGATAAATTCCCTCATCTTTTCTGTATCTGTGAATGTTTTTATTTCTCTTTCATATTTGAAGGATAGCTTTGATGGGTATCGTATTCATGGCTGAAAGTTCCTCCTTTCAGGACTTTAAACATTGGGGTCCACTCTCTTCTAGCTTGTAGAGCTTCTGCTGAGAAATCTGATGATAATATAATGGGCCTTCATTTATATGTTGTATTCTTCTTTTCCCTGGCTGCCTTGAGAATTTTTTCTTTGCTGTTGGTTTGTGTCAATTTCAGTATGATATGCCTTGGTGTAGGTTTGTTGGGGTTAAGAAAACTCGGAGTTCTGTTTGCTTCTTGAACTTGAGGCTTTAGTTCTTTCCACATGGTTGGGAAGTTCTCATCTATTATTTGTTTGAGTATGTTCTCCATTCCATTTTCTCTCTCTTCTCCCTCTGATATACCTATTATTCTTATGTTATTTTTTCTGATGGAGTCAGATAATTCTTGTAGGGCTATCTCATTTTTTTAAATTTTTGAGTCTCTTTCTTCTTCTCTCTGTTGTGCCTCAAGTTCCTTGTCTTCTATTTCACTAATCCTCTCTTCTATCTTACCTCTTCTATTAGCTAAGCTTGTTACTTCGTTTTTCAGCTCGTGAATTGAGTTTTTCATCTCTGATTTGTTTTCATAGTTTCAATTTTTTTTGGATATATATTCTTTGTGTTCATTGAATTCTTTTCTGAGCTCCCTAAATTGCTTTTCTGTGTTTACTTGTATATATCAGAGAATTTTTAGGATTTCAATCTTGAATTCTATGTCATTTAGCTGCAATGTTTCCAATATATTAAATTTTTTCTCCATAAATTTTTCCTCATCTAGCTGTGTTACCTCTCTTTCTTTTGTATCCATGATATTCGATGTTCTCTTCCTTAATGGCATCTGAGGGTGGTTTTGTTGATAGTATTAATGAGATTTAATAAAGAATAAAAAGTTAAAAAAATAAAATATCGAAAAGAGTTGTTTTTTTTAAAAAAAAATTAATAAAGAAATAAAGAAAAATAAAATAAAATAAAATTTTTTAAAAAAGGAAAATATTCCCCCCTCCTTTTTTCCTCCCCTCTCCTCTCCCCTCTTTCTTGATAAAATCTTGTGATGAACTGTGAATTATAACAAACAATGCCTGTAATGGAGGGACTGAATTGGGGAAAAGTAATAAAGGGGCAAAAAAAAGAAAAAAAAAGAAAAAAGAAGGGTGTATGGACCCAGAAAAAGCAAATAAGGAAAAAATTTGGGTCAAGAATAAAATGATTTGCTTTTAGGAGTTGGTTGACTAAGAGTTATAATGAGAGGAATAAGAGGAAAACAGAAAAATGGGAGGACAAATTAAAAAATTACTATTGTATTTAGTGGAACAAGAACTAGATAAAATGGAGAGCCAGGGATGGGAGCACTGCTAGTGAGTTAAAAAGGTGAAGTAAAAACCCCCCAAAATGTCAAAAACATATGTTTCAATCCCAGATAATATAATTTGTTTGTTATTGAGGTTTGAATGAGAGGAGATGTAAAGGAGAAAGGAAGAAACTAATATAGAGGGAGAAAATAAAGAGAGAGAGAGAAAAAAAGAGGGAACCACTAAAAGAAGAAAAAAGAGGAGAGAGAGAGAGAGAGGGAGACAGAGAGAGAGAGAGAGAGAGAGAGAGAAGGGTTTTGGAGTGCAACCCTCATAGAGAGAAAGAAAGAGGAGAGAAAAGATAATGGGAGATGTAACACTTATGGGTAGTGTAGTTCAAGGAGAGGAGAGAGTAAGACCGGCAGAGAGTTAATCGGCCAAATTGGAGGAGGAAAAAAAATATCAAGAATGAAGATAAGAGAAACAAATGAACAAATATAATAAAATGGGATAGGTTATAAAGTCTGCAGATTATTCTTGATTTTGAGAGATTATCTTCTTGCTTTTTCTTTTCTCTCCCTCTTTCTGGTCAGTGACTCTGTACCCCAGGTTCTGCAACTTTGGCATGCTCAGGTAGAGTTTTGCAGTTGATAAGTCACTATGGCGATGTCATGTACTGTGCTTTATTCTCGTTGGCAGTCAAGTCTCATTAGAATTTATAGGCTCCGACAGTGAGAGAGTCCGTGTTCCTGGAGCCTTTCTCCTAGTCTTTCCTTCCTCAATTAGTAGCCTGATAATTTAGCTATGGGGTTGCTGCTGCCTCTGTCTGGATACTAAGAGGCTCAAAGTGCTGTCAACTCCCCACTCTATTTCCACTCAGCACAGGGCTCTGGGTAAGGCTCAGTCTGTCAGAGCTGCTAGCATAATCAGGCAGGGTTTCCGCCCACTCAAAAACCTCTAGCTCTGCCACTCTCTCCGGTAACACAGGCGGGCACCCCCTTCTGGGGCTCTTGGAGGAAACTCTCACTCACTATCTGTGGTCGCAGACCAGGATATCCGGCCAGCAGTCTCACACTCTGAGTGAAACCACCAACCGCATGGAAAAGTTGCAGCGTTGGAATTGGCTCTCGCTCCGTCCCTGTGCACAGCTTTTGCAAGGCACTGGGGCAGCCCGAGATTCCACTTTGGCCCACACAAAGGCCCCTGACTCTGCCCCTCTGTGCGATAACATGGGCGCGCACTGCCAAGGCACTCAGAGGAATCTCTTGTTCACTATCTGCACGCGCAGACCAGGATATGAGGCCGGCCGCGTTTCCCTCTGAGTGAATCCCCTACCAGCACGGAAAAGTTCCACCTTTGGAATTAGTTCTCGCTCTTTCCCATGCACAGCTTTCCCAGGGCACTGGGGCTGCCCAGAGATTCCACTTTTGGCCCACACAAAGGCCTCTGACTCTGCCTCTCTGTGGGGTAACACGGGCACCCACTCCTGGGGCTTAGGAAGAAATCTCTCACCCACTATCTGCGCACGCCGACCAGAAGATCGGGTAAAATGGCTGCCCCGCTTGTCTTTCTTTGTTTGGGTTTGGCGCGAGTGTTAGCTTGTATTGCCCGGGTTGCCACAGGATCAGTTTTTCCTCGGCTTGTATCTCCGTGCCACAGCCCGGTTTGGCCGTTTGTGCTGCGGCCTGGATCTATTCACCCCCTTTGCCCACCTCAGTTTCTATATTCATGAATCCCAGTGAAAGCTACCCTGTTTAGGTTAGTGAGGAAGGAGGAGCATTTCTTACTCCCTATTTCCTTCGGGGTTTGGTTATATATTTAGCCAGTTTTTCGCTCGACCATACCTTCAGGTGTATTGCGAAACATCTGGAAGCTCCAAGTATAGGTTTTTCTGTTTCTGGTTGAAGATTTTGTTGAGTTTTGGGGGAGATTTATCAATATCGCTTCCTACTTCACCATTACTCTGACGTCATCCCTGACAGTTTTTATTATGTGCCAGGTCACAGATCAATCATCAGTTTTGCGTTGTGATTCCTTACCTACTCATTGACTCCTGTATCATATGTGCCTTGACCAGGGTGCTACAGCTGATTGAGAGAACGCTTGCTCGTGTCCACAACCTTGAGCTCAAGCTGGTGAGCTTTGCTCAAACCACATGAGCCCACGCTAAAGCTGGAGCCCTTGGGATCTCAAACCTGGGTCCTCCGCATTTTAGTCTAATTCTCTAACCACCGCATGATCGCTTGCTCAGGCTGTAAACATTCATTTTTTACTTTCTCTGCATTTTATTTAGTATCCTGCTTCTTAGTATGGGTGGAAAGGCTGTGTACTTTAAGGTTTTCCTGCCCTAAAATATATTCATCACTACATTTTTCCATAGGTTTCCTTATGTAGTTTTTATTTCCATTAAATTTAAGTTATTTAGCAACTTGAATTATGATTTTGAGGAGGGGAAGGTTATTTAAAAGTTAATTTCTTTACCTTCAAAAAAGGGATTTTTGTTAATATCTATTACTGTTTACAATATTAAGTGTAATGACAACAAGACACATGCTTTATATCATTTCTAAGGTTAGAGGTAGTTGAAACTTGCTTGGTTGCCTATAGTGAATGAGACAAACTCACTTTCTCTCTTTATGAATACTACACAGTGTGCAGACACTTGTGTCCACAGTGTTTGTCATTTGTAGATATCTGTGTATGTATGCAAATGACTATTTATTCATTTATTCCGGAAACACTTATTGTATTTCTATTATGTGACAGTCACTTTGCTCGACACTGGCATGTTGAAAGAACATACACTATTATCTGTGGTAAATGTTTTCCAAGTGCACTTCTCTGCTGCCACCTCGTGTGCACCTTCAGAATAACAGCTCAGATGAGTTCACCTGGAAAAATACAGCAGTTGACTTTTGTGCATTATCTATCAATGTTGAATCCCAAGGTACCTAAAAGAAACTTTTAGGCCTTGGCCAGGTGGCTCAGTGGTAGAGCATTGGACTGGCGTGCAGAAGTCTCGGGTTCAATTCCTAACCAGGGAACACAGGAGAAGTGCCCATCTGCTACTCCACCCCTCCCCCTTTCCTTACTCTCTGTCTCTCTATTTTCCTCCCACAGCGAGGCTCTATTGGAGCAAAGATGGCCCGGGTGCTGGGGATGGCACCTTGGCCTTTGCCCCAGGCACTAGAGTGGCTCTGGTCACAGCAGAGTGATGCCCCAGAGGGGCAGAGCATCGTCTCCTGGTGGGCAGAGCGTCGACCCCTAGTGGGAGTTCCTTGTGGATCCTGGTCGGGCGCATTCGGGAGTCTGTCTGACTGTCTCTCCACGTTTCCAGCTTCAGAAAAGAAAGTAACTTTTATAACTTGTAAATATAAGGAATTTCTAGTTACTCTTGCTACTTCTTTCAATGTTAACAGTAGAGAAAGCAAGAGATATGCTTGTTATCATTTCAATCCTCTGTAGTTTGCTGGAACTTGTTCCATAGCACATACAAAAAATGGTTTTTGTTATATGTGCTTCTCTTCTGCCACCTCGTTTACAACTTGGGAATCATGACTCAGTACAGGTCCAATGGAAAATTTTGTTAGTGAGCTTTGACTATAAACGTTTATTCCAATTTGCCGTTTCTGTAAAGTTTTTGTGTATCTTTAGTGGTTTGTTTTCTGAAAATTTCTTGGTTTCTCTTTTTTTTAATTTTCTTTCAGCTATGCTTTCATAAAGCCTTTAAAGTGCCAACATATACCAGGCACTGTGCTAGGAACTCATGTTGTGCACTCAATGACTTCCCATTCTAATCTTCTAACTTCTTTCTTTTGAAATTCTTTTATATAAAACTACTTTGTGTATTGTAAAATAGGATGTGCTTTGATTTGACAAGTATGTTGAATTTTAACAGATTTTTTATTATGAAAAATTTATTCTTATTGCAGAACTCCAAAAAATGATCTCAAAAAACAGCAACAACAAATTTTCATACAGATATATCTACTTTTAATATTAGAACAATTTATTTCCATATTCTTTGTGTACATATTATATTTCACTATGTATATGTACTCAGGTACATTGGGTGTGTTTACATCTGTGTACATAGATGTGCATTGCACTTGAGCATATCTCTCAGTGTCCACAGTGTCTCTCATTTGTGGACATCTGTGTACATATGCAAATGACTGTGTATTCATTCATTCAGGAAAGAGTTATTGTATTTTCATTATGTGCCAGGTACTGTGCTCGACACTGGTTGCCTATAGTGAATGAGACAGACACACTTTCTGTCTTTATGAATACTACACTGTCATGGTGTAGACAGAAAGAAAAAAATATACATAAATAAAATAATCGTAAGTTTAACAAGCACTGAATTTGGTAGTGCAATACCTTTGCCCCCAGTTACTATTTATTATGGCACTGTTCAGTATATCATTTTCTCAGAAGGCAGAGCTGAGAAATAAGTCTCGGTTTTTCAGCAATGCGTGTTCTCAGGTATAAAACTGAGAAAATTTAGAAGTTATGAAACAAAGACCCTGGTAGATGTTCTGTGAGCAAATGAACCTACTTTGTATATGGTGACCAAAGCTCAGATAAATTCTGATGTCCAACGCTTAGGAGTTCTCTCAGTCTTGACTGCTGACATGGCACAAGAAAAAGTGCATGTTAGGAAAGGGGTCGCTTTGTGCTAAACAATGAGAAATAGTATTTATGCCCCTCAATTTCAAGAGAAAAGAATAGTCTTCTGGTGTTGTCACTACAGCAGACTAGATAATCATTGTATTATTTAATTACCTCCTGTTTTCTCTAGTAATTTTTTTTCCCAAAAGGCAATGGCTTGCTCTCACCAGAGAGCTCAGTAATAAAGTATCACACCCATATGCTAATGTTATAATTTTGGTCCTGGGTCAAGGCACATACAAAAACAGATAGATGTTTCTAATTATCTGTCTGTCTTTTTCCCCCTTTATCCTCTCTTAAACATTAATAAATAAATAAAAGAACAAATGACAATGGCTTTTTTTTATTGATTTTGCATCTTAAATTGCATAGAAGAATGAAATATGTTTATCAAAATCTCACCCCAAAAGGAAATAAAAGGTAATTTTGTAAAGTACCATATTCCCCCATGTATAAGAAGCATCCCTGTATAAGACACACCTTAATTTTTGGGCACAAAGTTTGAGAAAATGATAACAAATGAAAATAAACGTGAAATGCAAGTAAAAATAACAACAACTCTATAAGATGCACCCAGTTTTCTAAACACACTTTTTTAAAAAAAGATGAGTATTATACATGGGCAAATATGGTATAAACCATCTAAATGTCTCTGTGAACAGTTCTTGTTTTCTTTTTTCTTTCTTTTTTTTTTACCGAGATAGGGAGAGAGTCAAAGAGAGGGATAGATAGAGACAGACAGACAAAAATGGAGAGAGTTTTTTATTATGAGCCACATCACAGATCAATCATCGTGTTTTCGTTGTGACACCTTATGTGTTCATTGACTCTTGACTCATATGTGCCTTGACCAGGGGACTACGGCTGATCGAGTGACCGCTTGCTCGAGCCAGCGAACTTGGGCTCTAGCTGGTGAGTTTTGCTTAAACGGCATGAGCCCACGCTCAATTTGGCGACCTTGGGATCTCAATTTTTTTTCCTCTGCATTCCAGTTAAATGCTCTAATCACTGCAACATCACCTGCTCAGGCTGTGAACATTTTTTTATTACTTTCTCTGAATTTTATTTAGTGTCCTGGTTTTGAGTATGGGTGGAAAGGGTGTGTATTTTAAGGTTTTCTTGCCCTAAAATATATTCATCACTATATTTTTCCATAGGTTTCCTCATGTAGTTTTTACTTCCATTAATTTTAAGGTAGTTTCCAACTTGAATTGTGATTCTGAAGGGGAGTTATTTAGAAGTGAATTTCCTTACCTTAAAGAAAAGGGATTTTTATTTAATTTCTATTACTGTTTAGTATATTAAGTGAAATGACAACAAGAAACATGCTTTATATCATTTCTAAGGTTAGAGGTAGTTGAAACTTGCTTGAAAGGACATACAGCATTATTTGTGATAAATGTTTTCCAAGCGACCTTCTCTGCTGCCACCTCGTGTGCACCTTGGAATAACAGCTAAGAGCAGTTCACCTGGAAAAATACAACAGTTAGGTGTTGTGCATTAGCTATCAATGTTGAATCAAAGGCTATTTAAAAAAAAAACTTTTTATAACTTGTAAATGTAAAGCATTTCTAGTTACTGCTTGTTACTTTTTTCAAAATTATCTGTAGTGAAAAAGAGATATCTTGGTATCGTTTCAATCCTCTGAAGTTGTCTGGAACTTGCTCCATAGCACATAAAATAATGGTCTCTGTTAGAAATGCTTCTCTAGTTCCACCTCGTGTGCTTATTGGAAATCGCGCCTCAGTACAGGTCCAAAGGAAAAGTTTGGTAGAGAGGATTGTCTATAAATGTTGATTCCAATTTGCTGTTTCTGTAAAGTTTTTCTGTATCCTTAGTGGTTTGTTTTCTGAAAATCTCTTGGTTGATCTTGTTTTTCTTTTTTCCTTCTAGCCAATGCTTTCCATAAAGCTTTTGAAAGTTCCCATCATATACCAGGCTCTATTCTAGGAACTCATGTCCCTGCACTCAGTGACTTCCCATTCTACTGTTTTACTTCTGTCTTTTGAAAAACTTTTATTTAAATCTACTAAGGTTACTGTAAAATCGGATGTGGTTTTATTTGACAAGTACTTTGAATTTTATCAGCTTTTTTATTATAAAAAATGTACTTTTATTGCAAAATGCAAGAGTAAGTGATCTCAAAAAACAACAACAAACAATTTTCATACACATATATCTACCGTTAATATTAGGACATTTTCTTTCCATACTCTTTGTGTACTTATTATATTTCTCTATGTATATGTACTCAGGTACATTGGGTGTGTGTACATCTGTGTGCATAGATGTGCAATGCACATGAACATATCTCTCTGTGTCCAGAGATTCTCTCATTTGTGGATATCTCTGTACATATGCAAATGACTATTTATTCATTCATTCAGAAAACACTTATTTTATTTCAAATATGTGCCAGGCCCTGTGCTCTAAACTGGTTGCCTATAGTGTATGAGACACACTCACTTTCTGTCTTTATGAATACTTTACTGTCATGGGGTAGACAGATAGAAAAAAATATACATTAATAAAATAATCATAAGTTGTAACTATCACTGAATTTGGTAGTGCAATATCTTTGCTCCCAGGTATGATTTATTGTGGCGAGGTTCAGTATATCAGTTTCTCAGAATGCAGAGCTGAGACATAAGTCTCGGTTTTTCAGGAATGCGTGTTCTCAAGTATAAAACTGAAAAAATATAGAATTTGTGAAACTAAAACACTGGGATGTGTTCTGTGAGCAAAAGGACCTAGCTTGTATATGGTGACCAATGCTCAGATAAATTCTGATGTCCAAAGATTAGAAGTTCTCTCAGTCTGGACTGCTGCCACGGCACAAGGGAAAGTGCATGTTAGGAAAGGGTTCGCTCTGTGCTAAACAATGATAAATAGTGTTTATGCCCCTGAATTTTAAAGAGAAAAGAAAAGGCTTCTGGTGTTTTCACAAGAGCAGACTAGATTATTATTTTATTTTTTAATTACTACTTGTTTTCTCTAGTAAATTTTTCCCCAAAAGACAATGGCTTCCTCTCACTAGAAAGCTCAAGAGTTAAAGTATCAAAACCACACATTAATGCCATAGGTTTGGTCTTGGGTCAAGGCACATACAGCATTATCTGTGGTAAATGTTTTCCAAGTGCTCTTCCATGCTGCCACCTCGTGTGCACCTTGGGAATAACAACAGCTCAGAGCAGTTCACCTGGAAAAATACAGCAGTTGTTTCTTGTGCGTTATCTATCAATGGTGAATCCAAGGCTATCTAAAAAAACTTTTATAACTTGTAAATATAAGGCATTTCTAGTTACTGCTTGCTACTTCTTTCAACGTTAACTCTAGTGAAAGCAAGAGATATAATTGGTATCATTTCAGTCATCTGAAATTTGCTGGAACTTGCTCCATAGCACATACAATAATGATCTCTGTTATATGTGCTTCTCTGCTGCCACCTCGTGTGCATCTTGGGAATCTCGCCTCAGTACAGGTCCAAAGTAAAAGTTTGGTAGAGAAGATTGTCTATGAACTTTGATTCCAATTTGCCGTTTCTGTAAAGTTTTTGTGAATCCTTAGTGGTTTGTTTTCTGAAAATTCCTTGGTTTATTTTGTTTTTCTTCTTTCCTTCCAGCCATGCATTCATAAAGCCTTTGAAAGTGCCCATTGTATACCAGGCACTCTTCTAGGAACTCATGTCCCTGCACTGAATGACTTCCCATTCTACTCTTTTTACTTCTGTTTTTTGAACTTCTTTTATTTAGATCTACTTAGTGTAGCCTGACCTGTGGTGGTGCAGTGGATATAGCATCGAGCTGGAATTCTGTGGTCTCTGGTTCAAAACCCTGGTTTCCCTGGTCAAGGCACATATGGGAGTTGATGCTTCCTGCTCCTCCCCCTTTTCTCTCTTTCTCTCTCTCTCTCCTTTCTAAAAGAAATAACTAAAATATTTTAAAAAAATAGAATCCAAAAAAAAAATAAAATAAATCTACTTAGTGTAGTGTGAAATCGGATGTGGTTTGATTTGACAAGTATGTTGAATTTTAACAGCTTCTTTTATTATAAAATATGTATTCTTATTGCAGAAGTGCAAGAGGAAATGATCTAAAAAAAACAAATAATTTTCATACATATATATATACCGTTAATATTAGGACATTTTCTTCCCATACTCATTGTGTACCTATTATATTTTTCAATGTATATGTATTCGGGTACTTGGGTAGTGTATATCTATGTGTATAGGTGTTCATTGAACATAACCATATTTCTCTCTGTCCAGAGTGTCTGTCATTTGTGGATATCTGTGTATGTATGCAAATGACTATTTATTCATTTATTCAAAAAACGCTTACTGTATTTCAGTTATGTGCCAGGCACTGTGTTCGAAAATGTTTGCCTATAAGGTTGGAGACAGACTAACTTTGTGTCTTTATGAATATTTCAATGTCATGGGGTAAACAGAGAGAAAAATTAATACATAAATGAAATAATTATAAGTTGTATCAAGCACAGAATATGGTAGTGCAATACCTTTGGTCCCAATTATGATTTATTGTGGCAAGGTTCAGTATATCAGTTTCTCAGAAGGCAGAGCTGAGACATAAGTCTCGGTTTTTCAGCAATGAGTGTTCTCAGGTATAAAACTGAGAAAATATAGAAGTTATGAAACAAAGACCCTGGGAGGTGTTCTGTGAGCAAAAGACCCTAGCTTGTATGTGGTGACCATGCTCAGATAAATTGTGACGTCCAAAGATTAGGAGGTCTCTCAGTCTGGACTGCTGCAAGGTCAGAAGAGAAAGTGCATGTTAAGAAAAAGGTCACTTTGTGCTAAACATTTAGAAATTGTGATTATGCCCTCGAATTTCAAGAGCAAAGAAAAGTCTTCTGCAGTTGTCACCACAGCAGACTAGATTATCATTTAATTTTTATTACCTCTGGTTTTCTCTAGTAAATTTTTTCCCCAATAGACAATGGCTTACTCACACCAGAGAGCTCAGTAGTTAAAGCATCACACCCATATGCTAATGTCATAGGTTTGCTCCTGGGTCAAGACACATACAGAAACATATTGATGTTTCTGAATATCTGTCTATGTTTTCCCTCCTTTATCATGCCTCTAACATGAATACATTAATAAAAGAATAAACGACAATGGTTTTTTTGTTGTTGATTTTGCAGCTTAAATTGCATAGAAGAATGTATTATGTTTTTTATAATCTCACCCCAAGAGGAAAAAAAATTGTAAGGTTTTAAAATACCATATTTCCTCATGTATGAGAAGCCTCCCTGCATAAGACTCCCCTTAATTTGGGGCACGCAGTTTGAGAAAATGATAACAAATATGAATAAACGGAAAATACAAGTAAAAAATACTATAACCACTGTATAAGGCGCACCCAACATTCTACTCAACATTTTTCAAAAACGATGAGTTTTATACATGGGGAAATATGGTATACACCTTTCAAATGTCTCTGTGAACATTGCTTATTTCTTTTATTTTTTTACAAAGAGAGGGAGAGAGTCAGAGAGAGGGATAGATAGGGACAGACAGACAGAAATGGAGAGATTTTTTATTATGTGCCAAGTCACAGAACAATCATCAGTTTTTCGTTGTGACCACTTACGTGTTCATTGACTCCTTTCCCATATGTGCCTTGACCAGGGGCTACATCTAATCGAGTGACCGCTTGCTCGACCCAGCGACATTGCGCTCAAGCTGGTGAGCTTTGCTCAAACCACATGAGCCCACACTCAAGCTGGCGCCCTTGGGGCCTCAAACCTGGGTCATCCGCATTCCAGTCAAATGCTCTAACCAATGCGCTAACTTCTGCTCAGTCTGTGAACATTTCTTTCTTTTATTTTCCCTGGATTTTATTTAGTATCCAGGCTCTTAGTTTGATTGGTAAGGCTGTGTATTTTAAAGTTTTCTTGCCCTAAAATATATTCATCACTACATTTTTCCATAGGTTTCCTTATGTAGTTTTTATTTCCATTAATATTAAGGTATTTTGCAACTTGAATTGTGATTTTGAGGGAGGGGGATTATTTAGGAGTGAATTTTCTTACCTTCAAAAAAGGGATTTTTAGTTAATTTCTATTACTCTTTACTATATTAAGTGTAATGACAAAAAGAAACATGCTTTATATCATTTCTAAGGTTAGAGGTAGTTGAAACATGCTTGAAAGAACATACAGGATTATCTGTGGTAAATGTTTTCCAGGTGCACTTCCCTTCTGCCACCTCGTGTGTACCTTCAGAATAACAGCTCAGATCAGTTCACGTAAAGAATATATCAGTTTGGTGTTGTGCATTATCTATCAATGTTAAATGCTAGGCTATCTAAAAGAAACTTTTATAACTTGTAAATATAAGTGATTTTTAGATACTGCTTGCTAATTCTTTCAACGTTGATTGTATTGAAAGCAAAAGAAATACTTGGTATCATTTCCATTTTCTGAAGTTGCCTGGAACTTGTTCCATAGCACATACAATAATGCTCTCTGTTACATGGGCTTCTCTGCTTCCACCTCGTGCGCATCTTGGGAATCAAGCCTCAGTACAGGTCCAAAGGAATAGTTTAGTTGAGAGCATTTTCTATAAATGTTGATTCCAATTTGCCGTTTCTGTAAAGTTTTTGTGTATCCTTAGTGGATTGTTTTCTGAAAATCTCTCGGTCCATCTTGTTTTACTTCTTTCCTTCCTGCCATGCTTTAATAAAGCCTTTGAAAGTTCTCATCATATACCATGCACTGTGCTAGGAACTTATGTCCCTGCACACAATGACATCCCATCCTACTCTTCTAAATTCTGTCTTTTTAACTTCTTTTATGTAAAGCTACTTAGTGCATTGTAAAACACGATGTGATTTAATTTGAGAATTATGTTGAATTTGAAGCGCTATTTTATTATAAAAATTATTATTATTGCAGAGGGGAAGAAAAATGATCTCAAAACAACAACAAAAAATTTTCCTACAGATATATTTACTGTTAATATTTGGACATTTTCTTTCCATATTCTTTATGTACCTATTATATTTCTCTATGTATATATACTCAGTTACACTGGGTGCGTGTACATCTGTGTGCATAGATGTGCATTGCACATGAGCATATCTCTCTGTGTCCACAGTGTCAGTTATTTGTGGATAGCTGTGTATGTATGCAAATGAGTATATATTCATTCATTCAGGAAACACTTATTGTATTTCTATTATATGCCAGGCACTGTGCTCAACATTTTTTGCCTATAGTGAATGAGACAGACTCACTTTCTGTATTTATGAATACTACACTGCCATGGGGTAGACAGAAAGAAAATAATATACATAAATAAAATAACCATAACTTTAAGAAGCACTGAATTTGGTAGTGCAATATCTTTGGTGTCAGTTATGTTTTACTGTGGTAAGATTCAGTATATCAGTTTCTCAGAAGGCAGAGCTGAAACATAATTCTCGGTTTTTCAGTAATGCGTGTTCTCAGGTATAAAACTGAGAAAATATATGTTATGAACAAAGACCCTGGGAGGTGTTCTGTGAGCAAAAGAACATAGATTGTATGTGGTGACCAATGCTCAGATAAATTCTGATGTCCAATGCTTAGGAGGTCTCCCAGACTGGACTGCTGCCACGGAACAAGAGAATGCATGTTAGGAAAGAGGTCACTTTGGGCTAAACATTTAGAAATTGTGATTATGCCTCTGAATTTCAAGAGCAAAGAAAAGTCTTCTGGTGTTGTCACCACAGCAGACTAGATTATCATTTTATATTTTTAACCTCTGGTTTTCTCTAGTAAATTTTTCCCCAGAAGACAATGGCTTGTTTTCACCAGAGAGCTCAGTAGTTAAAGCATCACACCCATACACTAATGTAATAGGTTTCATCCTGTGTCAAGGCACATAGAGAAACAGATTGAGGTTTCTGACTATCTGTCTGTCAGTTTCCCTTTTTATCCTCTCTCTAACATTAATAATTAAATAAAAGAAAAAAGGACAATGGCTTTTTTGTTGTTGTTTTTGCAGCTTAAATTGCATAGAATAATGAATTATGTTATTCAAAATCTCACTCCAAGAAGAAATAATGATAAGGTTGTAAAGTACAATACTTCCCCATGTATAAGAAGCCTCCATGTATAAGACGCATCTTAATTTTGGGGCAAAACATTTGAGAAAATGATAACAAATACGAATAAATGGGAAATGCAAATAAAAAATATTACAACCACTGTATAATAAGCACCTAGATTTCTAACATCACATTTTTAAGAAAAGATGAGTATTATAAATGGGTAAATATGGTATTCACCCTCCAAATATCTCAGTGTATATATCTTTTATCTTTTTTCTTTTTTACAGAGACAGGGAGAGAGTCAGAGAGAGGGATTAATAGAGACAGACAGACAGAAATGGAGAAAGTTTTTATTATGAGCCAGGTCACTGATCATTCATCAATTTTTTGTTGTGACCCCTTACGTGTTCATTGACTCTTGTCTCGTATATGCATTGACCAGTGGGCTATAGCTGATTGAGTGACTGCTTGCTCGAGCCAGCCACTTTGGGCTCAAGCTGGTGAGCTTTGCTCAAACCACATGAGCCCACGCTCAAGCTGGCACCTTTGCGATCTCAAACTGGATCGTCTATATTCCAGCCAAATGCTCTAACCACTGCACCATCACCGGCTCAAGCTGTGAACACATTTTTTTTTTAATTTCTCTGGATTTTATTTAGTATCCTGTTTCATAGTATGGGTGGAAAGGGTGTGTATTTTAAGGTTTTCTTACCGTAAAATATATTCATTATTACATTTTCCATAGGTTTTCTTACGTAGATTTTATTTTCATTAATTTTAAGTTATTTTGTAACTTAAATTGTGATTTTGAGGGGTGGGTGTTAGGAGTGAATTTCCTTACCTTAAAAACATGATTTTCATTAATTTCTATTACTGTTTACTATATTAAGTGTAATGACAACAAGAAACATGCTTTATATCATTTCTAAGGTTAGAGGTAGTTGAAAGTTGCTTGAGAGGACATACAGGATTATCTGTAGAAAATGTTTTCCAAGTGTGCTTCTCTGCTTCCAACTCGTTTGCACCTTGAAAATTACAGCTCAGTGCAGTTCACCTAGAAAAATACAGCAGTTGGATGTTGTGCGTTATCCATCAATGTTGAATCACATGCTATCTAAAAAGAACTTCATAACTCGTAAATATAAGGAATTTCTAGTTACTGCTTTCTACTTCTTTCAACGTTAACTCTAGAGAATGTACGAGATATGCTTGGTACATATATACAATAATTTTCTCTGTTACATGTGCTTCTCTGATGCCACATCCTGTGCATCTTGGGAATCACACCTCAGAACACGTCAAAAAAAATAGTTTAGTCAAGAGCATTGTCCATATACGTTGATTCCAATTTGCCATTTCTGTAATGTTTTTGTGTATCCTTAGTGGTTTGTTTTCTGGAAATCTCTCGGTTCATCTTGTTTTCTTCTTTCCTTCCAACCATGCTTTCATAAAGCCTTTGAAAGTGCCCATAATATAACAGGCATGTGCCAAGATCTCATGTCCCTGGACTCAACGACTTCCCATTATACTCTTTTAACTTTTGTCTTTTTAACGTCTTTTAAATTAACCTACTTCGTGTATTTTAAAATAAGATGGCCTTTGATTTGACAACTATGTTGAATATTAACAGATATTTTATTATATAAAATGTATTGTTATTGCAGAAGTGCAAGAAAAATGATCTCATAAACAAAACCAAAAAATTTCCTTACAGATATATTTACTGTTAATATTAGGATATTTTCTTCCCATATTCTTTGTGTACATATTATATTTCTTTATATATATATACACACACACTCCGGTATATTGGGTGTGTGTACCTCTCTGTGCATACATGTGCATTGCACATGAGCATATCTCTCTTTGTCCACAGGGTCTGTTAATTGTGGATATCTGTGTATGTATGCAAATGACTATTTATTCATTCATTCAGGAAACACTTATTGTATTTCTATTATGTGCCAGGAACTGTGCTGGACACTGCTTCCTATAGTGAATGAGACAGACTCACTTTCTGTCTTTATGAATACTACACTGTAATGGGGTAGACAGAAAGAAAATAATATACATAAATAAAATACCCGTAAGTTTAGCAAGCACAGAATTTGGTAGTGCAATATCTTTGTGTCAATTATGGTTTACAGTGGTAAGGTTCAGTATATCAGTTTCTCAGGAGGCAGAGCTGAGACATAAGTCTCGCTTTTTCAGTAATGCATGTTCTCAGGTGTGAAACTGAGAAAATATAGAAGTTATGAAACAAAGACCCTGGGTGGTATTCTGTGAGCAAAGAACCTAGCTTGTGTGGGTGACCAATGCTCAGATAAACTCTAATGTCCAAAGATTCGGAGGTCTCTCAATCTGGACTGCTGCCATGGCACAAGAGAAAGTGCATGTTAGGAAAGAGGTCACTTTGTACTAAACATTTAGAAGTTGTGATTATGCCCCTGAATTTCAAGAGCAAAGAAAAGTCTTCTGCTGTTGTCACCACAGCAGACTAGATTATCATTTTAATTTTTATTACCTCTGGTTTTCTCTAGTAAATTTTTTCCCGAGAAGACAATGGCCTGCTTTCAACAGAGAGCTCAATAGTTAAAGCATCACACCCATACGCTAATGTCATAGGTTTTGTCCTGGGGTAAAGACACATAGAGAAACAGATTGAGGTTTCTGACTATCTGTCTGTCTTTTTCCCTCTTTATCCTCTCTCTAACATAAATAATTAAATAAAAGAAAAAAGGACAATGGCTTTTTGTTGTTGTTTTTGCAGCTTAAATTGCATAGAATAATGAATTATGTTTTTCAAAATCTCACTCCAAGAAGAAATAAATGGTAAGGTTGTAAAGTACCATATTTCCCCATGTACAAGTAGCCTCCCTGTGTAAGACACACCTTAATTTTGGGGCACAAAGTTTGAGAAAATGATAACAAATGTGAATAAATGGGAAATGCAAGTAAAAATATTACAACCACTGTATAATAAGCACCTAGATTTTTGACACCACATTGTTCAGAAAAGATGAATATTATACATGGGGAAATATGGTATACACCATCCAAATGACTCAGTGTATATATCTTTTTTCTTTTATACAGAGACAGGGAGAGAGTCAAAGAGAGGGATTGATAGGGACAGACAGACAGAAATGGAGAGAGTTTTTATTATGTGCCAAGTCACCAATAATTCATCAGTTCTTCGTTGTGACCCCTTACACGTTCATTAACTCTTGTCTCCTATGTGCCTTGCCCAGTGGGCTACAGCTGATTGAGTGACTGCTTGCTCGAGCCAGCGACCTTGCGCTCAAGCTGGTGAGCTTTGCTCAAACCACATGAGCCCACGCTCAAGCTGGCACCTTTGCGATCTCAACGTGGGACGTCTATATTCCAGTCAAATGCTCTAACCACTGCACCATCACCGGTTCAGGCTGTGAACACTTTTTTATTTTAATTTCTCTGGATTTTATTTAGTATTCTGTTTCATAGTATGGGTGGAATGGGTGTGTATTTTAAGGTTTTCTTACCCTAAAATATATTCACTATTACATTTTCCATAGGTTTCCTTATGTAGATTTTATTTTCATTAATTTTAAGTTATTTTGTAACTTAAATTGTGATTTTGACGTGTGAGGGTTAGGAGTGAATTTCCTAACCTTAAAAACATGATTTTCATTAATTTCTATTACTGTTTACTATATTAAGTGTAATGACAACAAGAAACATGCTTTATATCATTTCTAAGGTTAGAGATAGTTGAAAGTTGATTGAGAGGACATACAGGATGATCTGTGGAAAAGGTTTTCCAAGTGCGCTTCTCTGCTTCCACCTTGTGTGCACCTTGGGAATTACAGCTCAGTGCAGTTCACCTGGAAAAATACAGCAGTTGGATGTTGTGCCTTATCCATCAATGTTGAATCTCATGCTATCTAAAAGAAACTTCATAACTTGTAAATATAAGGAATTTCTAGTTACTGCTTCCTACTTCTTTCAACGTTAATTGTAGAGAATGTACGAGATATGCTTGGTATCATTTCAATCCACTAAATTAGCTGTAACTTGCTCCATAGCACATATAATAATGGTCACTGTTACATGGCTTCTCTGATGCCAAATCCTGTGCATCTTGGAAATCACACCTAAGAACATGTCAAACGGAATAGTTTGGTAGAGAGCATTGTCTACATATGTTGATTCCAATTTGCCATTTCTGTAATGTTTTTGTGTATATTAGTGGTTTGTTTTCTAAAAACCTCTCAGTTAATCTTGTTTACTTCTTTCCATCTAACCATGCTTTCATAAAGATTTGAAAGTGCCCATAATATAACAGGCATGTGCCAAGATCTCATGTACCTGGACTCAACGACTTCCAATTAACTCTTTTAACTTCTGTCTTTTCAAAGTCTTTTTAAAAAACCTACTTCGTGTATTTTAAAAGAGGATGGGCTGTGATTTGACAACTATGTTGAATATTAACAGATTTTTTATTATATAACATGTATTGTTATTGTAGAAGTGCAAGAAAAATGATCTCAAAAACAAAACCAACAAATTTTCCTACAGATATATTTACTGTTAATATTAGGACATTTTCTTTCCATATTCTTTGTGTACCTATTATATTTCTCTATGTATATATACTCAGGTACATTGAGTGTGTGTACATCTGTGTGCATATATGTGCATTGCACATGAGCATATCTCTCTGTGTCTACATTGTCTGTTATTTGTGAATATCTGTGTTCATATGCAAATGACTAATTATTCATTCATTCAGGAAACACTTATTGTATTTCTATTATTTTCCAGGCACTGTGCTCAACACTGTTTGCCTATAGTGAATGAAACAGACTCACTTTCTGTCTTTATGAATACTACACTGTCATGGGGTAGATAAAAAGATAATAAAATACATAAATACAATAAACGTAAATTTAACAAGCACTGAATTTGGTAGTACAATATCTTTGGTGTCAGTTATTATTTACTGTGGTAAGGTTTCCTTATATCAGTTTCTCAGAAGCAAGGCTGAGACTTAGGTCTCGGTTTTTCAGTAATGCATGTTCTCAGGTATAAAACTGAGAAAATATAGAAGTTATGAAACAAAGACCCTGGGAGGTGTTCTGTGAGCAAAAGAACCTAGTTTGTATGTGGTGACCAATGCTCAGATAAATTTGATGTCCAAAGTATAGGAGGTCTCTCAGTCTGGACTGCTGCCATGGCACAAGGGAAAGTGCATGTTAGGAAAGAGGTCACATTGTGCAAAACATTTAGAAATTGTGGTTATGCCCCTGAATTTCAAGAGCAAAGAAAAGTCTTCTGCAGTTTTCACCACAGCAGACTACATTATCATTTTATTTTTTATTACCTCTGCTTTCCTCTAGTAAACTTTTTCCCCCAAAAGACAATGGCTTGCTCTCACAAGAGAGCTCAGTAGTTAAAGCATCACACCCATATGCTAATGTCATATGGTTTGCTCCTGGGTCAAGGCACATACAGAAACAGATTGATGTTTCTGACTATCTGTCTGTTTTTCCACCCTTTCTCATGCATCTAACATCAATAAATAAATAAAAGAAAAAGGACAATGACTTTTTTGTTGTTGTATTTGCAGCTTAAATTGCATAGAAGAATGAATTATGTTTTTAATAATCTCACCACAAAAGGATATAAATGGTAAGTTTGTAAAATACCATATTTCCCCATGTATGAGAAGCCACCTTGTATAAGATGACCATTAATATTGGGGCCTTAAGTTTGAGAAAATGATAACAAATACGAATAAACGGGAAATCTAAGTAAAAAGTACCACAACCACTGTATAAGACGCACCCAGTTTTCTACCCTATATTTTTCATAAACAATGAGTCTTATATATGGAGAAATATGGTATTCACCGCACAAATGCATCTGTGAACATTTCTTATTTTTTTTTTACAGAGACAGGGAGAGAATCAGAGAGACGAATAGATAGGGACAGACAGACAGAAATGGAGAGAGGTTTTATTATGTTCCAGGTCACAGATCAATCATCAGATTATCGTTGTGACCCCTTACGTGTTCATTGACTCTTGTCTCATATGTGCCTTGACCAGTGGGCTACAGCTGATCGAGTGACTGCTTGCTCGAGCCAGTGACCTTGTGCTCAAGCTGGTGAGCTTTGCTCAAACCACGTGAGCCCACACTCAAGCTGGCGCCCTTGGGATCTCAAACCTGGTTCGTCCATATTCCAGACAAATGCTCTAACCACTGCGCCATCCCCTGCTCAGGCTGTGAACATTTTTTTCTTTTACTTTCTCTGGATTTTATATAGTGTCCTTGTTCATAGTACGGGTGGAAAGGCTGTGTATTTTAAGGTTTTCTTGCGCTAAAATATATTCATCACTGTATTTTTCCATAGGTTTCCTTATGTTGATTTTATTTCCATTAATTTTAAGTTATTTTGTAACTTTAATTTTGATTTTGAGGTGGGGGAGTTAGGAGTGAATTTGCTTACCTTAAAAAAAAGGGATTTTCATTAATTTCTATTACTGTTTACTATATTAAGTGTAATGACAACAAGAAACATGCTTTATATCATTTCTAAGGTTAGAGGTATTTGAAAATTGCGTGAGAGGACATACAGGATTATCTGTGGTAAATGTTTTCCAAGTGCGCATCTCTGCTTCCGCCTCGTGTGCACCTTGGTAATTACAGCTTAGTGCAGTTCACCTGGAAAAATACAGCAGTTGGATGTTGTGTGCAATCCATCAATGTGAATCTCAGGCTATCTAAAAGAAACTTTATAACTTGTAAATATAAGGAATTTCTAGTTACTGCATTCTACTTCTCTCATCGTTAACTGTAGAGAATGTACGAGATATGCTTAGTATTATTTCAGTCCTCTAAATTTGCTGGAACTTGCTCCATAGCACATAAAATAATCGTCTCTGTTACATGTGCTTCTCTGATGCCACTTCCTGTGCATCTTGCGAATCACATCTCAGAACAGCTCAAAAGGAATAGTTTGGTAGAGAGCATTGTCTATAAACGTTGATGCCAATTTGCCGTTTCTGTAAAGTTTTTGTGTATCCTTAGTGGTTTGTTCTCTGAAAATCTCTCAGTTCATCTTGTTTCCTTCTTTCCTTCCAACGATGCTTTCATAAAGCCTTTGAAAGTGCCCATAATATAACAGGCATGTGCCAAGATCTCCTGTACCTGGACTCAATGACTTCCAATTCTACTCTTTTAACTTCTGTCTTTTCAAAGTCTTTTAAATAAACCTACTTCGTGTATTTTAAAATAGGATGGGCTTTGATTTGACTACTATGTTGAATATTAACAGATTTTTTTATTATATAAAATGTATTGTTATTGCAGAAGTGCAAGAAAAATGATCTCAAAAACAAAACCAACAAATTTTCTTACAGATATAGTTACTGTTAATATTATGATATTTTCTTTCCATATTCTTTGTGTACCTATCATATTTTTTTATGTATATATACTCAGGTACACTGGGTATTATTTAGTGTCCTGGTTCTTAGTATGGGTGGAAAGGCTGTGTGTTTTAAGGTTTTTTGCCCTAAAATATATTCATCACTACATATTTCTATAGTTTTCCTTATGTAATTTTTATTACCATTAATTTTTTTCTTTTTTCTTAATAATTTTATTTTTTTTAATGGGGCAACTTCAATAAATCAGTGTACATCTATTCAAAGATCACAAGTCCAGGTTATCTTGTCGTTCTATTATGTTGCATACCCATCACCCAAAGTCAGATTGTCCTCTGTCACCTTCTATCTAGTTTTCTTTTTGCCTCTCCCCCTCCTCCTTTCCCTCTCTTTCTCCCCCCCCATAACCCTCACACTCTTATCAATATCTCTTAGTTTCACTTTTATGTCCCACCTACGTATGGAATAATGCAATACCTGTTTTTTTAAATTTATTTTTCACTTTGTATCATGTTATCAAGATCCCACCATTTTGCTGTAAATGATCCGATGTCATCATTTCTTATGGCTGAGTAGTATTCCATAGTGTATATGTGCCACATCTTCTTTATCCTAACATGTACTGATGGGATTTTTGGTTGTTTTTATGTTCTGGCCACTGTGAACAATGCTGCAATGAACATGGCGCTGCTTGTGTCTTTACGTATCAATGTTTCTGAGTTTTTGGTGTATATACCAAGTAGAGTGATTGATGGGTCATAAGGTAGTTCTATTTTCAGTTTTTTGAGGAACCATCATACTTTTTTCCATAATGGTTGTACTACTTTACCTTCCCACCAACAGTGAATGAGGGTTCCTTTTTCTCCACAGCCTCTCCAACATTTGCTATTAACTGTCTTGTTAAAAATAGCTAATCTAACAGGTGTGAGGTGGTATTTCATTGCAGTTTTGATTTGTATTTCTCTAATAACTAACAAAGATGAGCATCTTTTCATATATCTGTTGGCCATTTGTATTTCTTCCTGGGAGAAGTGTCTTTCATGTCCTCTTCCCATTGTTTTATTGGATTGTTTGTTTGTTTGTTGTTGAGTTTTATGAGTTCTTTGTAAATTTTGGATATTAGGCCCTTATCTGAGCTGTTGTTTGAAAATATCATTTCCCATTTAGTTAGCTTTCTCTTTATTTTGTTATCAGTTTCTCTTGCTGAGCAAAAACTTCTTACTCTGATGTAGTCCCATTCATTAATTTTTACCTTCACTTCTCTCACCTTTGGATTCAAATTCATAAGATGCTCTTTAAAACCCAGGTCTATGTGTTGAGTACCTATGTCTTCTTCTATGTGCTTAATTGTTTCAGGACTTATGTTTAGATCTTTGATCCATTTTGAGTTAATTTTAATACAGGGGGACAGACTGTAGTCCAGTTTCATTCTTTTGCATGTGGCTTTCCAGTTTTCCCATTTATTGAAGAGGCTTTCTTTTCTCCATTGTGTGTTGTTGGCCCTTTTATCAAAAATTATTTGACTATATATATGTGGTTTTATTTCTGGTTTTCTGTTCTTTTCAATTGGTCTGAGTGTCTATTTTTCTGCCAATACCATGCTGTTTTGATTGTCGTGGCCCTATAATATAGTTTGACGTCAGGTATTGTAATTCCCCCAGCTTCATTCTTTTTTTTTAGGATTGCTTTGGCTATTCTGGGTTTTTTATACTTCCATATAAATCTGATGATTTTTTGCCCCATGTCTTTAAAAAATGTCATTGGAATTTTAATGGGAATTGCATCAAATTTGTATATTGCTTTGGGTAATATGGCCATCTTGATTATATTTATTTTTCCTAACCAATAGCAAGGTATATTCTTCAATCTCATTATATCTTTTTCGATTTCCCATAACAATGGTTTATAGTTTTCTTTATATAAGTCCTTTATATACTTTGTTATGTTTATTTCTAAGTATTTTATTTTATTTTTTTGTTGCAATTCTTAAGGGGATTATTCTTTTGAATTTGTTTTCAAATGTTTCATTTTGTATCCTGCTTCCTTACTGTATTGACTTATTGTTTCTAGTAGTCTTTTTGTGGATTCTCTGGGTTTTTCAATGTATAGGATCATATCATCTGCAAAAAGGGATACACTTACTTCTGCTTTTCTGATATGGATGCCTTTTATTTCTTTGTCTTGTCTGATTGCTCTGGCTAGAACCTCTAGTACCACATTAAATAAGAGTGGAGAGAGTGGACAACCCTGTCTTGTTTCTCATTTAAGGGGGAAAGCCTTCAGTTTAATGCCATTTAATAAGATGTTAGCTGATGGTTTATCATATATGGCCTTAATCATGTTGATATATTTTCCTTCTATATACATTTTGTTGAGAGTCTTAAACATAAAATTGTGTTGTATTTTATCAAAAGCCTTTTCTGCGTCTATTGATAAGATCATGTGGTTTTTGTTCTTTGTTTTTTTGATATGGTGTATTACATTAACCGTTTTACGTATGTTGAACCATCCTTGAGATTCTGGGATGAATCCCACTTGATCATGATGTATTATTTTTTTAATATGTTGTTGTATTCAATTTTCTAGTATTTTGTTAATATTTTAGCATCTGTATTCATTAGCGATATTAGTCTGTAGTTTTCTTTTTTTGTGCCATCCTTGCGTGGTTTTGGTATGAGGGTTATTTTGGCCTCATAAAATGTGTTTGGAAGTATTGCTTCTTCTTCAATATTTTGGAAGACTTTCAGTAGAATAGGAACCAAGTCTTCTTGAATGTTTGGCAAAACTCTCTGGTATAGCTGTCAAGGCCTGGACTTTTATTTTGGGGAGGTTTTTAATGGTTTTTTATTTCTTCTCTACTAATAGGCCTTTTTAGGCTTTCTGCTGCTTGACTCAGTCTAGGAAGGTTGTATTGTTCTAGGAATTTATCCATTTCTTCTAGATTGTTGTATATTGTGGCATATAATTTTTCATAGTATTCTACAATAATTCTTTGTATATCTATGATGTCTGTGGTGATCTCTCCTCTTTCATTTTGGATTTTATTTATTTGAGTCCTGTGCCTTTTTTCCTTGGTGAGTCTTGCCAAGGGTTTGTCAATTTTGTTGACCTTTTCAAAGATGCAGCTCCTTGTTTTATTGATTTTTTCTATAGTTTTTCTGTTCTCTATTTCATTTATTTCTGCTCTGATTTTTATTATCTCCTTTCTTCGGCTGGTTTTGGGTTGTCTTTGTTCTTCTTTTTCTAGTTCCTTAAGGTGTGAAGTTAAGTGGTTTACTTCGGCTCTCTCTTGTTTGTTCATATAGGCCTGAAGTGATATGAACTTTCCTCTTATTACTGCTTTTGCTGCATCCCAGAGATTCTGATATGTCGTATTTTCATTTTCATTTGTCTGTATGTATCTTTTGATCTCTGCGCTTATTTCTTCTTTGACCCATTCATTTTTTAGAAGTATGTTGTTTAGTTTCCACATTTTTGTGGGTTTTTCCCCCTCTTTTTTGCAGTTGAATTCTAGTTTCAAGGCTTTATGATCAGAAAATATGCTTGGTACAATTTCAATTTTTCTAAATTTGCTGATATTGTCTTTGTGGCCCAACATATGGTCAATTCTTGAGAATGTTCCATGTACACTAGAGAAAAATGTATACTCTGTCGCTTTGGGATGAAGTGTCCTGTAGATGTCTATCATATCCAGGTGTTCTAGTATTTCGTTCAAGGCCACTATATCTTTATTGATTCTCTGTTTGGATGACAGATCTAGAGCCGTCAGCGGAGTATTGAGGTCTCCAAGTATGATTGTATTTTTGTTAGTTTTTGTTTTAAGGTCAATAAGTAGCTGTCTTATATATTTTGGTGCTCCTTGGTTTGGTGCATATATATTAAGGATTGTTATGTCTTCTTGATTCAGTGTCCCCTTAATCATTATGAAGTGACCATTTTTGTCTCTGAGTACTTTTTCTGTCTTGTAGTCAGCATTATCAGATATGAGTATTGCTACACCTGCTTTTTTTTGGGTGTTGTTTGCTTGGAGTATTGTTTTCCAGCCTTTCACTTTGAATTTGTTTTTATCCTTGTTGCTTAGATGTGTTTCTTGTAGGCAGCATATAGTTGGATTTTCTTTTTTAATCCATTCTGCTACTCTGTGTCTTTTTATTGGTAAGTTTAATCCATTTACATTTAGTGTAATTATTGACACTTGTGGGTTCCCTACTACCATTTTATAAATTGCTTTCTGTTAGTTTTGTATCTAGTTTGATTCTTCTCTTTTGTTTTTCTATCATTTGTTTCTGTTTGTTTGTGTTCCATACTTCTTTCCTCTGTTGCTACCTTTTTTAAGTCATGTGTTTTTGTGGTGGTTTTTTCAAGGGTGGTTACCATTAAGTAATGAAAAGGGTACCTACCATATTCATTGTAGTACCCTATCTTATAAGAATTTCTGCACTTCATCGTCCTTTGCTACTGTTAATCTCCATTCTCTCCCCCCCTTTTTTTTTCCTTTGTTGTCACAGTTTAAGTTTGGTTTTATTGTGTTCTTGGTGGAGCTGTTACTTGTGGTGTTGTTTTCTTTTGTTCTTTGAATCTGGTTGGAAAACCCCCTTTAGTATTTCCTGGAGTGGGGGCTTTCTCGTGATAAATTCTCTCATCTTTTCTGTATTTGTGAATGTTTTTATATCTCCTTCATACTTGAAGGATAGCTTTGATGGGTTATAGTATTCTTGGCTGAAAGTTCCTCTCTTTCAGGGCCTTAAATATTGGGGTCCACTCTCTTCTAGCTTGTAGAGTTTCTGCTGAGAAATCTGATGATAATCTAATAGGCCTTCCTTTATATGTTGTACTCTTCTTTTCCCTGGCTGCCTTGAGAATTTTTTCTTTGTCATTGGTTTGTGTCATCTTTATTATGATGTGCCTTGGAGTGGGTTTGTTGGGGTTAAGAAAACTCGGTGTTCTGTTTGCTTCTTGAATTTGAGGCTTTAGTTCTTTCCACAGGCTTGGGAAGTTCTCGTCTATTATTTGTTTGAGTATATTCTCCATTCCATTTTCTTTCTCTTCTCCCTCTGATATACCTATTATTCTTATGTTATTCTTTCTGATGGAGTCAGATAATTCCTGTAGGGCTTTCTCGTTTTTTATTATTTTTGAGTCTCTTTCTTCTTCTCTCTGTTGTGCCTCAAGTTGTTTGTCTTCTATTTCACTAATCCTATCTTCAATCTGGGTTGTTCTGCTAGCTAAGCTTGTTACCTCGTTTTTCAGCTCGTGAATTGAGTTTTTCATTTCTGTTTGATTTGTTTTTATAGTTTCAATTTCCTTGGTAATATATTCTTTGTGTTCATTGAGTTGTTTTCTGATCTCCCTATATTGCCTTTCCGTGTTTTCTTGTATATCTCTGAGTATTTTTAAGATTTCTATTTTAAATTCTCTGTCATTTAGCTCCAAGGCTTCCAATATGTTAAGTCTTTTCTCCATAGATTTTTCCACATCTATTTGTGTTACCTCTCTTTCTTTTGTATCCATAATATTCGATTTCCTCTTTCTTATTGGCATCTGCGGGTGGTCTTGTTGATAGCACTAATTAGAATTAATAAAGAGTAAAAAGTAAAAAACAAAAAAAAACAAAAACAAAAAAAACAGAAAAAACAAAAAAAACAAACAAAAAAAAAAGAAAAACAAAAAAACAAAGGGTAAAACACCCCACACAAAAAAAAGCAGTAATAATTTATTATTTCCCCCTTTTTTTTTTCTTTGTTCTCCTTCCCTCCTCTCCACTCCTCAGGGAAATATCGTGCCTATAATGGAGGGCCTGGTTTGCGGTGAAGAGTTCAAGGGGGCAAAAATAAATAAATAAAAAAAAAAAAAAAAAAAAAAAGGGAAGAAAATCTTAGACAAGCATAAGTTGATCTGCCTGTGGGTGACGGTCAACCAAGAGATATAATGAGAGGGACAAGAGGGAACCAGAAAAAAGGACAAAAAAAAGGAATAATCAAGAAGAAAAAATAAAAATAATAAGTAAAAATACGTTGTATTAAGTGGAGCAAAGACCAAATACAATGGAGACCTTGGGTTGGGAGGACCCAAAATGCCACAAAAACAAACCAACCAGAAAAAAACAAAAACAAAACCGAAAAAGAAAAACAAAGCCAAAAAAAACCTTGAGTCCCAAATTAACTAATTTGTTCGTGATTGAGGATTAAATGGGAGGAAAGTAAAACGAGAAAAGAAAAAACGAATAGAAAGGAAAAAATAAGAAAGAGTGAAAAACGAAGGAAGAAATAAAAAAGGAAGAGAAAAAAAACAAAATAAGGCAAAAAAAAACAAAAGAGGAGAGAGTGAGAATTAAGTGTCCTGGAGTATAACCCCAAAGGAGGGTGAGGATGAAGGAGAGAAATAAAATGTAACACTTATGGGTAGTGTAGTTCAAGAAAAGGGAAGCATAAGATGGGCAGAGAATAGAAGGGATGAGGTGGAGGAAATAAAGGCAATAAGATAGAAGGAACAAACAACAACAACTACAAAAAAAAAACAAAAACCAACAAACAGTGGAACAAGCTGCAAAGTCTGTGGATTTTTCCTGATTTTGAGATGTCAACCTCTTCCTCCTTCTCCTCTCTCCCTCTTCCCGGTCGGCGACTCTGCACCCCAGGCCCTGCCCCTGCGCCACACCCAGGCAGGGACTTGCAGTTGATGGGGTTCTATGGCAATGTCACACAATTGGCTTTAGTCTTGTTGGTAGTCAAGGCCTGCCGGCGTCTGCAGGGTCTAACGACGAGAGAGTTCGCCTTCGTGGATTCTCTCTCCCAGTCCCCCCCTCCCGAACCAGCAGCCTGGCGATCCAGCCCCAAGGCTGCCACTGCTTCTGCCTGGGGAGTAAGAGGCTCAAAGAGCTGGGAAATCCCCACTCTATCCCCACTCAGTGCAAGGCTCTGGGAAGGGCTCTGACAGTCAGGGCCTCCAGTGTAATCAGGCGGGGGTGGGAGTCAATTGTTGTCAAGGTGATTGTTCAGCGCCTAGCATTCCGTTGGACCTCTCAACCCAGGCTTTCCACACTTTGTAGCCTGTTTTGGCCGGTAAAAAAGAGGCACTAGTCTCTGCTTGCGACTAGTGTGGTATAGATCTTATTATCTGCCAAGTCCTTCTTGTTAGCGTTTATCCCTGAATATGAGGCTCTATCAATCAGAAGTTGCCCCCGCCCCTTTAGCGAGAGGCACCAAAAAATATCACGCCTCTTGTCTTGGGTCGGTGAACTGAGAGAGATCTTATCAATTAGAACCGAGGGTGCGCAGATTTCACGGGTTAAGTTAATTTTAGTAATTGGGTCGCAGCTGTGCTCCTGAAGGTATTTCAGGCTGCCTGCGTGCGCCCCTCCCCCAACGCTTGATTGTTAGCTTGAATGGCTGGGTGAGGTGCCCCGCCCGCGGAGAGAATCTCCCAAGTAGGGAATACCGCCCTGGGGCCTCTCCCGCTCCCCGTGCGCGGGCCGCTGGGAACGTTAGCGGTGCTCGGTCTGCAATGCTCGGTCTGCAATCAGACCGGGAGCGCGCCAGCGGCTGTTTGCCGCTGGCTCTGCAACCGACCCACCGCTCGCGGCGGCGGCGGCGGCGGCGGCAGCGGCGGCAGCGGTTTCCGAGTGCGGGATGACTTACCACCGGCGCACTTTCTCGCGGCTTGAATGAACGTCCCTGCGGTAGCTTCCTCCACACCCTCGTCTCTCAGATTCGAGTGATAACAGTCCTTTTGCTTTCAGTTTGCTCCGAAGATAAATTTTCCTGTTTCTAGTTGATAAATTTGTTGTGATTTTGGGGAGATCTGTCGGACGCGCTGCTCACGGCGCCATTTCCGTGACGTCACCTCTTTTATCTTTCTTATTACAAAGACATAGAGAAAGTCAGAGAGAGGGATAGATTGCGACAGACAGACAGGAATAGAGAGAATATTTTATCATTTGTCAGGTCACAGATCAATCATCAGTTTTTTGTTGGGACACCTTAGTTGTTCATTGACTGCTCTCTCATATGTGCCTTGACCAGGGGGCTATAGCTGACCGAGTGACGCCTTGCTCGAGCCAGCGACCTTGGGCTCAAGCTGTTCAGTTTTGCTAAAACAAGGTGTGCCCACGCTCAAGCTGGCTATCTTGGGACCTCAAACCTGGGTACTGCACATTCCAGTCAAATGCTCTACCCACTGCGCCACTGCCTTGTCAATCTGTGAACATTTTTTTCTATTACATTCTCTGGATTTTATTAAGTATACTGGTTCTTAGTATGGGTGAAAAGGCTGTGTATTTTAAGGTTTTTTTTTCCCCTAAAATGTATTCATCACTACATTTTTCCATAGATTTTCTCATGTAGTCTTTATTTTCATTAATTTTAATGTATTTTGTAACTTGAATTGTGAGTTTGAGGGGTGGTTATTTAGTAATGAATTTGTTAACTTAAAAAAAAAGGGTTTTTTAGTTTTTATGATTGATTCCTAGAGTAAGTATAATGACAACAAGAAACATGCTTTATACGATTTCAAAGGTTTGAGGTAGTTGAAACTTGCTTGAATAAACATACAGAAATGTCTGTGGTAAATGTTTTCCAAGTGCTCTTCTCTGCTGCCACCTCAAGTGCACCTTTGCAGTAACAGCTCAGAGCAGTTCACCTGGAAAAATACAGCAGTTGTGTGTTGTGCGTTATCTATCAATGTTGAATCCAAGGCTATCTAGAAGATACTTTTATAATTTGTAAATATAAGGGAGTATGTAGTTACTGTTTGCTACCTGTTTCAATGTTAACTGTAGTGTAAGCAAGAGATACACTTGATATCATTTCAATCCTCTGAAGTTTGCTGGAACTTGCTCCATAGCACATACAATAATGGTCTCTGTTACATGTGCTTCTCTGCTGCCACCTCGTTTGCATCTTGGGAATCATGCTTCAGTACAGGTCCAAAGGAAAATTTTGGTAGATAAGATTGTCTACAACCGTTGATTCCAATTAGCATGTTCTGTGAAGATTTTGTGTATCCTTAGTGGTTTGTTTTCTGGGAATCTATCGTTTCATCTTGTTTTCTTCTTTCCTTCCAGCCATGCTTTCATAAAGCCTTTGAAAGTGCCCATCATATACCAGGCACTGTGCTAAGAACTCATGTCCCTGCACTCAGTCACTTCCCATTCTACTATTTTTATATCTGTCTTTGAACTTCTTTCATTTAAATCTACTTAATGTATTGTAAAATATGATGTGCTTTGATTTGACAAGTATATAGAATTTTAACAGCTTTTTTATTATAAAAACAGGTATTCTTATTGCAGAAGTGCAAAAAATGATAAGAAAAACAAAACAACAAATTTTCATACATAGATATCAACTGTTAACTTTATGCCATTTTCTTTCCTATTCTTGTGTACCAATTATATTTCTCTATGTATATGTACTCAGGTACATTGTGTGCGTGTACCCAATGTGTGCATAGATGTGCATTGCACATGAGCATACCTCTCTGTTTCAATAGTGTCTGTCATTTGTGGATATCTGTGTACATATGCAAATGACTATTTATTCACTCTTTCAGTAAAAACTTATTGTATTTTTATTATATGCCAGGCACTGTGCTCGACACTGGTTGCCAATAGTGAATGAGACAGACTCACTTTCTGTCTTTATTGATATTACACTGTCATGGAGTAGAAAGAGGAAGAAAATATACATAAAAATTATAAGTTGTGACAAACACTGGATTTGGTAGTGCAATACCTTTGGTCCCAGTTGTGATTGATCATGCAAGGTTAAGTATATCAGTTTCTCAGAAGGCAGAGCTGAGACATAAGTCTCGGTTCTTCAGCAATGCATGATCTCAGCTATAAAACTGAGAATATTTACAAGTGATGAAACAAAGACCCTGGGAGGTGTTCTGTGACCAAAAGAACCTAACTTGTAAGTGCTGACCCAGGCTCAGATAAATTCTGAAAACCAAAGCTTAGGAGGTTTCTCAGTCTGGACTGCTGCAACGGCACAAGAAAAAGTGCATGTTAGGAAAGGTGTCAATTCGTGCTCAACAATCAGAAATACTGTTTATGCCCCTGACTGTCCAAGAGCATAGAAAAGTCTTCTGGTGTTGTCACCACAGCAGATTTGATTATTATTTTATTTTTTAATTGCCTCAGGTTTTCTCTAGTAATTTTGTCTCCGAAGAGACAATGGCTTGCTTACACCAGAGAGCTCAGTAGTTAGAACATCACACACATACAGTAATGTCATAGGTTTGGTCCTGGTTCAAGGCACATACAGAAACAGATTGATGTTTTGGACTCTCTATATATTTTCCCCCCACTTCCTCTCTCTAACATTAATAATTAAATAAAAGAAAAAATGGAAAAGCCTATTTTTTGTTGTTTTTGCAGCTTAAATTGCATAGAGGAATAAATTATGTTTTTCAAAAGCTCACCACAAGAGGAAATAACTAGTAAGCATTTAAAGTACCATATTTTCCCATGCATAATATGCCTCCCGGTAAAAGACGCACCTTCATTTTTGGGCACAAAATTTTAGAAAATGATAACAAATGCAAAGAAATAGGAAATGCAAGTAAAGTATACTACAACCACTGTATAAGACACACTCCATTTTCAAACCCCATATTTTTCAAAAAGGATTACTCTTAAACCAACGAGGGAAATATGGTATACACCAGTCGAATGTCTCTATGAAACTTGTATTTTTGTCTTTCTTTTTCTTTTTCTTTTTTTTTCAGAGACAGGGAGAGAGTCAGTGAGAGGGATAGATAGGACACACAGACAGGAATGTAGAGTTTTTTTTATTCTGTGCCATGTCACAAATCAATCATCAGTTTTTTTTGTGACACCTTAGTTGTTCTTTGACTGCTCTCTCATTGTGCCTTGACCAGGGATCTACAGCTGACCAGAGTGACCCATATCTGAGCCAGTGAGCCCATTGGGCTAAAGCTGTGAGCTTTGCTCAAACCAGATAAGACCACGCTCAAGCTGGCGAACTTGGGTTCTCAAACCTGGGTTCTCCGCATTCCAGTCAAATGCTCTATCCACTGGCCACCGCCTGCTCAGGCTGTAAAAATTTTTTTCTTTTAATTTCTCTGGATTTTGTTTAGTATCTTGTTTCATAGTATGGGTGGAAAGGCTGTGTATTTTAAGGTTTTACTCCACTAAAATAGTATTCATCACAATATTGTCCCATAGGTTTTCTTATGTAGTTTTTATTTCCATTAAGTTTAAAGTATTTTGTAACTTGAATTTTGATTTTGAGCGGGGGTTATTTAAGAGTGAATTTCTTAACTTAAAAAAGGAAGAGATTTTAGTTAGTTTTTATTACTGATTTCTAGAGTAAGAGTAATGACAGCAAGAAACATGCTTTATATTATTTCAAAGGTTTGAGGTAGTTGAAACTTGCTTGAAAGAAAATACAGGATTGTCTGTGGTAAATATTTTCCAAGTGCGCTTCTCAGCAGCCACCTCATTTGCACCTTGGGAATATCAGCTCAGAGCAGTTCACCTGGAAATATACAAAAGTTCGGTATTGTGCGTTATTTATTAATGTTGAAAACAAGACTATAAAGAAGATACTTTTATAACTTGTAAATATAAAAAATTTCTAGTTACTGTTTGCTACTTGTTTCAACGTTAACTGTAGTAAGAGCAATAGGCATAGTTGATATCATTTCAATCCTCTAAAGTTTGCAGAAACTTGCTGCATAGCACATACAATAATGGTCTCTGTTACATGTGCTTCTCTGCTGCCACCTCGTGTGCATCTTGGGAATCACGCCTCAGTACAGATCCAAAGAAAAAGAATGGTAGAGAGGATTGTCTACAAACGTTCTTTTCAATTTGCCGTTTCTGTAAAGTGTTTGTGTATTCTTAGTGATTTGATTTCTGGGAATCTATCGGCTCATCTTGTTTTTTCTTCTTTCCTTCCAGCAATACTTTCATAAAGCCTTTGAATGTTCCCATCATATACCAGGCACTATGCTAGGAACTACATACGTAGTTGCTGCACTCAATGTCTTCCCATTCTACTATTTTTACTTCTGTCTTTTGAACTCCTTTATTTAAATCTTCTTAATGTATTGTAAAATAGGATGTGCTTTGATTTGACAAGTATGTTGAATTTAACTGCTTTTTTATTATAAAAACTGTATTCTTATTGCAGAAGTGCAAGAAAAATGATAAGAAACAAAACAACAAATTTTCATACAGAGATAACTACTGTCAATATTATGACATTATCTTTCCATATTCTTAGTGTACCTATTATATTTCTCTATCTATACTGTACTAAGGTACATTGGGTGTGCATACATCTGTGTGCATAGATGTGCATTGCACATGAGCATATCTCTCTGTGTCCACAGTGTCTATCATTTGTGGATACCTGTGTATGTATGCAAATTACTATTTATTCTTTCATTCATTAAACACTTATTGTATTTCTATTATGTGCCAGGCACTGTGCTCGACACTGGTTGCCTATAGTGAAAGAGACAGACTCACTTTCTGTCTTTATGAATAATACACTGTCATGCTGTAGACAGAAGAAGAAAAAATATACATAAATAAAATAATTATAAGTTGTGACAAGCACTGGATATGGTAGTGCAATGTCTTGTTTCCAGTTTTCATTGATCATGGTGACATTCAGTATACGTTTTCCAAAAGGCAGAGCTGAGATATAAGTCTCAGTTTTTCAGCAATGCGTGTTCTCAGCTATAAAACTGAGAAAATTCTCAAGTGCTGAAACAAGGACCCTGGGAGGTGTTCTGTGACCAAAAGAACCTAACTAGTATGTGGTGACCAAGGTTCAGATAAATTCTGATGTCCAAAGCTTAGGAGGTCTCTTATTCTGGACTGCTGCAACAGCACAAGAAAAAAGTACATGTTAGGAAAGGGGTCACATAGTGGTAAACAATCAGAAATATTGTTTATGCCCCTGAATGTCAAGAGCAAAGAAAAGTCTTCTGGTGTTGTCACCACAGCAGACTAGATTATTGTTTTACTTTTTAATTACCTCAGGTTTCTCTAGTAATTTTTTCCCCTAAAGACAATGGCTTGCTATCACCAGAGAGCTCAGTAGATAGAGCATCACACCCATACACTAATGTCATAGGTTTGGTCCTGGGTCTAGGCACATACAGAAACACATTGATGTTTCTGACTATCTGTCTGTCTGTTTTCCCCCCTCTTCCTCCTCTAACATTAATAACTAATAAAAGAAAAATGACCATGGCTTTTTTTGTTGTTTTTGCAGCTTAAATTGCTTGGAGGAATGAATTATGTTTTTCAAAATCTCACCCCAAGAGGAAATAAGTGGTAAGTTTGTAAAGAACCTTATTTCCCCATGTATAAGTAGCCTCCCTGTATAAGAAGCACCTTAAAGTTGGGACAAAAAATTTAAGGAAATGATAACAAATGTGAAGAAACAGGAAATGCAAGTAAAAATACAACAACCACTGTATAAGACGCACCCAGTTTTCAAACCCCACATTTTTAAAAATGATGAGTTTTATACATAGGAATATATGGATAGAAACTCCAAATGTCTCTGTGAACATTCCTTTCTTTCTTTTATCTTTCTTATTACAAAGACATAGAGAAAGTCAGAGAGAGGGATAGATTGCGACAGACAGACAGGAATAGAGAGAATTTTTTATCATGTGCCAGGTCACAGATCAATCATCAGTTTTTCGTTGGGACACCTTAGTTGTTCATTGACTGCTCTCTCATATGTGCCTAGACCAGGGGGCTACAGCTGACTGAGTGATGCCTTGCTCGAGCCAGCGACCTTGGTCTCAAGCTGTTGAGCTTTGCTAAAACAAGGTGAGTCCATGCTCAAGCTGGCGACCTGGGGATCTCAAATCTGGGTACTGCACATTCCAGTCAAATGCTCTACCCACTCTGCCACTGCCTTGTCAATCTGTGAACATTTTTTTCTTTTACATTTTCTGGATTTCTTTTAGTATCCTGGTTCTTCGTATAGGTGGAAAGGCTGTGTATTTTAAGGTGTTTTTCCCCTAAAATATATTCATCACTACATTTTTCCATTGGTTTCCTTATGTAGTTTTTTTTTCCATTCTTTTAAGGTATTTTGCAACTTTAACTGTGATTTTGATTAACTTATAACTCTTACAAGTTATAAGAGTTTCTTTTAGATAGCCTTGGATTCAACACTGTTAGATAACGCACAACACCCAACTGATGTTATTTAAAGGTTAACTGCTCTGAGCTGTTATTTACAAGGTGCACATGAGGTGGCAGCATGGAAACGCACTTGGAAAACATTTACCACAGATAATCCTGTATATTCTTTGAAGGAAGTTTCAACTACCTATACCTTAGAAATGATATAAAGCATGTTCCTTGTTGCAATTACACTTAATTCAGTAAACAGTAATAGAAATTAACTAAAAATCCCTTTTTTAAAGTAAGAAAATTAAATCCTAAATAACCCCCTTTACAAAATCAGAATTCAAGTTAAAAATACCTTAAAATTAAAGGAAATAAAATCTACATAAGGGAACCTATTGAAAAATGTAGTGATGAATGTATTTTAGGGCAAGAATACTTTAAAATACACAGCCTTTCCACCACTATTAAGAACAAGGATACTAAATAAATTCCAGAGCAAGTAAAAAAAAAATGTTCACAGCCTTAGCAGGCGATGTTGCAGTGTTTAGAGCATTTGACTGGAATGTGGTAGACCCAGGTTTGAGATCCCAAGGGCGCCAGCTTGAGCGTGAGCTCATGTGGTTTGAGAAAAACTCACCAGCTTAAGCCCAAGGTCGCTGGTTCAAGCAAGCGGTCACTCAATCAGCTGTAGCCCCCTGTTCAATGCACATATGGGACAGGAGTCAATGAATTTGTGAAGGGTCACAATAAAAACTGATGATTGATCTGTGACCTGGCACATAATAAAAACTCTTTCCATTTTTGTGTGTCTGTCCCTATGTGTCCCTTGCTCTGACTCTCTACCTATCTCTGTAAAAAAAAAAAAAGTTAAAAAGAAATGTTCACAGAGACATTTGGAGGGTGCATACCATATTTCCACATTTATAAGACTCATCTTTTTTGAAAAATGTGGGGTTAGAAATAAATACAGTGGTTGTAGTATTTTTTACTTGCATTTCCTATTTATTCACATTTGTTATCATTTTCTCAAATTTTGTGCCCCCAAATTAAGGTGTGTCTTATACAGGAAGAATTCTTATACATGGGAAAATATGGTACTTTACAAACTTACCATTTATTTCCTCTTGGGGTGCGATTTTGAAAAACATAATTCATTCTTCTATGCAATTTAAGCTGCAAAAACAACAACAAAAAAGCCATTGTCATTTTTTCTTTTATTTATTTATTCATATTAGACACAGGATAAAGCGGGAAAATGACAGGCTGATAATCAGAAACATCAATCTTTTTCTGTATGTGCCTTGACCCAGGAGCAAACCTATTATATTAGCTTATAGGTTTGATGCTTTAACTACTGAGCTCTCTGGTTAGAGAAATCCATTGTCTTTTGGGAAAAAATTTACAAGAGAAAACCAGAGGTAATTAAAAAATAAAATGATAATCTAGTCTGCTGTGGTGACAACACCGGAAGACTTTTCATTGCTCTGGAAATTCAAGGGCATAAACACGATTTCTAATTGTTTAGCACAAAGTGAATCCTTTTCTAACATGCACTTTATCTTGTGCCTCAGCAGCAGTCTAGACTGAGAGACCTCCTAAGCTTAGGACATCAGAATTTTTCTCAGCATTGGTCACCACGTACAAGCTAGGTTTTTTTGCTCACAGAAAACCTCCCAGGGTCTTTGTTTTATAACTTCTATATTTTTTCAGTTTTATACCTGAGAACATGCATTGCTGAAAAACCAACACTTATGTCTCAGCTCTGCCTTCTGAGAAACTGACATACCTGAACCTCGCCACAATAAATCATAACTTACACCAGAAATATTTCACTACCAAATCCAGTGTTTGTTAAACTTTTGATTATTTTATTTTTGTATATCTATTTTTTTCTGTCTATCCCATGGCATTGTTGTATTCATAAAGACAGAAGTTCAGTCTCTCTCATTCACTATAGGCAAACAGTGTTGATCAGATTGCCTGGCACATAATACAAATACAATAAATGTTTCCTGAATAAATGAATAAATAGTCATTTGCATACATACACAGATATCCAAAAATGACAGACACTTTGGACAGAGAAAGATATGCTCATGTGCAATGAACATCTATGCACACAGATGTAAACACACCCAATGAACCTGAGTAAATATCCATAAAGGAATATAATAGGTACACAAAGAATATGAAAAGAAAAATGTCCTAATATTAACAGTAGATATATATGTATAAAAATTTGTGTTTTTTTTGTATTTGAGATCATTTTTCTTGCACTTCTTCCATAAGAATACATTTTTATAATAAAAAAGCTGTTAAAATTCAACATACTTGTCAAATAAAAGCACATCCTATTTACAACACATGAGTAGATTTATATAAAAAGAGTTCAAAAGACAGAGGAGCAAAGCTTACCAGCTTCAACCCAAGGTCGCTGGCTCGAGCAAGCCATCACTTGATCAGCAGTAGCCCCTGGTCAAGGCATATATGAGACAGGAGTCAATGAAAATGTAAGGTGTCACAACAAAAAATCGATGATTGATCTGTGACCTGGCACATAATAAAAAATCTCTCCATTTCTGTGTCTCTCCCTATCTATCACTCTCTCTGACTGTATCCTTGTCTTTCAAAAAAAAAAAAAAGAAAGAAAGAAAGAAATGTTCACAGAGGCATTTGGAGTGTGTATTCCATATTTCTCCATGTATAAGACTCATCTTTTTTGAAAAATGTGGGGTTAGAAAACTGGATGCATCTTATACAGTGGTTGTAGTATTTTTTTACTTGCATTTCCGATTTATTCGCATTTGTTATCATTTTCTCAAACTTTGTGCCCCAAAATTAAGGTGTGTCTTATACAGGAAGACTTCTTATACATGGGAAAATATGGTACTTTCCAAACTTACCATTTATTTCCTCTTGAGGTGAGATTTTGAAAAACATAATTTATTCTTCTAAGCAATTTAAGCTGCAAAAACAACAGAAAAGCAATTGTCATTTTTTTCTTTTATTTATTTATTCATGTTAGGCACAGGATAAAATGGGGAAAAGACAGACAGATAGTCAGAATCATCAATCTGTTTCTATATGTGCCTTGATCCAGGAGCAAAACTATGACATTAGCATATGGGTGTGATGCTTTAACTCCTGAGCTCTGTGGTGAGTTCAAGCTATTGTCTTTTGAAGAAAAAATTTACTAGAGAAAACCAGAGGTAATTAAAAATAAAATGATAATCTAGTCTGCTGTGTTGACAACACCAGAAGACTTTTCTTTGCTCTTGAAATTCAGGGTTATAATCACTATTTCTAATTGTTTAGCACAAAGTAACCACTTTCCTAACATGCACTTTCTCTTGTGCCATGGCACAAATCTAGACTGAGAGACCTCCTTAATTTGGACATCAGAATTCATCTGAGCATTGGTCACCACATACAAGCTAGGTTCTTTTGCTCAAAGAACACCTCCCAGGGTCTTTGTTTCATAACTTCTTCATTTTCTCAGTTTTATACCTGAGAACATGCATTGCTGAAAAACCTAGACTTATGTCTCAGCTCTGCCTTCTGAGAAACTGATATACTAAACCTTGCCACAATAAATCATAACTGGGACCAAAGATATTGCACTAACAAATTCAGTGATTGTTACAATTTATGATTATTATATTCATGTATATTTTTTTCTTTATGTCTACACCATGACAGTGTAGTATTCATAAAGACAGAAGTTAAGTCTGTCTCATTCACTATAGGCAACCAATGTTGAGCACAGTGCCTGGCACATAATAGAAATGCAATAAGTATTTCCTGAATGAATGAATGGTCATTTGCTTACGTATACTGATATCCACAAATGACAGATACTGTGGAAACAGAGATATGCTCATGTGCAATACACATATATGCACACAGATGTACAGACACCCAATGTACCTGAGTATATATACATAGAGAAATATAATAGGTACACAAAGTATATGGAAAGAAATTGCATTAATATTAAAAGTAGATATATCTGTATGAAAATTTCTTGTTTTTTTTTTGAAATCATTTTTCTTGCACTTATGCAACAAGAATATATTTTTCATAATAAAAAATCTGTTAGAATAAAACATACTTATTAAATCAAAGCACATCCTATTTTACAATACAGGAAAGATATCTATATAAAAGATTTCAAAAGACAAAAGTTAAAGAAGGAGGATGGGAAGTCATTGAGTGCAGGGACATGAGTTCTTAACATAGTGTCTTGTATATGATGGGCACTTTCAAAGGCTTTATGAAAACATGGCTGGAAGGAAAGAAGAAAAACAAGATGAACCAAGAGATTTTCAGAAAACAAACCACTAAGGATACACAAAAACTTTACAGAAATCACAAATTGAAATCAACGTTAATAGAGAATGCTCTCTAGAAAATTATTCTTTTGGACCTGTACTGAGGCTTGATTCTCAAGATTCAAATGAGGTGTCTGCAGAGAAGCACATGTAAAAGAGACCATTATGGTATGTGCTATGGAGCAAGTTCCAGCCAACTTCAGAGGATTGAAATGATAACAAATATATCTCTTGCTTTCACTACAATTAACGTTGAAAAAAGTAGCAAGCAGTAACTAGAAATTTCTTATATTTACAAGTTAAAAAAGTTTCTTTTAGATAGCCTTGGATTAAACACTGATAGATAATGCACAACACCCAACTGATGTATTTTTCCAAGTGACCTGAACTGAGCTTTTATTCACAAGGTGCACACGAGGTGACAGCAGAGAAGCGCACTTTGAAAACGTTTACCCCTGATAATCCTGTATGTTCTTTCAAGCAAGTTTCAACTACCTCTAACCTTAGAAATGATATAAAGCATGTTTATTGTTGTCATTACAATAAATACAGTAAACAGTAATAGATATTAACTGAAAATCCATCTTTTGAAGGTAAGAAAATTCACTCCTAAATAACCCCCCCCTCAAAATCACTATTAAAGTTGCAAAATTTCTTAAAATTAATGGAAATAAAAACTACATAAGGAAACCTATGGGAAAATGTAGTGATGAATATATTTTAGGGCAAGAAAACCTTAAAATACACAGCCTTTCCACCCATACTATGAACCAGGCTACTAAATAAAATCCAGAGAAAGTAAAAAAAAAGAAATGTTCACAGCCTGAGCAAGCAATGGTGCAGTGGTTAGAGCATTTGACTGGAATTTGGAGGACCCAGTTTTGAGATCCCAAGGGCGCCAGCTTGAGCATGGGCTCATGTGGTTTGAGCAAAGCTCACTAGCTTGAGCCCAAGTTCGCTGGCTCGAGCAAGCAGTCACTCGATCAGCTGTTCCCCCTGTTCAATGCATATATGGGGCAGGAGTCAATAAATTTGTGAAAGGTGTCACAACTAAAAACTGATGATTGATCTGTGACCTGGCACATAATATAAACTCTCTCCATTTCTGTCTGTCTGTCCCTATCTATCCCTCTCTCTGACTCTCTCCCTGTCTCTGTTAAAAAAAAGAATGAAAAAAGAAATTTTGACATTAATTTATTTTTAAAAATGTACAAGTTTTAAAAATTAATCTTTACAGGGACCCCAGTAAGGCTATATGAATTACTGGTACATTTTGATAATCTCAAATTACATTCCAGAAAAGAGGTTAGGAAAAATAGCCCCAGTGCCTCTGGGTCGGACCCCTCTGTGCCATAACTACTTTGCTTTTAGAGAATGTCATGAGCAAGTCATAATATTGGTGGAGGTTATGGGCACTGAGTCCTTCTGCCCTTTTCCTCCGGATGCCTACCCTTTTCATGTGGCCCCTCAGCGTCCCTTATTAGAATGTGGTTTCCAAGGAATGAAGAGGTTGTGAGAGTGCAAGGACTGAGAGGGTGTCCCCGGCTAATCCCAGGCTTCCAGGTACTTGGCCAGATACGTTTATTATTGGCCTGGACTTCAGCTGGGAATGGCAAGGACAGAGTGCAGGAGGGCCATCCTGAGCTCCAAGGTCTCACATGCTATGTGGTGGTGGCTGCAGAGAGGAGGGAACTGATAGAAATTTTGTATGAGACATGGGTCAAAATAGCACAGAGGCAAAGTGCTGGTCACACAGTGGGCAGGAGCTAACGAGCACCGCTTTCCTGAATCCTCACAGCCACCTAAGCGGGAGTGGTTCTCCCCATTTGACAGAGGAGGAGACTTAGTTTTTATTTTTTTGCTTGTAGATGTTGGAGCCATAAGTCAGCTCTTGTGTTAATTCTGAGCCTGTAGGAAGCTTCTGTCAGGTGAAGTCTCAAAAAAAGTACAAATGGGTAGAAGCAGATCTGTGCTCTGGACTGAATAACAGATTTTAAAATGCCATCAGACAGGGAGGTGGTAGAAGTGGGTAGAGCACTCTTAAAGGATCTCTTGTTGGTTCAGCACCTGGGAAGGGCAAGCCACTTCCTCACTCCCCTCTTCTCCTATTCTATCCTATCCCATTTCCTGCCCAATTTCCACCCCAACTCCACCTTGGTTGAGTGCTTGACAAGCTGGACCATTAGTTTATGTGCAGGTGTTCTTAAAAAAAAACCAGTATTCAAAAATTTCAAGGACAACTTTGATGGCTGTATGTGTCCAGGATACCGTGTGTGTACACTCTTCTGTCTCATTTTGGACCATCGTTTCTGGGTTTTGAATTAGGTTAGGATCAGTCTTTAGTTCAAATACCTGTGAAATGCAGATAACAATCATTTCTGTCTCATTTGACAAATGGGAACATTAAGTGAGGTGGGGCATGTGAGGGTCTTAAAATAGAAATGAATAGCATGTCTGGATTCTCAATGAATGCTGTGGGCAAGAAAAATGTTCTCCGTTGCCTTTTATTTTTGTCTTTATTTTTTTCTATTTTTTAATTTTTTATTTTTATTGAATCAAAGGGGAGGCAGGAGGATAAGGGTAAGACAGAAGCATCGATCAGTTTCTGTATGTTCTCCAGCCAAGGACTGAACCAGCCACCTCTGCATTGCAAGACAATGTTCCAGCCAAGCGAGCCATTCAGCCAGGATGATTGCTGCTGCGTTTTGCATACATTTGGATTAAAAAGGCCAAGGGCGTTTCTAGAAAAAACAAACAAAATTTTCTGCTGCCATCTCATGGATGTCTTGAAAATTACAGCTAGGTAAATGTCACCAGAAAAATGTATTCCTCTGCTGCTATCCAATGTACATTTTGAAATTAAGAGCTAGTACACATAACCAGAAACTCTCAAACTGCTTTTGCATCACCTTTGTGTCTTTTCCCATTTTTCACTTTGCATCTTGTTGCATGCTTATGTTTTAGGGAACTCCATGTTTTATATTAGTCATGAGTAGTTATTCAAATACACAGAAACAGTTTGGTTGAGGGGATGATATAGGATTCTAATAATTTTTTATATTTTCTTTTCTCACAGTATTTATTCTATAATGCATCTTATTTTCAAATAGACCTGGCCTTTATTTTATTTTTTTGCAACCCTATTAAGTACTAAAGGCACGGATAAAAGGATTGACTGCAGCTCATGCTGATGTACTCTTTCAACAAGGCAGCAGTGAGACAGCAGAAGTGAGAAGGGGGTTTCTGTGAAATGGCTTGAGTGCCACAAGAGCTTTGAAAAAAAAGTAAAAGGATTGTGGTGGCAAATTGCACCCTGAGATTCTCAAGACTGGAAAGTGATTGAAACTCAGCCAGGTGTAGGAGCAGTATGTTTGTGGAATGTCAAGTGTGGTAGCAACTGTGAGAGTGTGCAGAGTAGGGCATGGAAGAAATTATAAACAAGTGCTGAGACTGGGCCAGGTAAAGGGTGTTATAAAGGCAGAAGTGGGAGTGGGGCTTTGTTCATGACAAGATGGTAATGGAGGGACCAGGGTAAAAAGGAAAATGATTGTGGCATGTTCATCTAGAAATAAATGGGGAATATGTAAGGCAGACTTTATATAAAATAGAAAAGTTATTTAGGGAACGGAGAATTTGTCGAATAAGTACAGAATGGAGAATGATTCACGGGCAGTGAAGAATTGGAGGGAGTGAGGTAGCATGGGCAACAGGACAGTGTGCTGTATAGTGGAAAAAATTTGTGTGTTTATATTCCCTTGGTGGAATTAATTGTGAGCAAATTAAGCAGCATCAGCTGCTAACGATTTTAATTACTAGGGCTTGCAACTTTAATAAGGTGGTAGTGGCATCAGAAAATGGTCATTTGTTGATGAAGAAGTGATTTGGCTGAGAGTTCAACTAGATTTACCCTGAAAAAATTACTAAATTACCTCTCTTGTTTGTCTGGAATATGCAAAAATAAAAGAAAGACAAGGTAGGAAAATTTATGTTACACAACTGTGGTAGGAGCAAGGAAGTCGTCCAGATTTTAGCAGTGCATCAATGTGTTTATAGTCTTTCTGTGTTGCAGCCATATATGCTAAAGTGGAATTGTGAAAGTTCGGAAAGGGGAAAAGAAAAGGAAAAACTGCATGCAGGCAGGCAATGCTGGAGAAGTGTTTTCTTCCTCCAAATCCTCATCATCTCTGGTTGTTCATTGATTTGTTAGTGAAAGCCCTCCTGATAGGTGTGAAGTAACGTCTTATAGCAGTTTTAATTTGCATTTCTCTACTGATTTCTGACATAAAGTATTTTTATATGCCCATTTTTAGTGGGGAGTTATTTGAATACTCTATCACTTCATTTTCTAAGGTTTATAGTTTCCAATTTTGTTTTGACTTTTTTAGAAATCATGGTATATATTGCTTCAGTTCAGCTTGATGTTTCAACAATTTAATGGATTTAAGCAGAAACTGCTAGAAGGAGTCAGCCACTAAACTGAGTGAGGTACAGGCTAATCTGCCCCTTATGCAGGCATAGAGTACCTGAGCTGCCTCTCTGACCCAAATGGCACTTGCATATTTTTATTATGGTGCACATTTAGAATAAGTTTTACCTTATCTGAAAATGCACCTGAGATAGTGTCTGCTTCTTCTAGTCATGCTGAGGCTATTTAAATTGCTCCAGCAGCCAATTGGAAGGCACTGCCATGGAACTGAGAGAAAAAGATAAGACCTGAAAGAGTTTATATACAGAGGACCAGCAGAGGAATGTTTTGATTTGTAACATTGTGGGTTTTTTAAAAAAATATTTTTTGTGGTGCAGGGCAGTGGGAGTTTGCTTGAGAATTAGAATTATATGTTTATTTATGCTTTGCTTTATATTACCAAGAAACTAAGCATATATGTGACAACTAGTAAATATGTCTTGTAAAATATTAAAAATAATCGTGCTACCAGTAAATACAGCTCAACCAACAACAAGATTGATTTTGTTTATGAATATTAATGTAAAGAATACTGGCATAACATATACAATTACTTAATTTTGGTTTTTACCAGAATTAAAATTTTCTTAAAGGATTAGAATTCTAGTATATATCAATAAAGCTACAGAAAAATCAATAACAAAATGAACTCTGTATAAAATGAAACAAAGATATGTTCCAATTGAATTAAAATGTATGATATACTGGGATAAGTTTTTGTGAGAAAGAGAATTAGTTTTGTCTTAAAGTAAAGATTGTTGTTATTAATGCAAATTTGGTTCTATTTTATTTTGTTAAAAAAACTAACTTTTTTTATTCTGTGTAGCACCAGATATTATAAATTTTTATCTGCCTATAAAGCAGAGATATTATGCTTTTATAAATTATGTTACTGATTTCTATTTTTTCATAGAGGTCTTCAATTCCTATAGGGACAATCTTCTCAATCATAAGAACCAAATATGTGATAATCATACATCTATCCAGGCCTGATGTGACAGTACCATTTTTTCAATACTCAGAAATAAAAGCTTTAGTGATTGCATGCCCCACTTTTTCATGTGTGATGGTGGAAATGGTCATACCTAAAAGAGAAAGGTGTTTATTCAATTTAGTTGTTCATTGATTGCTTCTCATATGTGCCTTGACTGGGGTTCTTATGTTGAGCCAGCAACCTAGGGCTCAAGCCAGCAGCCTTAGGATACTATTGTTGACCCCATGCTTGAACTAGCAACCACAAGGTTTCCAACCAGGCACCTCAGTGTTTCTGGTTGATGCTTTATCTAATGTACCACCACTGGTCAGGCTGCCATGTTATCTTTAGATCCTCAGATCTTATTTATGTTATATCAAAAAGTTTGTTCCCTTGTACCAACTTCTCTGTTTTCTCCATCCCCCAGTTCCTGGCAGCTTCCACTCTGTTTTTGTGAGCTTGTCATTTTGGTTTTACAATATGAGGAGTTAAATTTAGGAAAGGGTAGAATTTTACATATCCATATTCTCAGATATAAATAATTAAAAAATAGGCACTTTGAACATTTAGTGTATATAAATAACCTGGGATTTTGCTAAAATGCAGATTCACATTCTTTAAGTCTGGGACACTACAACACTCCCTTTGCTAGAGATGAAGGAACCATACTTTGTGTAGCCTGGGACTAGATGCACCCAGGAGTGGAGGTGTGAAATGTGGGCCTTTTTTCTGTGGCAACTGCCAAGGAATGAGAGAGGAGTCTCTGGGCACTGGGGTTATGGGGTGGGGGTTTGTTGACCAGTTCTTTTAGCAGAAAAAAAAAGGATATTTGTGAAACTGAGACCAGAGGTTTCTGTTCACCTCACCAAATATGCAGGAACTGAAAACAATGCTGTAGTATCTCAGACTGCAGCAAACACCAAGGAGCAGAAAGTAAATTTGAGGAGATAATAAAAAAGTGATAAAAAATCAAAATATAATGGTTTGACATGACTTCAGGGTGAACAATTCCTCCACATTTTTTTGAGAAAGAGAGAGGGACAAACAGGCTGGAAGAGATGAGAAGCATCAGTTCTTCATAACCCTAACCCTAACTTTAAACCTTACCCAATTTAAACCTAACCCTAACCTTAACCCTCACCCTCACCCTCACTCTCACCCTAACCTTTGTAACACTCACTTTCACCCTTACACTCACCGTCACACTCACCCTTATCCTTACCCTCACCCTAACCCTAACCCTAACCCTGACTCTAACCCTAACCCCTATCAAGTTCCTCCTCCCAAGTCTCTGCATCCAGTGATCTCCTTCACCCTGCCCATTCAGGCTGGTTTCCAAGACCCCGCCTTTTATCTGCCAGGCCCGATTTACTCCAAAGTTTCCTCTTAAGCGATGGCACTCAGCCTGCCCTACCTGTGGGGTTTCTTCTATGCTTCCACACATTGCCCTTCCCCTCACTGCCTAATAGGGCTCACATGGCCTTTGGCCTGAGTGGCCTTCAGGAGGTTTCAAATGTCTCCAATTGCCCTCTGCAGTTAAAAATGTTTTATTTATTTGTTTATTTATTTATTTATTTATTTATTTTTGTATTTTTCTGAAGCTGGAAATGTGGAGAGACAGTCAGACAGACTCCCGCATGCACCCAACTGGGATCCACCCGGCACACACACACCAGGGGCAATGCTCTGCCCACCAGGGTCCTCTGCCTCAGGCACTAGAGTGGCTCTGCCCCTCAGAGGCGTTGCTCTGCCATGACCAGAGCCACTCTTGCGCCTGAGGCAGAGGCCAATTAGCCATCCCCAGCGCCCGGGAAATCTTTGGTCCAATGGAGCCTTGGCTGCGGGAAGGGAAGAGAGAAACAAAGAGGAAGGAGGGGGGGTGGAGAAGCAAATGGGTGCTTTTCCTATGTGCCCTGGCCGGGAATTGAACACGGGTCCCCCCATGTCAGGCCGACGCTCTACCGCTGAGCCAACCAGCCAGGGCCTGAAAATGTTTTAAATGAGGACACCACAGGCTGCCTCCCCTTAGCAGCCCATCTAAAATAGTGGAGGTCCACCCTCTCTCTACCTCCCTCCCTCTCCTGGCACTTGCATAGACGCCCTATGACTCCTGCACAAGCCCCTGGCTCTGTTTGGGAAAGGGTAGTGCCTGGCATGAATCCTTCACCCTCAAGCCATCTCTTGCACCAAGATCAGCCCCCAGACGAGCGTGCAGTGGGCTGCAGGGCAGGATGGGTGGGACCAGCTTTCCTGCCTCATCAGCTGAGATGTCTGCACAGAGCTACCTTTAGGACTAATTTTCTTCTGAGAAGACAGGGCAATACCTAACTCCATTTAATTCCCGAGATTTACAGTAGGAAACTCTTTACTGTCTTCAATTTACAATTAGTTCTCCCCGCTGTCTTTGTTGTTCTTTTTGAGAGAGAGGCAGAGAGAGATAGAAACATTGAGGTTTTTCTGTATGTGCCCTAACCAAGTAATCAAACTGACAACCATCATGGTCCAGGACAATGCTCTAACCAATGAAGCTATCTGGCCAAGTTTAATTTTTATTGATTTACAGAGAGACAGAAAGAAGAAAGGGAGAGAGGGGAGTGGAAGGGAAACATTCATTTGTTGTTTCACTCAGCTGTGGACTCATTAGATTGCCTATGACTGGGATCAAATCCCAAACTTGGTGTTTTTAGTTGATGTTCCTAACCACTTGAGCTAACTGGCAAAGGCTCTCTGCTGTTTCTTTTTTTATTATTTAGTGAGAAAAGGGGAAGCAGAGATACCAAATTCCGTATGCAGAATCCACCCGGCAAGCCTACTTAGGGGTGATGTTTTTACCATCTGGGTCATTGCTCCTTTACTTAGCAACCAAGCACTTCTTGCGCCTGAGGCTGACACAATGGAGCCACCCTCAGCATCTGTGGACAACTCACTCCAATTGAGCCATAGCTGCAAGAGATGCATGGAGGTAGCACTGCACTGATATACATCAACAGCAAACCTTCAAAGATTCACTATGCGGATATGGCCACGGGAAGCACACTGAGGATACTGTCTTGACACACACACTGGAGAAACCAGCTGAGAACAACTTTACCCTGGGCCACCTCATTTCAATATTTTATGAGACTCCACCCTGGAAGCCGCCCCATAACCCAGACACTTCATAACCATCCTCAATGCGACACAACGCTCCTCCCCTCCTGGGAACATTAACAGAATTTGAAAATACCTCACTTTTCCTACCTCCCCACATTCCCCTCTGCACCCTCTCCCTTTTCACAGGACCCGCATTCAGGACAGCAGCATGCACCACACTTTGGTCTCTCTCCTGCTCCAGTCTCCCAGCTCCCTTCCCTGCAACTCTCCCACTCATCCATGGTGGCCCCCACAGACTCGCTTGTGACCTTCCCGATTGAAACACTTACTTGCTTTTCTCCCCCACAGGAACAACCTGGACACTGCCCAGACTCATTGCCAAGTTTCCACGACCAGTCTACAATGCCAGTGGGAAACGCAGGACCCACTCAGACCAGTGGAAATGCATCGCCCATAGACCTATGAATGAAGACTCCCAGAAATGGTGCCACTTTACCCAAATGATAGTGAACGACCTACCTGAATACTCCATACCTCCATAACGGAAGGTTATGAGCCCACATTTACATAAAATTATTTTTAGAGTCTAGTACACTCTCATCCTCCTTTTCACAGAGCTATGTCATGCAACTCAGAATAAGAACCGGTTCTAAGAACACCAACAGGCTTCTCCTGCGACATGACAAATTTATGTCTTCATGTGCACACTGTGCGCCCTCACAGACAGGGTGCCGACAGACACTTCGCATGAAAATCCATAACATGTACATTTTTGTGATTGTTTTATTTGTGTTTCGGGTTTTTTTTATTTCAGAGAGGATGGAGGGAGACGGAGAGAGAGAGAGAGAGGAAAGAGGAGCAGAAAGTATCATCTCCCATATATGCATTGACCAGACAAGTGCAGGGCTCTGAACCCATGACCCCAGTGTTTTGAAGTCAATACTTTGTCCACTGTGCCAACACATGTCAGGCCTTTTTTATGTTTTTTGAATAATATCTCTTTCCCAATCAAGGATTTCTTCTTTCTAAACTCAAATTTCACTGACGTGACACATGCTGTTTCTTTCATCACAACGACCATGAGACATGAACAAAATTTCTTTCACAGAAAGGGCATGAGGAGGCTCTTATTTTTAATAATTTTATTATTTTAATGGAACGACATCAATAAATCAGGATACATGTATTCAAAGATAACAATTCCAGGTTATCTCTACGTTCAATTATGTTGCATACCCATCACCCAAAGTCAGATTGTCCTCTGTCCCCTTCTATCTAGTTTTCTTTGTGCCCCTCCCTTTCCCCCTTTTTCTCTCCCTCTCCCCCCTCCCCCTGTAACCACACACTCTTATCAATGCAATCCCATGTTCATTGCAGCATTGTTCACAGTGGCCAGGACATAGAAACAACCAAAAAGCCCATCAATAGATGCCTGGATAAAGAAGATGTGGCACATATACACTATGGAATACTACTCAGCCATAAGAAATGATGATATCAGATCATTTACAGCAAAATGTTGGAATCTTGATAACATTATACGAAGTGAAATAAGTAAATCAGAAAAACCCAGGAATTGCATTATTCTATACGTAGGTGGGACATAAAATGAGGAGGCTCTTTTTTGAACACTTCTTTATAACATGCGGAGCAGATCTGCTCCTCACTGCGCATTCCCTGCCCCTCGCCGGCCCCACCTCTCACTGTCCTTTCCCCTCCCCGCGGCCTGCTACACATAGCAGAAAGTCTGCTGAAATAAACCTTAGGATCTTTCTCCAATCCCTATTCCCTCTCCTTCACATTGAGTCCATGCGCCTCGCAGCCCCATCCTGTCCTGCCCCCCCCACACCAACCCAGCTCCTCCCAACACCTCATTATCCCATAATAACCCCTAGCCCTCTGCCCTACCTTGTGTCTTCCTTGCCTCATCCCACCCCGCTCCTTCTACTTATCCCTGTCTGCCACGCCCTCCATCATTCACTCTGCCTTGCCCCACGCCTTTTTGTGCCCCTGCCCACTGATGTCCCATCACCATCCCCACCCAGTAGCTACCCTGGAAGCTGTGGAAGCCTCCGACTGGGCTCTGGTGGTGCTCCTAAGCCCTCCAAGTGCGGGCCACTGGGGCTGGGTCTAAAGGGTTGAAAAGACCCAGTGCCTCAGTCATCAAGTGTCAGCAAAGATGGCCAGTGTACCCTGTTGAGCTGTGTGCCGCTCTTTGTCTTGGGGAGGGTTTGTCGCTGCCTCTCTTGCCACCTCTGTGTGCATTTCTGCGAGTTCATGTGTTTTTGCGTGTTTGCACGCATGCACTGCAACTTTGTTGGGTGCTGCTGGTCTTTCCACACAACTCCAGGCTGTATTGGCCCAGAGGCACCTCTGAGGTCATGCCGGCGGAATCTGGGTTCTCGCCATCATTTCTCAAACTATGGAGAAATCTCAGCCTCTGCTCTCCGAATTCCCAGCTGAGTTGGTGCAGGATCCAGGGGCGCTGAATGCAAAGAAAGACGGACCCAGCTCTGGGTGTGCACAACTGGGGAGAACTCTCTGTTCCTGTGCTCCTCAGTCCATCTAGAGGAGGCTTGTTTTTTTTCATCTGTGAAAACTCTGCTGTTTGGCCTATCATGTGCAGGACCCATCGCTGAGTGCTGGGGATGCAAAACCCACAGACTCTTAAGGGAACTGACAGTTTAAATGGGGAATATTAATAGAATAGAAGAATAGCTAAAGAAGGTATTTCTATGTGGTATAGCCCTTCCTATGAGCTGGGAAGACTTCAGAGAAAAAGAGCCTAAAAGTGGCCTTTGAGTGATGTATAGGATTTCATCAAGTAGGAGGTAAGGGCTCCTTCAAATGTTTCCAAGCTCTTTTGGCTATAGTGATTGGAACTTCAGGCCCTATTAGGTGCTGAGTGCACAAAAAAGTGAGTTGTGATGGTGATAATGGAATTATTTGGGGGTTGAGATCGCCCTTATACCTCAGAAAAAAAGATAATTTTCTAATCTTTCCTAATGATGTGATGTGGTTACATTGAATGAGTGATTAAACAAGTGCTTACAAGGATATATAGCCCCAGGTTTCAAAATAATCGGAGGCAAACCTTGGATAGTTTGCTGGTTTGGTTCCAGACCAACCATGAAATAGAGTGAGCTGTAATTAAAATTACACTTCGCATCCAAATTCATGACACATATATTTTTGTGCTTCTTTTATTTTTGTTTTTTGAGGGTTTTTTTTTTGAATTTTAGAGATGAGAGAGGGAAGGGAGAGAGAGACAGAAAGAGAGAGAATGAGAGTTAGAGAGCGAGAGAGAGAGAAAAAAAAGTAGCTGGAAGCATCAAGTATTATATATGCCTTGACCAGACAGGTACAGGGCTGTGAACCACTGACTACAGTGTTCCTAGGTTGAGGCTTTATCAACTGCACCACCACAGGTCAGGATTTTTTTTAATAATATCTCTTTCTCAATCAAGGATTCCCTCTTTCTAAACTCAAATGTCACTGATGTGACAAATGCTATTTCTTCCATCACAACGACCATGATACATGAACAAAATTTTTTATTTACAGAAAGGACATGAGCAGGCTCTGAACACTTCTTTCTAACATACAGAGAGGATCTGCTCTGCCCTGGACTGCCGCACCCTTTGCCGTCCCCATGCCTAGCTGTTTTTGCCACTCCCAGGGCCCCGCTGCACATTGCAGAAAGTCTGAAATAAGAAACCTTTGGAGATAAAAAGATGGCAGCAGAGTAGGCGGTCACACAGACGCCCAGCTCTCACCACTAAACTGGAATACAAATCAATTTAGGTAAAATCAGCATGAAAAACCAACTCTGAACTGCAAGAACAGCTCTCAATAACCAAGGAGCAAAGAAGAACCCACAACAATCCTGGTAGGGAGCACCTGAACTTCCTCTGCTTACAAGAACAGAGTGGGGGGGGGTGAGGCTGAGAGCGCAGAGAGGATATCACACAGGGAAAAGAGCAGAAACTACTGCTCACAGCCACTTGCCTGGCGACCAGGAAGCGAGGTGTGTTGAAAAGACCAGCTTATATCCCAAGTGGAAAGGACAGGGAGAGGGACAGACTGTGAGGAATGAAGGAATGCAGGAAACGAACTAAAAAAGCTGGCTCATCCATGCTGGATGCGGCCATAGCTGGATGAGGGACTGAACCTTTCATAAAACAGAGCTGAGGGGCTTCCAGATCAGAGATCTCTAGACATCTATCCAGCTACAATCAGCGCAACAAGACACAGCTGAAAGCAAGAGTGGGGAGGAGGGGCAATAACTCAGATCTCCATGGCGATCTGAGTTACACCTCCCCCTAATGAAGCTGAGAAAACACCCTGCCCCCAGTGAGATTAGCTGGCTAAAGAGGCCTTCAGAGTCTCAGGTTACACCCATCCCATTCCTGGATACAGTTTCAAGGAAGCCCCCTGCTGAGATCAGTAAACAAGACTATCACTTGTTAAGAAAACAAACAAGGCCCTGGCTGGTTGGCTCAGCGGTAGAGCATCGGCCTGGCATGTGGGGGACCCGGGTTCAATTCCTGGCCAGGGCACATAGGAGAAGTGCCCATTTGCTTCTCCACCCCCCCTCCTTCCTCTCTGTCTCTCACTTCCCCTCCCGCAGCCAAGGCTGCATTGAAGCAAAGATGGCCCGGGCGCTGGGGATGGCTCCTTGGCCTCTGCCCCAGGTGCTGAAGTAGCTCTGGTCGTGGTAGAGTTACGCCCTGGAAGGGCAGAGCATTGCCCCCTGGTGGGCAGAGCATCGCCCCTGGTGGGCGTGCCGGGTGGATCCCGGTCGGGCGCATGCGGGAGTCTGTCTGACTGTCTCTCCCCATTTATAGCTACAGAAAAATACAAAAAAAAAATGAAACAAACAAATCAAGACCTCCAAGCTGCCCAAGTCCGAAAGTGGATTACATATAACAGCTGATACCAACCCAAGAAGACCTAGAAATAACACAACGGAAAACTGGAGGCAGACAATACCAAGCCTAGACTCAACCAACTCTACAAATAAAACACCCAAAACCCGACGATGAGAAGACAAGGGAGTACAATCCAAATGAAACCACAAGAGACACCTTCGAGAGATGAACTGAGTGATATGGAAATAATCAAACTTCCAGATGCGGAGTTCAAAATAATGATTGTAAGGATGCTTAGGGATCTTAGAACAACAATGGATAGTCATTATGAAAACCTAAATAAAGAAATAGCAAGTATAAAAAAAATCAGTCGGAGATGACAAACACAATATCAGAAATAAAGACCACAATGGAAGGAATTAAAAACAGGATAGCTAGAGCAAAAGATCAAATCAGCAAGTTAGAGGACAACTGGAATGAAGGCATGAAAGCATAGAAGAAAAGAGAAAAGAGACTCAAAAAGTCAGAGGAAACTCTTAGAGAGCTCTGTGACAACATGAAGAGAAAAAACATCCGCATCATAGGGGTTCCTGAAAAAGAAAAAGAACAAGAGATAGAGACTTTGTTCAATCATATCATAGCTGAAAACATCCGTAAGTTAATGCAAGAGAAACTCTCACAAGTCCAAGAAGCACAGAGCACTCCATTAAAGAGAAACCCAAAGAAACCTAAACCAAGACACATCATAATTAAAATACCAAAGCTAAGCGATAAAGAGAATATATTAAAAGTTGCAAGAGAAAAAAAAGTTATCACCTACAAAGGAGCCCCCATAAGGATGACATCTGACTTCTCAACAGAAACACTTGAAGCCAGAAGGGAATGGCAAGAAATATTCAAAGTAATGCAGAACAAGAACCTACAACCAAGAATACTTTATCCAGCAAGGCTATCCTTTAAAATCGAAGGAGAAATAAAAAGCTTCCCAGACAAAAAACAACTCAAGGAATTCATTACAACAAAACTAATGCTGCAGGAAATGTTAAGGGGTCTGCTGTAAACAGATCAAAGTGGGAAAAGAATATAGCAAAAAAAGGAATACACCTTTAAAGAAAAAACTGGCAATAAACAACTACATATCAAAATTAACCTTAAATGTAAATGGATTAAATGATCCAATCAAAACACATAGGGTAGCTGCGTGGATAAGAAAACAGGACCCATACATATGTTGTCTACAAGAGACACACCTTAGAACAAAAGGAACACATAGATTGAAGGTAAAAAGATGGAAAAAAAAAAACATTTCATGCAAACGGAAATGAAAGAAAAACTGGGTAGCAATACTTATATCAGACAAATTGGACTTTAAAACAAAGGATATAGTAAGAGATAAAGAAGGCCACTACATAATGATAAAGGAAAAATCCAACAGGAAGATATAACTATTATAAATATCTATGCACGTAATATAGGAGCACACAAATATATAAAGCAGACTTTGACGGATTTAAAGGGTGAGATCAACAGCAATACTATAATAATAGGGGATTTCAATACCCCACTAACATCACTAGATAGATCCTCAAGAAAGAAAATTAACAAAGAAACAGCAGACTTATTGGAAACACTAGATCAACTCGATTTAATAGATATCTTCAGAACCTTTCATCCTAAAGCAGCAGAATACACATTCTTTTCAAGTGTTCATGGTACATTCTCTAGGATAGACCACATGTTAGGGCACAAAAGTGCTCTCAACAAATTTAAGAAGACTGAAATTATATCAAGCGCTTTCTCCGATCACAACAGCATGAACCTAGAAATGAATCACAACAGAAAAGCTCAAAAATTTTCAAACGCATGGAAACTAAATAGCTGGTGTTAAATAATGAATGGATTAAGAATGAGATCAAAGAAGAAATAAAAAAATTCCTAGAAACGAATGTAAATGAGCATACAACATCTCAAAATTTATGGGACACAACAAAAGCAGTGCTGAGAAGGAAGTTCATAGCACTACAGGCACACTTTAAGAAGCTAAAAAAAGCTCAAATAAACAAGTTAACCTTGCATCCAAAAGAATTAGAAAAAGAACAGAAAGTAAAGCCCAAATGTAGTAAAAGGAAGGAAATAATAAAGATCAGAGCAGAAATAAATGATATAGAGGCTAAATAAACAATGCAGAGGATCAATGAAACTAGGAGCTGGTTATTTGAAAAGGTAAACAAGATTGATAAACCTTTAATTAGACTCACCAAGAAAATAAGAGAGAGGCCTCAAATAAATAAAATTAAAATGAGAGAGGAGAAATAACAACTGACACAACAGAAATACAAAATATTGTAAGAAAATACTATGAAGAACTGTATGCCAAAAAACTAGACAACCTAGATGAAATGCACAAATTCCTTGAAACATACAATCATCCAAAAATCAATCTGGAAAAATCAGAAAACCAAAACTGACCAATTACAACAAAGGAGATTGAAATAGCTATCAAAAAACTCCCAACAAAGAAAAGTCTAGGGCCCAATAGCTTCACAAGGGAATTCTACCAAATATTCATAGAAGAACTAACTCCTATCCTTCTCAAACTATTTCAAAAAATTAAAAAAGGAAGACTTCTAAGCTCCTTTTATGAGGCGAGCATAATTCTGATTTCAAAACCAGGCAAAGACAACACAAAGAAAGAAAATTATAGGCCAATATCTCTGATGAATATAGATGCTAAAATCCTCAACAAAATATTAACAAACCGGATCCAACAATATATGGAAAAAATCATACACCATGATCAAGTGGGATTTATTCTGGGGAGGCAAGGCTGGTACAATATTTGTAAATCAATCAATGTGATTCATTACATAAACAAAAAGAAATAGAAAAACCATATGATAATTTCAATAGATGCAGAAAAAGCATTTGATAAAATCCAGCACACATTCATGATCAAAACTCTCAGCAAAGTGGGAATACAGGGAACATACCTCAACATGATAAAAGCCATCTATGAGAAACCCACAGCCAACATCATACTGAATGGGCAAAAAATAAAAACAATACTCTTAAGATCAGGAAGAAGGCAGGGGTGTTCCCTTTCACCACTCTTATTTAACATGGTCCTGGAAGTCCTAGCCACAGCAATCAGACAAGAAGAAGAAATAAAAGGCATTCAAGTTGGAAAAGAAGAAGTAAAACTATCATTATTTGCAGATGATATGATATTGTATATAGAAAACCCTAAAGTCTCAGTCAAAAAGCTACTGGACCTGATAAATAAATTCAGCAAAGTGGCAGGATATAAAATCAATACTCAGAAATCAGAGGAATTTTTATACACCAACAATGAACAGTCAGAAAGAGAAATTAAGGAAACAATCTCCTTCACAATTACAACCAAAAAATAAAGTACCTAGGCATAAACAACCAAGGAGACTAAAGACTTGTACTTGGAAAATTACAAAGCATTGATCAAAGAAATCAAGGAAGACACAAACAAGTGGAAGCATATACTGTGCTCATGGTTAGGAAGAATAAACATCATTAAAATGTCTATATTACCCAAAACAATTTATAAATTCAATGCAATACCAATTAAAATACTGGTGACATACTTCAAAGATATAGACCACATATTCCAAAACTTTATATGGAACCAAAAGGGAACATGAATAGCCTCAGCAATCTTAAAAAAGAAGAATAAAGTGGGAGGTATCACACTTCCTGATATCAAGTTATACTACAAGGCCATTGTACTCAAAACAGCCTGGTACTGGCATAAGAACAGGCGTATACATCAATGGAACAGAACAGAGAACCCAGAAATAAACCCACAGTTCTATGGACAACTGATATTCTATGACAAAGGAGGTAAGGAAATACAATGGAGTAAAGACAGCCTCTTTAACAAATGGTGTTGGGAAAATTGGACAGCTACCTGCAAAAAAATTAAACTAGATCACCAGCTTACACCACTCACAAAAATAAACTCAAAATGGATAAAAGACTTAAATGTAGGCCAGGAAACCATAAGCATCTTAGAAGAAAACATAGGCAGTAAGCTCTCGGACATCTCTTGGAGCAATATATTTGCTGATTTATCTCCACGGGGAAGTGAAATAAAAGACAGGATAAAGAAATGGGAATATATAAAATTAAAAAGCTTTTGCACAGCTAAAGACAACAAGAACAGAATAAAAAGACAAACTACACAATGGGAGAACATATTTGACAATACGTCTGATAAGGAGTTAATAACCAAAATTTATAAAGAACTTGTAAAGCTCAACACCAGGACGACAAAAATCCAATCCAAAAATGGGCAAAAGAGATGAATAGACACTTCTCCAAAGAGGACATACAGATGGCCAATGGGCATGTGAAAAAATGCTCAATTTCACTAATCATTAGAGAAATGCAAATTATAACCACAATGAGATATCACTTCACAGCAGTCAGAATGGCGCTCATCAACAAAACATCACAGAATAAGTGCTGGCGAGGATGTGGAGAAAAGAGAACCCTCTACTCTGCTGGTGGGAATGCAGACTGGTGTAGCCACTGTGGAAAACAGTATGGAGATTCCTCAAAAAACTGAAAATCAAACTGCCTTTTGACCCAGCTATCCCACTTTTAGGAATATACCCCAAGGACACCATAGAACGGCTCGAAAAGGAGAAATGCACCCGCATGTTTGTGGCAGCATTGTTCACAATAGCGAAGATCTGGAAATAGCCCAAGTGTCTGTCAGTGGATTAAAAAGCTTTGTTACATATGGAATACTACTCACCCATATGAAATGATGTCATTGGATCATTTAAAATAACATGGATGGACCTTGATAACATTATACAAAGTGAAATAAGTACATCAGAAAAAAAACTAAGAACTATATGAATCCATACATAGAAGGGACATAAAAATGAGACTCAGAGACATGAACAAGAATGTGATGGCAACAGGGGTCGGGGGTGGGGGGAGTGGGGATGGGGTGAAGAAGGAGAGAGGGGTTGGGGGAGGGGAGGGGCACAAAGTAAACCACATAGAAGGTGACAGAAGACAATTTAGCTTTGGGGGAGGGGTATACAGCACAATCAAATGTCAAAATAATCTAGAGATGTTTTCTCTCAACATATGTACCCTGATTTATCAATGTCACTGCATTAAATTTAATAAATAAATTTTATAAAAAGAAACCTTTGGCTTCCTCTCCAATCCCTATTCTCTTTCCTTCACCTTGTGTCCAGGAGCCTCGCCAACCCATCCTGACCTGCCCCCGCTTTGCACCACCCTTGCTCCTCTCCATGCCTCACTACCACTCCCTGTGCCAGAATCACCCCTCCCCCTCTGCAACAACCCGTGTTGTGCTTGAACCATTCCACCCAGGTCTGTCCGCTCCACCCTGTCCGCCACGCACCGTGTTATTTGCTCCGCCTTGTCTTGAATCACTTTTTCCCCCCTGACCTGTGCACGCCTTGCACAATCCCTGCCCAGTAGCCATCAAAAAGTCTGTGGAAGCCCCCCCCCCTGTACTCTATGGGATATCCTTGTCCCTCCCAGTGCGGTCGGCCGGGGCGGGGTTTAAAGGGCTGAAAGGACCCAGCACCTCAGTGATCATGTGACTGCGAAGGTGGCCAGTGTTCCCTGTTGAGCTGCATGCCGCTCTTGGGCTTAGGGAGGGTTTGTCACTGCCTGTCTTGTCGCCGCCTCTTTGTGCATTTCTGCAAGTGCATGTGTGTGTGTGTGTGTGTGTGTTTGTGTGTTTGCGTGTGTGCACTGCTTCTCCGGTTGGTGCTGCTGGTCTTTCCGCCCACCTCTAGGTTGTCTTGGCCTAGAGGCGCCCGAGAGACTGCACCAGCAGAATCTGTGTTCTAGCCATCATTTCCTGAAACTTGGCGAAATCTCAGCCTCAGCTCTCTGCTTTCCCAGCCCAGTTGGTTCAGGTTTCAAAGGCGCTGGATGGAAAGAACAATAGACCCATCTTTGGTCCACACAACTGGAGAGACCTGTATGTTCCTGAGCTCTTTAGTCCATCTGCAGGAGGCTTCATTTTGTCATCTGTGAAAATGCTGCCATTCAGCCTACACTGTGCAGGACCCCACGCTTAGGGCTGGGGATGCAAAACGCTCAGACTTTTAAGGGAACTGACAGTTTAAATAAGGAACAATCACAGAATAAAAGAATATATAAAGAAGCTATTTCGATGAGGTAGAGCCCCACCTATTGGCACAGGGAAAATTCAGAAAGAAAGAGCTTAAAAGTGGGCTTCGAGTGGTGTATAGGAGTTCAAATAGGAGGGAAGGGCTCCTGCAAATGTTCCAAGCTTTTGTGATTGTAGTTCTAGGAACTTCAGGCCCAGCAGGTGCTGAGTGAACAGAAAAGAAAGTTGTGATAGTGATAGTGGAATTATTTCGGGGTTGAGATCTCCCTTATTCCTCAAAAAAAAAAGATAATTTTCTTATCTTTCCAAATGATGTGATGTGGTTACATTGAATGAGTGAATGAACAAGTGTAAGGATATATATAGCCCCAGACCTTAGAAATAATCAGAGGCAAACCTTGGATAGTTTGCTGGTTTGGTTCCAGACCAACCATGCAATAGAGTGAGCTGTAATCAAAATTTACTAGTGGAGGGTATTTGCCTTCAGTTTTAAAAGAAAGAAAAAAAATAGGGCAACATCTATGAAGCACAATGAAGCTACACACTATAGAATGAGGTCTGCCTATACAACCTTCTGGTTTTCTGCTTCACAGCTGTCTTTCCTGTATTCCCTTTATTTCTGTGTCTTCCTTCCAAAGCTTGGACACACTGAAGCAAGAGTGGATGCTGATGAGTTCTTCTAGACCCGAGTTTTCTTTGACTTGGTCATGTGAACCAGCTTTTATGGAATCATTAAGGCTTAAACACAAAAACAGGAGAAACAGCCTCAATTATCTAGAATGTTGTCATCAGAAAATTCAGGAAGATGCTATTTTCATCTCTGCATCTTACTATTTTTACCATTGCTGTTTTCACTTTAAATTACAAACAGGTGGTGGCCTTGGCTGATTGGCTCAGCAGTAGAGTGTTGGCCCAGTGTGTGAAAGTCCTGGGTTTAATTCCTGACTTGGACACACAGAAGAGGCAGCCATCTGTTTCTTCAACCTTACCTGACTTTTTCCTCTCTATCTTTCTATTCTCCACCTGCAGTCCAAAGCTCCATTCGAGCAAAGTTTGCCCCGGGCACTGAGGAGGGCTTCAGAGCCTCCACCTAAGGTGCTAGAAAGGCTCCTGTTGCAAAGAGCAACACCCCAGATGGGCAGAGCATTGCCCCCTGGTGGGCATGTAGGGTGGATTCCGGTCGGGTGCATGTGTGGAGTCTGAATGCCTTTCGCTTCTAACTTTGGGGAAAAAATAATAATAAATAAATAACGAACAGGTGATATTAGCCTTTTAGCATCTGTGGTCTCCAGAGTTCCTCACATCACTGTTCTGTTCTGGTAGTTTTTCTCTGTTGTTGCACCTAGTCATTATTTGGCTTCTCTACCTGACTTGTTGCTTTTAAGTGAAAGGGACTGAGTTTTAATTCTCACTGGCACCCCAGTGCCTAGAAAGGAGCTTAGCAGATAGTAGGTGCTTAGTAATATTTTTAGAATAAATGAGATAACTGAGGCCTACAGAAAACACGTGTTTCCACCATGGTATTTGACTTATGTCAAGCCTTTATTTTGTGCCAGGCACTATGCTAAATGCTTAACAGTTAGCATCTCATTTAACTCTCATATAATAACCCTGCCTTTCAAATGAGGAAATAAAAGCATAAGTATGAAGAAGTTCACATAGTCATAGAGCCTGCAAAGAGTGCTGAGGTATTCAGCCCATCAGTTCGGACCTTACTCAATTGTCTGCTGGAGCTCCAATCCTGAATTGAGGGTTCAGGTGTGTGTGCTCACAAGACCCACTGTGTTGTCATGGGTCTCCTCAGACTCCCTTTCACAAACTTTTTGGTTATCTCTGATATACTGTGGTCTAGGCTAGTGTATAAAATATATAGTATGGTGTGCATCATATTTCCTGATACTCTCATGTAACAGCACCCCGAAAACTGCCACCCTTTGGAATCAGAATTTCTACATCACTAAAATATTTTACTGGTGATAGGGAAGATTGGGAGTATGGGAGATCAAAACTATCTGGCCTGATTGTCACTAATAACTTAAAAAGTCACAGATGAGTTAAAACAGCTGACAAAAAGCATTTAGTGGATTTTGTCTTTCCAATATGAAGAGTTAAATTTAGTAACTGGTACTACATCTACATATCCATATTCTCAGATGTAAATAATTAAAAAATAGGGACTTATCAACATTTAGTGCATATAAATAACCTGGGATTTTGCCAAAATGCAGATTCTCATTCTTTAAGTGTGGGATACTACAACACTCCTTTTGCTAGAGATTAAGGAACCATACTTGGAGTAGCCTGGGACTAGGCACAACCAGTAGTGAAGGTGTGATATTTTGGCCTTTTTTCTGTGGCAGCTGGCAAGGAACCAGAGAGGAGTCTCTGGGGACTGGGATTATGGGGTGGGGTTTGGTTGACCAGTTCTTTTAGCAGGAATATGTAAAAGATTTTTGTGAAACAGAGACTAGAGTTCTCTGTTTGCCTCACCAAATATGCAGGCACTGAAAAAATGCAGTAGTATCTCACACTGCAGCAAACAACAAGGAGCAGAAAGTAAATTTAAAGAGATAATGAAAAAAAGTGATAGAAAATAATCAAAATATAATGGTTTTACATGACTTCAGGGTGAATATTTTCACCCTTATTTTTTTGAGAAAGGGAGAGGGACAAACAGGCTGAAAGAGATGAGAAGCATGAATTCTTCATAACCTTAACCCTAACCCTAACCCTAACCCTAACCCTAACACTCACACTCAACCTAACCCTCTAAACCCTCACCCTCACCCTAACACTCATCCTAACCCTCACCCTCACCCTTACTTTAACCCTAACCCTAACCCTATCACTAACCTCTGCCAAGTCCCACAGCCCAAGGCTCAGCACCCAGTCATTTCCTTCACCATGCCTTATCAGGCTGGCTGCCATGACCCCGCCACGCATGTTCCAGGCCCCACCTCCTCCAGAGGCTCCATCTTCAGCAATGGCACTCAGCATGCCCTACCTGTCGAGCTCCTATTCCTAGGCCCTGCCCTTGCCCTTCCCCTCACTGCTTGAGAGGGCTCAACTGGCCTTTGGCATCAGTGGCCTTCAGGAGCCTTCAAGTGGCTCCAATCGTTCTCTGCATTTGAGAATGTTTTAAATCAGGATGCAACAGTCTGCCTCCCCTTAGCAGCCAGTCTGATACAGCGGAGGTCCAACCTCTCTCTCCTTCCGTTTCTCTCCCTGCACTTGCAGGAAAGCCCTGTGACTCCTGCACAGGCCGGTGACTCCTCTGGGAAAAGGGCAGTGCTTTTCATGAGTCCTTAACCCTCAAGAAAGCTCTTGCCCCCAGACCAGGACCCATGACCAGCGTGAAGCAGGTTGCTGGGCAGGCTGGGTGGAACCAGCTCCCCTGGACAATCAGCTGAAATTTCAGCATGAAGTTACCTCTTGGACTGATTTCCTTCTGAGAAGCCAGAGCAATATCTAACTCCTTTTAATCCCTGAGGTTTACAGTAGGAAACTGGCTATGGTCTTTGATTTACAATTAGTTATCCCTGCTGTCCTTGTTCTTGTTTTTGAGAAAGAGGCAGAGAGAGACAGAAACATCGAGATGTTCCTGTATGTGCCTTAACCAAGAAATCAAACTGACAAGCTTCGAGGTCTAGGAAAATGCTCTAATCAATGAAGCTATCTGGCCAGAACTTAATTTTAATTGATTAATAGGGAGAGAGACAAAAGAAAAAAGAGGGAAGGGAAACATTCATTTGTTGTTTCATTCAGCCATGGATTCATTGATTATGCCCTGACTGAGGATCAAATCCACAACCTTGGTGTTTCTGGTGGATGTTCCTATCCACTTGAGCTAAATGGCAGAGACTCTCTGCTGTTTCTTTCTTTTTTTCTCTATTATTTAGTGATAGGAAGTTTGGCAGAAAGACCAACTCTCATATGTGGGATGCACCCGGCAAGCCCAGTAACGGGCGATGATCTGACCATCTGGAACGTTGAATCATGGCTTAGCAACCAAGTTCTTCTTAGCGCCTGAGTTGGACACCATGGAGCCACCCTCAGCACCCAGTGCCAACTCGCTCCAATTGAGCCATGGCTGCATGAGAAGAATGGAGTTAGCACTGCACTACAAATCCATCAACAGCAAACCTTCAAAGAGTCAGTATGGGGTTATGGCCACGAGCAGAAAACTGAGGATACTGTCTTGACACACACTCAGGAGAAACCAGCTGAGAACCGCTTTCCCCTGGGCCACCTCATTTCAATATTCTATGTGACTCAACCCTACGTGCTGCCTCATGACACAGAATCTTTAACACTCCTCACTGTCACACACTGCCCGTGTTCTCCTGAGAACATTCATGGACTCTGCGGATGCCTCGTTTTCCTTCCCTCCCTACCTTCCCTTCTGCACCCTCTCCATTTTCACAGGACCTTCACCCAGGGCAGAAGCAGGCACCAAGCTCCAGAATCTCTTGTGCACCGATCTCCCAGCTCCCTTCCCTGTGACTCCCCCACTCAGCCACAGTGGCCCCCACAGGCTCCCTTGGGATCTCCTCCAACCCAAACACTTTCTCACTTCTCTTCCCCCACCTGAATGCCCTGGACACCGCCCAGACGGACAGCAAGATTTCCGTGAAATGTTTATGATGCCGCTGAGAAACGTGGGCCCCACTCAGACCAGTGGGAACGCATTCCCCATAGGCCTATGGCTGAAGTCTCCCCGTAAGGGCGCAATTTCTTTCAAATGAATGTGATCGACCTACCTGAAGACTCCATAGCTCTATAATGGAAGGTTATGAGCCCCCATTTACATGTAATGTTTTTTCAGAGTCTAGTGCACTCTCATCCTCATTTCCACAGAGTTATGTCATGCAAGTCAAACTAAGAACCAGTTCTAAGAACACCAACGGGCACCTCATGCGACATGACAAATTTATGTCTGCATGTGCACACTGTTCACCCTCACAGACAGGGTGCCGGCAGACACTTCACATCCGAATCCATGACACGTACTTTTTAATGTTTTTTTTTTTTTTAATTTTAGAGAGGAGGGAGGGAGAGAGAGAGAGAGAGAGAGAGAGAGAAAGATGAAAGTGGAGCAGGAAGCATCAACTCCCATATATGCCTTGACGAGACATGTGCAGGGCTCTGAAACGGCGACCTCAGTTTCCCCAGGTCGACGTTTTATCCCTGTGTGCTACAACAGGTCAGGCCTTTTGTGTGTGTGTGTGTGTGTGTTTTAAATAATAGCTCTTTCCCTATCGAGGATTCCCTCTTTCTAAACTCAAATTTCTCTGAGGTGACAAATGCTGTTTCTTCCATCACAATGACCATGAGGCATGAACAAAATTTTCTTTCACAGAAAGGGCACGAGCAGGCTCTTTTCTGAACACTTCTTTCTAACATGCAGAGCATCTCTGCTCCTTTCTGCGATGCCCCAGCCCCTCACTGTTCTTGCCCCTCCCCACGCCTCGCTGCACATTGCAGAATGTCTGCCGTAAGAAACCCTCAGTTCCCTCTTCAATCCCTATACCTGCTCCTTCAACTTGTGTCTGCACACTTCCCTGCCCCATTCTTCCCTGGCCCCGCCTCATGCCATCCCTTCTTTTCCTCGCGCCTCACTATCCATCCCTGCACCATAATCACCCCATGCGTCTGCCCCACCCCCAGTCGAACTTACTCCATCCTGCCATCCTGCCCTGCTCATTCAGCTCCGCCCTGTCTGCAATGCCCCATGTTATTTTCTCTGCCTCGCCCAGTGCCACTTTGTGCACCCACCCTGTGCCAGCCTCACACACCCCGCTCCTTAGGCAACAAGGTGGCTGCTGAAAGAACCTATTGGGCTCTGCAGGTGCTCCTAGGCCCTCCAAGTGTGGGCGGCCGGAGCCCAGTCTAAAGGGCAGGAAGCACCCAGGGCCTCAGCGGTGCTGTGATTGCGAAGATGGCCAGTTTTCACTGTTGAGCCGCGTGCCGCACTTGGGCTAGGGGAGGGTTTGTTGCTGCCTCTCTTGTCGCTGTCTCCCTGTGCATTTCTGCGATTCCACGTGTGTGTGAGTGTTTGCTTGTTTTCATGAGTGCACTGCTCCTCTGTTGGGTGTTGCTGGTCTTTCCGCCCACCTCCAGCCCTTCATGGCCCAGAGGCACACTTGAGGCACTGCCGGCAGAATCTGGGGTCTTGCCATCGCTTTCTGAACCTTGGAGAAAACTCAGCTTCAGCTCTCTGCTTTCCCAGCCTAGTTGGTGCAATTTCCAGGAGCGCTGGATGCAAAGAACAATGGACCGAGCTCCGGGTCCACACAACAGGGAAGACCTGTTTGTTCCTGCGCTCCTCACTCCATCTAGAAAAGGCTTACATTTTGTCATTTGTGAAAATGCTGCCATACAGCCTACACTGTGTAGGACCCCACACTGAATGCTGGGGATGCAAAACTCCCAGACTGTTAAGGGAACTCACAGTTTAAATGGGGAACATTCACAGAATAGAAGAATATCTAAAGAAGCTATTTCCATGGGGTACAGCACCTGCTACGGGCACAGGGAATACTTCAGAGAGGCAGAGCCTAAAAGTGGGCTTTGAGTGATGCATAGGAGTTCATCAAGTAAGGGGAAAGGGCTTCTGCAAAGGATGCCAAGCTTTTATGGCTGTAGTGATTGGAACTTCAGATCATAGCGGTTGCTGAGTGCACAGAAAAGCGAGTTGTGGTGGAGATAGTGGAATTATTTGGGGGTGGAGATCTCTCTCATGCCTCATAAAGAAAGATAACTTTCTGATCTTTCCAAATGATGTGATGTGGTTACATAGAATGAGTGAATGAAAAAGTGAAAAGATATATAGCCCCAGACCTTAGAAATAATCAGAGACAAACCTTGGATATAATGCTGGTTTGGTTCCAAAACATTCATGCAATAGAGTGAGCTGTAATCAAAATTTACTAGTGGAGGGTTTTTGCTTTCAGTTTTTAAAGAAAGAAAAAAAATAGATCAACATCTATGAAGCACAATGAAGCTACACACAATAGTATGTTGTCTACCTATACAACCTTCTTGTTTTCTGCTTCACAGCTGACTTCCCAGTATTCCCTTTATTTCTGCATCTTCCTTCTAAAGCTTGGACACACTGAAGCAAGAGTGGATGCTGCTTAGCTCTTCGAGACCCGAGTTTTCTTTGACTTGGTAGTGTAAAACAGCTTTTATGCAATCATTAAGGCTTATACACACACACAAAAAAAACAGGAGAAACAGCCTCAATTATCTAAAATGTTGTCATCAGAAAATTCAGAAAGATGCTATTTTCATCTCTGCCTCCTACTATTTTTACCATTGCTGTTTTTACTTAAAATTACAAACAGGTGGTGGCCTGGGCTGGTTTTCTCAGCGAAAGAGCATCGGATCAATGTGTGGAAGTCTAGGTTCAAGCCCTGGCTAGGACATACAGAAGAGGCACCGATCTGCTTCTTCAACTTCCTTCACTTCTTCATCTTTATCTCTCACTTGCCTTCTTGCAGCCAAAGCCCCATTGCAGCAAAATTTGCCCCATGCACTGAGGAGTGTTCCATGGCCTCTGCCTCAGGTGTGAGAATATCTTCTGTTGCAACAGAGCAACGCCCCTGATGGGCAGATCATTGCACCCTGGTGGGCATTTTGGGTGCATCCTGGTCTGGTATGTGTTGACTCTGACTACCTTCCCACTTTTAACTTTGGGGGAAAAATAATATATATATATATTAGAAACAGGTGGTATTAGCCTTTTAGCATCTGGGGTCTCCAGAGTTCCTCATCTCACTGTGCTACTCTAGATGTTTATCTCTGTTGTAGCACCTAGTCATTATTTGGCTTCTCCAACTGACTTCTTTCTTTTAAGCGAAAGAAACTGAGTTTTAACTATCACTGGATTCCCAGTGCCTAGCATGGTGCTTAACAGATAGTAGGTGCTCAGAAATATTTATAGAATGAATGAGGAAGCTGAGGCCTACAGAGAACACGTGTTTCCGCCATGGTTTTTGACTTATGTCAAGCCTTTATTTTGTGCCAGGCATTATGCTAAGTGCTTAACATGTAGCATTTCATTTAACCCTCATATAATATCCTGCTTTTCAAATGAGGAAATAAAAGCATACGTATGAAGGAGTTCACTTTGTCATAGAGTTTGCAAAGAGAGCTGAGTTGTTCAGCCAAACGGTTGAGACCTTAATCAATTTTCTGCTGGGCCTCCAATCCTGGATTGAGGTTTCTGGGTTGTGTGCTTGTCAAGACCCACTGTGTTGTCATGGGTCTCTCCAGACTCCCTCCTTTAGCAAACTCTTTGGTTATCTCTGATATGCTGTGCTCTAGGCCAGTGTATAAAATATATGGTATGGTGTGCATCGTATTTCCTGTTACTCTCATGTAACAACACTCCAAAAATTGCTACGCTTTGGAATCAGAATTCTACATCATTTAAAAATCTTACTGGTGGCATGGGAAGTTTGGGATTATGCAAGATCAAAACTATTTGACCTCATTGCCACTAATGACTTAAAGAGTCACGGATGAGTTAAAACATCTGACAAAAAGCATTTAGAGGATATTGGCTTTCCAATATGAAAAGTAAAATTTAGTAACTGGTAGAATTTATACATATCCGTATTTTCAGATATAAATAATTAAAAAATAGAGACTTGTAAACATTTAGGTCATATAAATAACCTGAGGTTTTGCATAAATGCAGATTCTCATTCTGTAAGTCTGGGATACTACGACACTCCCTTTGTTAGAGATTAAGGAACCATACTTGGAGTAGCGTGGGACTAGATGCACTCAGGAGTGGAGGTGTGATATGTGGGCCTTTTTTCTGTGGCAACTGCCAAGGAACCATAGAAGTGTCTCTGGGGACTGGCATTATGGTGTGGGTGTTTGTTGACCAGTTCTTTTAGCAGGAAAAAGAAAAGGATTTTTGTGGAAATAAGACTAGAGATCTCTGTTTGCCTCAAAAAATATACAGGCACTGAAAAAATGCTGTAGTATCTCACCTTCAGGAAACCTTCATTGAAACCTCTTCAATCCCTATACCCAATCCTTCAACTTGTGTCCCCACGCCTTGGTGCCCTGTCCTGCCCCGCCAATGCCCCAAGCCATCCCTGCTCCTCCGTACACCTCACTATCCCTCCCAAACACCATAATCACCCCTCACCTTCTGCCCCACCCTGTGTCTTCCTTGCGCCATCCTGCCCTTCTTTTTCAGCTCCGCCCTGTCCTCTACACCCCTGTTCATTCGCTCTGCCCTGCACAGTGCCTCTTTGTGCCCCCACCCTGTGCCCGCCCCATACCATCCCTGACTGGTAGTCATCATGGAGGCTGCTGAAGCCACCAACTGGGCTCTGTGGGTGATTCTATGCCCTCCTGGTACAAGCGGCTGGGGCCCAGTCTAAAGGGCAGGAGTATTCAGTGCCTCAGCGGTCATGTGACTGTGAAGATGGCCAGTTTTTTCTATTGAGCTGCACACCACTCTTGGGATTGTGGAGTGTTTGTCGCTACCTGTCTGTCATTGCGTCAGTGTGAATTTCGGCGAGTGATTGTGTGTGTCTGAGTGTGTTTGCGTGTTTGCGCATGCACTGCTCCTCTGTTGGGTGCTGCTGGTCTTTCTGCCCACCTTCAGGCTGTATTGGCCCAGAGGCATCATTGAGGCTGCGCGGGTAAAATTTTGGTTCTCGCCATTGTTTCCCCAACCTTGGCGAAAACTCAGCCTCTGCTTTCTGCATTCCAAGCCAAGTTGGTGCAGGTTTCAGGGGAGCAAAAAAAAAGATGGACTTAGCTCCAGGTCCGCACAACCGAGGAGACCTGTTTATTCCTGAGCTTCTCAGTCCATCTGGAGGAAACTTGCTTCTTGTCATTTGTAAAAGCACTGCCGTTCATCCTACTCTGTTCAGAACCCTGCGCTGAGGGCTGGGGATGCAAAACTTGCAGACTCTTTATGGAACTGAGAGTTTAAATCCGGAACATTCACAGAATAGAAGAATATCTAAAGAAGGCATTTGGATGGGGTACAGCCTCTCCTACGGGCACAGGAAAGACTTCAGAGAGGCAGAGCCTAAAAGTGGGCTTTGAGTGATGTATAGGATTTCATCAAGTAGGAAAGAAATGATTCTACAAATGTTCCCAAGCTTTAGTGGTTGTAGTGATTGGAACTTCAGGCCCTAGCGGGTGCTGAGTGCACAGATAAGCGAGTTGTGATGCTGATAGT